>NC_028641.1:47224448-47248117 GCF_001406875.1 Solanum pennellii | reverse complement strand
TATATATATATATATATATATTAAATAAAAGTAGAAGGCTATGTAACCTTGCTATACGAAGCGTCTATGCATACTCAATATGACTATATATTATGTGTGTGTAGAGGTCTATGTAAACCTCCAAGTAGTTGTAATGAACGTTTTAAATCTTTCTATAATTTTCAACCTATGAATGTAATGACACTAGACTAAGATGTTAGTCCTAGTCCTTGAAAAGGACGACGACGTTGGTTACGTCTAGGGGTAAATTCGAATATGACAAATTAACCTTTGAGAAACACTTTGAAGATTGGCTCCTTGATGAATAAAGTTCTAAGGATCAAAAACCATACCTTTATTAATGCTAATCTACCAATTTTATGAAGAATCACCACTCAAATTTCCAATCCAAGTTGTTCGTTGAGTTTTGGCTTCAATGGAGTTCTAGAGAATTTCTAGGATATTTTTGGATTTTGATTTTGAAGAATGAATTCACCTAAATGTTTAAGGATTATAAACAAATTTAATATTCAAAAGACCCTTAGGAAGCCTCCCAAACTCTTATTTGTATGTGGGGTGAATTTACCACTTTACCCCTAGAATTAACAGTAAGTTGCGCAATTGACAACACCATCGCCAACTGGTCAGTCGACGGACTATTTGTCCACAAACGAACCGTCATGTCCTCTCATAGTTTGGTTCAGAGACTATCCTTGAGGATTTTCAGATCCCTAGGCTGAGTATTGACCCACGACACCCATCGATGGGGCGTCGACTGGCCCACGAGCCGTCGTTTCCTTGGTCGTTTGGGGCCTGGTCTAGGCTGTCTTGGCTCAAATGAAGGGTTCTTCCTCAAGGACCCTCGAATGGTCCTTGGGGATGTTTGCCCGGAAATTTCCAACCCAGATATGTCCATATACAAGTTTAGGACCTCCCAAATCAATTTCATCCAAAACGAACACATAAAACTCGTCGAAACATGCATAGACACGAGTTTAGTCGTACCTTGATGTTTCACTTCCAAATCACCTAAAACTCTATACACTGACTCAAAACCACATTATAAGCCACTTTAGGAACTTAGACACTCATAACAACCATGTTAGGATCTAGTTTCACCTTAGTCACTTTCGAGGTATTACAGTGCCAACAAGTTAAAGTAGAGCACCAAAGGCCAGGAGGTTTTGCTCATAATATTGAACTTCCAGATTGGAAGTGGGATATTAATAATATGGACTTCATCACAAGTTTACCCGGATCTCGCAGGTAGCATGATCTTATTTGGATGATTATTTATAGAATGACAAATTACCTCAATTTTTGCGGGTAAAGACTACCCATTCGGCAGAGGATTATGCTAAGTTGTACATTTAAGAGGTGTAAGACTTGGTGGAGTTTCGATCTCCATTATTCTATATATAGAGGTGTACATTTTACTGCATAGTTCTAGAAATCTTTTTAGAAAGGTTTGGGTTCAAAGGTGAACTTAAATACTGCCTTTCATCTTCAGACTGACGGGAAAGCAGAGTGTACTATCCAGACCTTGGAGGATATGTTGAGGGTATGCGTTATTGATTTCAATGGTAATTTGGGTGATCAATTATCTCTAATTGAGTTTGCTTAAAACAACAGTTATCACTTTAGCATCCAAATGGCTCCTTATGAAGCTCTTTATAAAAGAAAGTGCAGATCTCCCATTGGATGGTCTGAAGTTGGTGAAGTAGGTTTTATAGGATACAATTTAGTTCACAAAGATATAGAGAAGGTGAAGGTGATTAAAGAGAGGTTGAAAATGATGCATACTCATCAAAAATCCCACACTGATGTTAGGAGAAGGAAATTAGAGTTTGAAGTAGATGATTGGGTATATCTGAAATTTTCACCCATAATGGGTATTATGAGGTTTGGTAAGAATGGAAAACTCATTTTCCAGTAGATTAGACCTTATATCACAGCCAAGATAATCGGGAATGTAGCTTATGAATTGGAGCCATCACAAGAGTTAGCTGCAGTTCATCCGGTGTTTCACATCTCCATATTGAAGAAGTACATGGGTGATCCATCTTTGATCATACGAACTGAAAATATTGGAATCAAGTATAGTCTATCTTATGAGGATATTCCGGTGCAAATCCTAGATCTCCAAGTTCGCAAGTTAAGAACAAAAGAGGTAGCATCAGTCAAGGTCCTTTGGAGGAACAAATTTATTGAAGAAGATATTTGGGAAGCTAAAGAGGAAATGAAGAAGAGATATCAATATCTCTTTGAATACAGAGACAATGCAAACCAAGGTACTAAATTTCTTCTTACTACTATCTAATTTTAAGTACACCTATTGTTTGGTTGCAATTGCTTGTGGGTGTTTGAAATTGAAGTTTCTACCCTAATTCTAGTAAGAATAGTCGCATTCGAGGATGAAAGTTCCCAAGGGGGAAATATTGTAACATCTCGCAACTAAAAACTACTATAAAGAGTTTAAAATCTGAAAATACTTATTTTTAGAAAGAATAAGAAAATCTAGAAAACATTTCCAAGTTAAGAAAAAGACATTTGGTCATTTTGAAACAACCATAACTCTAGATCAGGATGAGTTAGGTGTAGTTCTAGATATTGTTTGAAAGCCCTTATAATGATCTTTCCAAGTTGCCGAGTGTGTGCAATTCCGAGTTTGAACGAATGAGTTATGCCCTTTAGATGTTTGGATGTTGGATTAAGGAAATGTCCAATTCCAGGATTCTAAAGGGTATTTTAGTTTTTTCACTACCCTATTAATTTAATCCATATTTAGGGGTTTAATAAAGGTCAATACATAACATAGTCAATTTTAGAGTTCGAGAATTCTCACACTAGGGCTAAGGAGAAAGGACAAGAGAAAAGAAGAAGAAAAAGGGCAAGATTCGCCAAGATTGTCGAAGCTAACTTGTGAATTTCATCGGGGGTGATGCCTAAAATTGTATGTAACTCTATCTTAACATTGGGTTAGTTCACCACGTGTAAAAGATGTTGAATTGAACGTGATTTAATTCTAAAATGATTGGATTTTTAATGTTCTTGAATCTTTTTCTTGAATCACTTTCGTTCTTGAATAGGAGTTGAGATTTAGAAGTTCTTTGATGATTTAAGAATTGTTCTTGAATTCATTGGGTTATAACTCTTGTATATATGATGTGGGAACATGAAATCTAAGTGAATTTGAGAAAAGAAACTGCATTAGAATATTTTAGGGTCAGAAAATAAGTTGAAATGTGAATTTGAGAAAAAAAACTGAATTAGACTACTTTAGGGTTAGAAAATAAGTTGAAATATTCTCCAGGCGTCACCTAGCGCCCCATATGCGCCAGAGGGCCTGGAGCGGCGCCCAAATGGTGCCTTAGACCAATGGGGCTTGTGCAGCATGCCCAAGACGCGCCAGAATCTGCTTTTTCGCCTAGATTTTGTAATTTAGTCTGTTTAAACCTTTCTAAAGTGTTTAATACTTCCTAAGGATTTTGACTGCTCTATATAACTTCTAATATTATAGAGATCTTTTGGAAAAATGAATTACAACCTTTAATCCATACCATCAAATTCACTGATATATAAGAACCATGTCTAGACAAACGTCACACATCCGCCGCCTACCTACCGTTTAGGTGGCCACCAGCGAGATCTAGTAAGGAAATGTCGCGGCTGCTCCACTCCGCTACGTTGAAAGATCATAGACTCTTTTCACGAAGTATTTTACAAATGATTTTTAAAAAAAAAAATTAATACTTGAAAATCAAGTTGAGTAAAGAGAAAAGAAAATGAGAAGAAGTTCATTTTAAGTATCGTAAGTCTTTCACAAACGTTTTAAGACTTAAGTTTGAGTTCAGTTCAAAGTAAAGTCAAGTCTTTTCTTCAAATAAATATATGGGGACTAAGTATTCCAAAAAGAATATAAATTGTTTTCACATTTAAAAAGCATGGAAATTGAGATTTACAAAGAGCCTTCAGGCTAGTTTTCAGAAAAGTGTAATAGCGTAATTGAGAAAAGTTCATTTTATTTAAAATGATATATGGGAACTAAGTATTCCCATGAGTAAATATTTTCACATTTAAGATGAGAGAAAATTGAGATTTCCAAAATAGTTTTGAGTAATAAAGGGAACATCGATTCCAAGAAAGCTTTTTAGCTAAGTTTTGTATATTATGTCAAACCAAAGAAAGAAGTTGTTTTAAAAACATATCAGATAAGTATATTTTTAGGACTAGTATTAAACACTAATATGTGGGTGCGAGATCATATTAACTCAAGTCTCACAAACAATGTATACATCAAGGGTATTAAAGGGTCATCCTAGGCATGGCCAGCACTTGAGAACCATTGTTGGCCTCGAGCGGACCGTTGTCGTGGCTTACTTAACTTAGCAGAAGACAATAATCATTGAACTTAACTTAAGTGGAAGTATGCAATAAGTGAGAATATTTTTAAAAGTGAAACATTCAAAATTGGCGAAATGTGGCAACCCCAATTCTTAACAATAAGAAGTAATACTGAAAAGACTCAAAGGACTATCATCTAACTGTATATCTATGAAGCGTCAAAATAATGAGATAGATGTTGGGGAAAACCCCAAAACATCCTAATGTAATAAACTATAAGGCAAGTAAAAGAGTCCTCCGAAATGTAGGAGGCTTACCTCTCACTCTAGAGTGCTCAACTGGATCAATGGTTCACCGGATGTTGATCCTTATTACCTCCGTCGGCATCATAATACAATGCAGGACAACTAGCATCAGTACATGAATGTATGAGTATACGAGTTGGAATTCTAAACAATACAACATAGGCTTGATAGGAGAATCTGAAGAACTTCCCTGGCTCAGCTCAACTCTACAAGACTAAACTCATTTCAATATAAAGTAAATTTAAACAAGTGCAATATAAAGAAAAGATGTTTCAAACATGATGTCAACTCCATATGTATGAAAATATACAATATAATCTAAGATGTATATAAAAATCAATTAAGTGTGTATATAAAATGCTTTTAACTTCTGTGGGAGTTTTTTAACTGACAACCATGACTTAAGAGCTATAGTGATGATACGACGTTTTGCCTCACAGTACCAAGGTCGTCCTACACCTTTCAATTGGTATAAAACCTGAACTACTAAGTGGATCCACTACTCTATGGTAAAGCACTAAAGAAATCATCTAAAAATTAGAACCCTTTTCTACCCATGGTGGCTACATGGTTTATGGGGGCTAGGATAACTCTCCCCTATATAGGTGCTCAATACTACTCCAAAATTTTTTATTATATTAGCTCTTATGTTTTAAGACATACTTATTTCTGTGGTTTGATATTAGTGCTCAAAACTTACCTCAAAGGCTATCTTGGAATCTTGATTTCCTAGCTTGCTTAATTTAAAAAGTTATTACTCTTTTCTTAAAACTAGCCCACATGCTCTTTGGAAATTTCAATTTCTATTCTAATTAAATGTGAAAACATTCTATACTTCTTGGGGGATACTTAGTATCAATATAGTGCTTAGAAGAAAAGATTTCACTTTACTCTAAGCTGAACTCAAACTTAAGTCTTAAAACAAAGTGAAAATGTTTGTAAAAGACTGATGAAACTTTAAATGTACTTCTTCTCCTTATCTTTACTCTTTACTCAACTAGATCTATATGTCTTAATACAAAGTTAAAAACATTTGTAAAAGACTTGTTGAAAAGACTCTAAGAACTTTCTAGATTTGGCTCTTAACTTTTCTTAATTTTGAAATTATTGATTCAAGGATTAAGATTTCTATTTGAAAAGATCTCATGTCGTTTAGGAATGATAGATAGTTAAACATGAGAAATGACTAAAAATTTAGATTTGGTGGTGGGTCCGTGACATGGAGGCATATTTAAATTCTAGTTCTGAAAATATATTTTGAGGAAGAGCACATCGTGTAAGCTCCACAACGCGGAGTAGAATTTTCATTTCCAGGGAATAGGTCGCGCGATGTGCTCCCATGTCGAAATCTCGCCTGTCGAAATTTTTTCTTTGTTTTTCCTCCCCAATTCACCTAAGCTCGGTTCTTTTTATTAAATTATTTTTAGATATAGATACCCAACAAATGTAAGTAAGAACCTAACCTGAAATGACTTTAAGGCGTGATGTAAAAGATTCAAAATGTCCAAATTTAGGCAAATTCGATAACAACACATGAATTAAAGAATGGGTATCAAGATTTCAATATTCTAATGCTTTTAGGACGAATCAAAACTGAAATGAACAGTCTTGCGACGTGGCAGAACGATCCCAATATTATGAGAGCCTCACATACTTGATAGGAATAATTCCGTGGAGAAAACTCCAACTATCTTGATCGATCTTGATGAATTGCACTTTTCCTTTCCTCCTTTTTCCTTAGCCCTAGCGTGAAACTCCAGATTCTAAAACTAACTTAGTTCAGTCTTGACCCCTATTAAAATCCTAAAAACTAATTAAAATAATAGGGTGGTGAAAAGACTAAAATACCCTTTAAAATCCCGGATTTAGACATTTCCTTAATCCAACAACCAATCTTTTAAAGGGCATAACTCATTCATACGAACTTGAAATCGCACAAACTTGGTGGCGTTGGAAATATCGTTACAAGAGCTTTCTAACCGTACATGGAAGTACCTACAAATCATCCCGATCTAGAAGTTATGGTTGTTTGAACATGACCAAAAATTCACTTTTAAATTAAATATTTTCCAGATTTCCTTATATTTTCCAAAATTAACTATTTTCATATTTTACACTTCCTTCTAGTTCTCTCTAGTTGCGAGATGTTACATATATGATCACTTAAGTTAAGCTATTTGATCCACTAATTAAGCATTCTATATGACGGCAAAGTATTGGACACTTCTGACAGCGTGGAAAAGATGTTGTATCACCACTTAGGCTCATAGTGGTGGTATATTGTCAGTTAGAGAAACTCCCACAGTGTAATTTCATGGTTCGTCTAGGGGTTGTACTTTCTATGAATGGGGATAGGAGAATTCATTCATATATTTTACAAGTAGACTTTCAGAGGGTGTGTGGTATGTCTTTTATGATATTATGATTATGAGTTGGACATCATGTTTCAAACAGTTTTCCTTGCACTTGTTTGAAACTGCTAGTATTTCTAGTTGAGTATCATTAGTTGATTTGTACTTCATTGAGTCGAGTATCATATCTTTGAAGTTGAGTAGTTTTGATTATTCCTTGAGTTGAGTAAGTTGAGAAGAGGTAAGAATGTTTCATTTTTATCAAGTTTCAATCTTATGTTTATGTTTTAGAATTCCTCTTACATGCTCGTGCATTTTACGTACTGAGCCATTTGGCATGTATCTTTTCATGATATGCAATCACAGGTATTGAGTATCAACAATAATAGATTCGTCGATACATCCAAGAGTTTGAGTTAGCTATGGCGAGCCTCCTTCTTTCCAAAGGATTTAATTTACTTTTCAACTTAGTCAGGATATCGTGGGTCCTGTCCCGACTTCCATCCTTATCAATTAGTTGATTCATAGATAGTCAATGTAGTTGAGAAGTCTGTATTATTTATTTAAAATGTTTTAATGACTTAAGTTTCTTATTTTATGGCGAGTTGAATATATTATTTTTATTCAAAGTAATATTTTCAATATCGTTAAGATTTTCTTAATTGAGTTTATAGAATTTTATTCAGTTTTAACATTTGCATGCTTAAGTTAGTCTTCCGCTTGTAGTTAGTCAGGATGAGGGTGCGCTTGGGGACCAACTACTTTTCTTGAGTTTCGGTCACGTTCAATGTGTAGACTTGGGTCATGACAACTATATTGCATTCATTCATGAATGCAAGTCATTTATCATACAACTGGGAGGACCTAAGAAATTACACAACTTTAGGAAGTAGAACATTGTGGCAGAATTTTCAACCAAAGGAGCAAAGAAGCAACTTTTGAAATATAAGTTATAATGATCAAAAACACACTTGAAGTATATTTTTGTTAATTTCATAAGAGAACCCTCATTTGATTGTGCTTCTTTCCTAAACTATCGCCTACAATTAATCAAATACCTAGACTATCTTGATGAATTGGTGTGAGGTGCTAAAGGAAAACTGTTTCTTTGAAGATTTTATTGTATTGAGAATGACAGTACAAGGCTAAAATCATATATTTTTAATAAAACATTATGCTGGAATCTAATTTTGCACTGGTTGTGATGATAAGTTGTTGCTATAATTTTATCCATATGTCAGGTGATAGATCCCAAAAGCACAAGCAAGTGTAAGAGGTCGTATAAGTAATAATGTGATTACAAGCATTCGGATGTTGAAAAAACATGGACTTTTGATTAACTATTTACTAAATTAAAAAGGTTAATTCAAGATTTTAATATATCAAGATTTGGATGGTCGATGATTATCCGAAACAACAAAGGAATACAAAGTAAATATGTAGAGGTTTTTCACTGAGAAAATAAAACCTAAGGTTACCACTTTGAGAGAGATCCTTGGATTACAACTTTGTTTTGTAATCACGTGAAGTATTTGTTTTCATTGACTTAATTTATATATTGAGTTCGACAAGCAAAGGAAACTGTAGTCTATATTTTTATGGACTCATGTAGAAAGATTTGTATACGCACTCAACTGAGTACTAGGTTTTTCCCCAATATAAAAAAAAGACAAGAACATTCTCCCAATGAAAATGATTGTAAGGGCACATTACAATCCGATGATTTATCATTTACCATGATTGTTTTTATGGTAAAAAAAAATAGAAACTAAAGTTCCACCTGTGACCATATTTCTTTGTAGTTGTCCTCAATAGCATAGTAACATGCATTATGTCATACTTTAACTAGATAGATTGTGATGACACACAATATAATTTTTTGTATTTTTTAAAAAAGTACTGTCATATCCCTCCTGATAGTTACTTCGAGTCACGTTGGATCAATATATAAGACTGGTTTTATAACATGATCAGAAACTTGTGATTTTTGTAAGTTGTAATGTTTTGGAGACTATTTAAGTTGATATAGGTGACTTTAATCTACATCCAGAGCTATGCATCTGAGAATGGAATTCTATTAGTTATGACATACCTGAGTTCTCAATTCATGATGACACCTACTATAACCCTCTACTTGGTAAGTCAACCCATACCCATTATGAAAGGTATTGAGTACAAGGGTAGAACTAAAAACAAAGTAACAACAACAATAAGAAAAGACAAATGGAAGCAAAATAAAACAATTTACAAAGGAAACCCTCCAAAAACCTACAAGTAACGAGTACAGAGTTATCTAATATGAAAAATTACATGTCCCAAAAGTGGACCACAACTAGGTGTCTCTAAGGCAAAAGACTAGCTAATACATGTACAGAACGAGACATGCTAATCTAGGATACTAACTATTCACCCTCATACTTGATATCCACAAGCTGCATAAGACGACATGAATAATCACTGTTGGTAGCTAGTAACACTAGAACCTGCATGATGCAGAGTGTAACAGAAGTTCCAAAATAAATGTACTTTGTACGCTTCATAAGCCGACTGAACAAGAAAGGTAAAGGCAATCAAATAAGATATAATATAAGAACAAACAAAGACTCAAACATGTATGAAAAGAAAGATCATGAGCATACCAAAAGTAAACATAAGTATAGCTAAACAAACCTAATTGGACCCCATAAGAGTATTAATAAAACCCCCAATAGACCCCATAAGCAAAAGTGGTGCACAAAATGGCTAAGTCTCTACAAAAATGAATTTCCGTCAAACTAGATCCAACAAGATTATGGTAGGATTCAAACCCCAATTCATAGTTTCTAACTAGAGGTGATGGCCTCGAACTTCAAAGCATCAACCTTGAATTGGAATATGACCTTGAACCGTGAATAACAGCCATAGATTGGAGATAATGACTTCGAACCGTTAACATTGACTTCAAACTAGAAATTATCATATAGTCCAACCCAACTAGCATGAGTGACAAATAGTCACATCAACTCAGAAGAGGATTCCAACATCAAGACCAATTTATTATGGAACGACATTACGAAATGCTCCAACCTAGCAAAACCCAATCTTTATCTTCAGAATATATAGCCCCTCTAGAAATTCATCATAGATAAAGAACTAAAGAATAAGGTCCACAAGGCTCTTCAAAAACCTAAAAGAAGTTCCATTCTACCATACTCAGTCTGTTACCCCAGTCTACCATGAAAAAGGTCATCTAAAAGACATCACATACATACAAGAGTCACAAGGTTCACTGGTTTAAGAAAACATAAGCCTATACTAGACTAAAGCTAAATGTCCTTCATGAAAAAATCAAATCAATTAGCATGATGTAACTCACATACAACCCCAACTAACATGGTATTACCCTGAAAATAGTAAAATAATCAATACTAAATCATGTTTTTGAATAATAGGAAAAACTAGGTACCCATCCCTAATTCACACTACTCATCATGAATTTACATGTTCATACTCAATCTAATTAGAAAGAAAGTTGTAGATTACCACTGAGATACTCGATTGCCAGGCTCGCAAGTTGAGTACACTAGAGATTGCATCAGTAAAGGTCTTATGGAGGAAATATTTTTAAGGAACCTACTTGGGAGGCTGAGGAGGATATGAAGAAGAGATACTCATATCTCTTTTCTTCTGTGAAAGCTTCAAACAAAGGTATTACTTCTTGTCTTGGTACTTTTTAAGTTAAGATGTTGAATTATGTTGCTTTAAATTTCATGTTGGGTGTTTCCACCATTACTTCTACTTAGAGTAACCTACATCAAGTACGAGTGTTCCCAAGGGAGAGATATTGTAAAACCTCGGCCTTAGAAAGGGATAAATTTAGAAAGAAATAATTTGGAAAGAGCAAATTTGAGATTTATTCAAGTTATGCTAAGTTGTGAGTTTTTGGTCAACTTCAAACGACAATAAAATTCAGTACAGGATTAGCTAGGTGAACTATAAGATATCAGTGAAGGGTCTTTGATTCCTCCTTCCAATGCCATCAAGTTTTCTAAATTTCAAGTTTTGATGAGGGTGATACGCCATTTTGAAGTCAATCAATCTAATTAAGGAAATTTACCGAATTAGTAAGTTGTATTTTGGTTGTTCCTTATCCCATAAGCTTTAAACGTTTTTAGTAGTATTTTAGGGGTCTAATATGATTGAGTTGGTTTCACAATCCTAAATACCCTTTGGATTTTATAAAGAAGTTCAAGAAGAGATAAAGAGGAGAAAAGGAAGAATGATCTAGATTCATTAAAAGCTTTGAGGATTTCCGCCAAGAATTTGATTCCTTCAAGGTATTGATACGCTCAAACTTACTTCTCAAATAAGAAGTAAAACGGTCGTGTCAAGTAAATAACCCAACTAATGAGGTTGGGATCGTTCCCACAAGGAAAATAGTTTAGACTTAACTTTAATCTATTATTACTATTGTTCAATCAATTGTTTCCTTAGAAAACAAAAATGATGAAAGGGAAGTTTTCTATTTCTAAATAAATGAAAATAACTAGCAAAACTAAAGGATACAACTAACAGCTTCAAATGTTGGAGTTTAATCAATTAATAAAAGTAACTAGGGTTTACGTGTTCCCCACAGGTTCATAACTTGATAATTCTAACTATAACATTCTTTCCTATTGTTCCCACAATCCTAGTTATGGAGTTTAGTTACCCATAGTCATAATCACAATATTCAAATATGTAATATAAGAATTCATGCACTTACTTAAATGAGAAAGAATAAAATCCAGAAGTTCACTTGATTAATCAACAAAAATCACCAACAATCAATCACTGAAATTAATCGAAGACTAAAGATTCTCCAAAAGTGTAACAATAATCACCAAGTCTAATCCACAAAAGAAGCTCAAATAACCAAAAGTCTAATAATGAGTCTAAAAATAATCAAGAGTCTAACCCCAAAAATGAGGTTTTTCGAACTATTTATAAAAAAATAAAAACCTAATTAAATAAGGACTCTATTTGCTGGAAATCTGTCAATACGCGGATGGGTCGACGGACCTCGCGACGGATCGTCATGAGCACAACGGGCCGTCATGGACTCCGTTGTCCCAAACTTGTGCAATTTCTTCTGCTACTCTCTTTATCACCCTCGACGGCAGGTATACGGATCGTCACAGGCACAACGGTCCGTCGGGGGTCTCCGTTCCATAACACTTGAACTCTTGAAAATTGGGTACTGGAACTACTTCTCTGATCTTCATGATGAACCAGCAGGACGGACCATCATGGCAACGACGGTCCGTCACGCACTTTGTAACCCCACACTTGGTCAGACTTCCCCATCTTCCTTCAGCAGCTGCACTACGATGCCACCTACGGACCATCACGGGCACGACAAACCGTCACAAGCTCCGTAGGTGGTACTTTTCTGTATTTCTTGCTCAAAAACCTCCGCATTCATCTTTAGACAGATTTCCTGGAAAGAAAGAGAAACTTACATAAAAATTGGTACAAAAAGGATTTTGGATACACTAAACTTAAGGAAAAAGTATTAAAAATACCGTGAAACCACGGTATATCAACACCCTCAACTTAAATTCGTTGTTTGTCCTCAAGCGACGCATTATGACTCAATACAAAATCTTTGTACAATAGTATCCATGTTTTATCTTTCGCAGTCATTTGGCTATCAATCCCGATCAATCTCATCATATTTATGCATGCTATCACTATTAGGCTTGAATTATGTGGAATCAGACCATGACACAGGCTCACCATGCACTAACACCTATCCTCTTCAATTTCTCACCGAGATGCTAATATTTCTGGTATTGCAACTAATGTCCTCACTTCAAAACAATATCCTCATTTTTCACACAACGATTTCAGCTTGAGTATAAGGATTACTTTTCAACACTCACTCTCAGAACAGATTCACAACTCATTCATACATATTGCCATAAGCTTGCCCTTATTTTCACAACTTTAAGTTCGTTACACAACTTTTAGGATCACGATAGGACTTTCTTAGCTTGTAACATAGGCTCAGGGTTAGGTAGCGTATATTTAGGTATACTTTAGTGACTTTTTTCCCTCCTTGACATATCGGCTAAACATACCTCTTTTCATCATTTTATTTCTCCCAATTTCCCATATTCTTTTACCTTGCTATTTTCCCTTCTTTCTTCATTTGTGTAAGTGACTCTCTTCTTTTCTTGCTTGTATTTCTTGTATTTTTTTATTTTATTTTATTTTTTTACTTTTCTTTCAACTAATTCTTGAGTCACTTTATTTTTGTGCTTCTCTCTCTTTGTTCTTTCAACCCCACTTTCCAGAGCATTCCTCATAATAGCCACCCTCAACTCATAGCTTTGCCATGAGTCAAAGTACACAATACCCAAAGTTGGGTCAGGGCCATAAAAAGGTTGTGTACTGCATTAGCCACCCTCAACTTATGCTTTTGGCATAAGCTGAGGTACACATGTCCAAGGAGGGACCAGGGCCAACACATTATTCCCATAAAAGATCAGTTGGGGTGAAAAATAAAGGTCTAATTTAAGCTCAAATAATTTGGATCAAAGAAGGATTAATTTTATTTGGTTTTCTTTTATTTAAGCTAAAAATGGGCTATATTGAACAAGGGCCTATGATCCTTTCCTAATTGTCTATTACAGCTTACTTTTAGCAGGACTAACCAGGCAAGTTCTAGCTCAGTACAAATAGTGGACTATTCAAATATTCCTCACACTCACTTGACATCTCATTACTCTACCAGATTATCAAACACCTAGTTCAAATTTTACACTTAGGGTCAAGCTGTGGTGTACCTCTATGTCATGCTTAGAGCCACACATTTATCAATTACTATGCCTAGTCATGCATCATTTTCATTTTATCAGGATATCATTATAGCCATCATGCTTCAGAATTAAACTATGTACACAAGATATAGACATGCCGGTTCAACAGAAAAAATAATCAGTTTCTTAGGGAAAAAGAGCACAGGCAAGAAAACCCTAAAAGAGGATAGTGAATTGGGCTACTCAGACTTCACCCTAGCACTCACTTTCCATTTACCCCATCCCCAACAAAAAGACATGCAATTTTGCCTAATGCATAAAAAAAATTGAAATACAAGAGTGGTAGGTGAAGCAAACCTGGGGCGCAAAGCACCGACGATCAGCAAGCTGGTGGGTCCGGTTCCCAGAACCCACAACCTCTGTAATCTGGACACCCTTAGTAGTGTCCACAGCATCAACAGCACTATCAGCAGTGCCTCCCGCTATCTCCACATTTCTGGAGCTAGATGCCCCAGCAGCTAACTCTACTGCCCTCATCTGACGCGCCTCCTCATCAGCAAGCGAGGCTCTCCTCGCAGCCTCCATCTCACGGCGCTCCTTCTTCCGTGCTCGAGCCTCATCCTCCTCTCAACCCCTACACCTCATGGCATGCTCTCGAGAGGGAGGTAGTGGAATCTCAGAAGTGGAGAATAAGGTCGTTTTCACTGTGTCTTCAGCAAGCTCTGCAGAAGGGGCCTCAGACTCAGGCACCCTAGCCTCTAAGATCATATTGTTCTATGCGCGAAGATGTCGACCGCAGCCTGAAGGGTCGACACATCCACCTGAGGGGCTGGCCGGGCTAACACCCGCAACTCAAAAGCGTCCAAGTGCTGATAAACCTCAGCGATCTTCCGCTCTGTGTGCTGGACCATTCTCCGCTCCAAGCGCTCTTCTGCCTTAGCAATAGACCTCTGCATCCAAGGTTGGATGTGATGCAGAAGTGTAGCCATCTATGCCTCTAATTTCTGGACCCTAGCAAGCGGGACTAGAGCGGGGAAAGGGGCTGAGCGAGAGGAGCTCGGGGCAGTGCTACTACCTGGGATAGACTCGACCGGGGTAGTGTCAGTGGAATCCGCATGCGTAGCCATGCGGGCCTGTGCTACCATATCGGCCAGATTGTCACCAAGTAGAGGCAACTCTGGACGGGACCCTCTGCGTGGAGCCAACTCATTGGCCTCATCCCTGATGAGGCCGATATCAACAGTGCCCAACGGGGTCTTGAGCTGATCAACGTGTCATATAGGCACACCTGCGGACCTGCATAGAGAATATATCATGCACGGGAAAGGGTAAGTAGTTGTGACCTTAAAAGCCCTCTCGTTCATGACCGCCTGTAGAATCCAAGCAAAATCCACCTCAAACCCGGCTATTATTGCCGCCATCAGTACTGCACGATGCCATGTGACTATATTATCAGCGGCTGTGGGGGAAAGGCAGTGGCGGACAATCAACCATAAAAACTTCGCCGTGAAGGTCAGGTTAGTCTTCTTGATGGCTCCCTTCGGCTCGGTCACCCAGTCAGCACCCTCTCCATCAACAGACAAGTGCAGGGCCATCCACCTCTAGGTGGTCTCTCTCAGCGATGGCTCACGCAGGAATTGGCCATCTTTGACAATTTGCCACCGGTAGTCAAACTCGGCAGTGAGAGGGGTTCGGTTGGCATCAACATCCTCGTCGTATAGATACCGGCGGATGGCAGGAAGGGAGATAACAACCTGAATGCCACGTACTCGAACATGCTCTAGTGGGGTCTGTTTGGCGGGGGCAGCCCGCCTATCAGTCTGCGATCTGAGAGTAGCCACGTACGAGGCGTAGAACTCTCGGACCAACTCTTCACTATAACGTCCCAACGAATGCACTGTCCACTCCAGTCGATGTCAGGTGAAGAGATTTTGGATCTCTGGCATAGTCGGGAGACTTCCCGTAAGGACCCGCCGCTCCAATGTAAGTGTCCGTGTCATGATTCTTTTGTCATTCAAAAAATTTGCGTCGTAATAGACTTGATACTGCTCGTCGACTCACCACCAGTTGGGTTGGTCGGCATCCGGGGTGAGAGCACGAGTCGGTGAACCGGGTGTGGATTCTGAACTGTCAGCCTCATCAGACAAGGCAGACTATGCAGCGGTGGCGGGTGCAGGGACCTCAGCAGATCCAGAGGCTTCCTCCGACCACGAAACTCCTAAGGAGCCAGACGCTCCTTCTTCATTAGTAGCTGACCCAGAAGGTGTGCCGGTCAGTGTGCACTCCTCATCAGACTGGGAGGCAGTGACTACGCCAGACGCCACCTTTTTTGGTGTGGCTCTGGCAGCACGTGCAGCTCGGGATGGGGTGGAAGTGTCTGGGGGCACATACTCAGGGTCACGCTCATCATCAGAGCCAATGACCAGGTGGGTAGACGAGGCGACAGACTTCGATCGCCCGCGTGCGTAGAATCGATCTTGTTTTGGTGCCATAATAGATAGTACCTGTAAAGAATCAATATTAGTACTAGAAGGAGCAAACAAGACAAGCAGAACCACACAAAATAAATAAAAGAGTTAAGATGTAATGCCATTTCTATAGTAACAGTGAAACACGACGGTCTAGGTGACGGCTCGTCGTGTGTACGACGGACCTTCATGGGGTCCGTCATGTCTTACTTAATCTATGTTTATGTGGAGAACCCTGAAGGAAAGTTTCTGACAAGTATGACGGTATATGCAGGACGGAGCGTTGTGATTATGACAGTCCATCGTAGATTTTTGTCATGGGACACTTAGAAAAAAAATGGGGACCCTTAGGAGAGGGGTCTCTGACAGTCATGACGGTATATGCGGGACGGACCGTTACAGGTATGACGGTCCGCCGTAGGTGTCCGTCAGAGGACACTTGAAAAAAAAATATGGAGACCCTTAGGAGAGGTGTCTCTGACCGTCATAACGGTTATGCAGGACGGACCGTCAAGGGTATGACGATCCGTCGTAGTTGTCCGTAAGAGGACACTTGGAAATAGGATGGAGACCCTTGGGAGAGGGTTCTCTGACCGTCATAACGGTTATGCAGGACGGACCGTTGTTGGTATGGCGGTCCGTCGTAGTTGTCCGTTAGATGACACTTGGAAATAGGATGGAGACCCTTAAGAGAGGGGTCTCTGACCGTCATAACGGTTATGCAGAAAGGACCATCGTGGGAATGACGGTTCATTGTAGATGTCCGTTGGAGGACATCTGGAGAAAATTTGACAGTGGGGTGTTAGGGATGTTGGGACGGACCCAATGACGATCCGTCGTGGGTACGACGGTCCGTCATCGGGGTCTCGTTCTGTCATTCAGTGACAGAACTGGGGATGCCCCATTCATCCCCTATGATCCAAATGGAATTGTTAGTTGTTTTAACCTACATTTGTCTAACCCAAATAACTAGTAAACTAGCAATGCTAAAGCACCTATTTCTAGAGTTTTAACACGGCAATTTTGAGGATTCTCAACCTAGGTCAGACTGAATTTGTATTAAAGAATGAACCCATCAATAAGAAATAGGCTAATACTAATTGATAAACAAAAATACAATGTATATGAGTAGAAATCATAGACACATATCTGAGAATTTGAGAAAAACAAGTGAGGAAGGTACTTGGTGATCAAGTAGAGAACCACAGCAGCAAACTCTGACTAGTAGATAGTGAATTTTAGGAATTAGGGAATTTGGCAAAATGATCGGTTGTAAGAGAGGGGGGTTATGAACTTGGAAGTTGAAAAGGGAGGGAAATGGGAGAAACAGGGAAGGAATGGGGTGAAATGAAGGAGGTGGGGGTTTTAAATATTAAGAATTTTTAAAAAAACCCAGCCGGGTCGGGTCGGGTAAGCTTCATCAATGATGCGACGAGTCCCCGACGACGGTCCGTCACAGCTGAGATGGTCCGTCATTGGTTTCGTCGCGTGTGCCCTAGTTTTGAAAATAACAGAAAGACATACCTGGCACGACGGATTCATGCGACGGTCCATCGCGGTCGTGACGGGCCGTCGATGGATCCGTCAGTGACTGCTGTAGAGTGATTTTCTATAGAATTTCCTGGTGATGTGCCTGCAAATTTAAAACCCATTAGTAAAAAATGCTACCATTACTAGAAAGAAAAACTATAAGTATTGGGTTGCCTCCCAACAAGCGCCTGATTTAACGTCGCGGTACGACTGAGGACACTTGATTAATCAGCCTTCATCAAAATGATATGCCTTGATTCCTTCATTCGCCGACTCAGCATGCCCAAAATAGGGTTTCATTCGTCGTCCATTTACCTTAAACTGCTCACCCTCGTTGGTTTTCAACTCAACTTCTCCATGAGGGGGTAGTTGGGTAATCAAGGAAGGGCCAGTCCATTTGGACTTGAGCTTGCCCGGAAACCAACGCGACCTAGAATTTTATAAAAGCACCAAATCCCCAACCATAAACTCTCCTTTTTCACTTTGTAGGTCATGGTTCTTATTCATCTTTTCTTTGTTGGATATAGCAGATACTGATTGGATCTCACCACTCTGCCTCATGGACCTACAAATGTTGAAGGTCGCTTCTTCATTTTTCAACCAAAATTTCATCTGCTTCTTTTCCATATCAACTAAGGCTCTACCCGTAGCAAGGAATGGCCTCCCAAGAATAATAGGAACTTCAAAATTGACTTCACAATCAAGAATAACAAAATCTGCCGGAAATATGAACGACTCCACTTTTACTAGCACATCGTGGAGTATCCCTATAGGCCTTTTCACTGTTCGATCAGCCATCAATAGTCGTATCGCAGTGGGATTTGGGTCACCCTAACCCAACTTCTTGTAAATCGAGAGGGGCATGAGATTTATGCTTGCCCCCATATCACATAATGCTTTCGCAAAATGTAATGACCCAACTGTACAAGGAATAGTGAATGAACCCGGATCTTCTTTATTTTGTACAAGAGATCTTGTAGCAATAGCACTACAATGCTGCATTCTATCATCATCCTCGAAAGTGACCGATCTTTTCTTCGTAACCAGATCTTTCATAAACTTGGCATAACCGGGCATTTGTTCTAGAGTTTCTACCAAAGGGACATTTATAGAAAGTTGCTTCAACATTGTTATAAAACGCCGATATTTACCATCCTCGGTCATTTTCACTTATCTTTGAGGAAAGGGGGTGGTGGTCTAGGCATGGGAATTACCTTTATAGGTACTTCAGCATCTTTTCCAGTGTCATCTTCTACTTCACCACTATCCTCTACCACCTTATCATTATCCTTTCTCAACTTTTCCTCATTAGACGGCATAGGTGGGTCAATGGTTTGCTTACCACCCCGAGTAGTGATTGTCATACAGTGTGCATCCTTTTTCGTATTTTGGATAGTGTTGCTAGGAAGAGTGACCGGTTTCCGTGTGTTCACAGTCGCAGATAATTGGGCCATTTGCAACTCGATCTGCTTAATCGATATTGCATGTGTATCGACTTTCTGCCCAATACCCGCTAAATCACTCCTTAACTCTTTAATGTGCTCATCATTAGCATCGAACCTCCTCATCATTTTGTGCAACATATCCTCAACTCGCGCCATCCTATCTCCACCATCCCTAGGAGTAACTTCACAATTTTGAGGAGGGACATAGGGCCCATTCCTATCATTTCTGTTACCATAGTTACCCCTGTTGAAGTTGTGGTCGCGGTTGTAGTTACCATCTCGGACATAATGATCCTCACGGTTATAGTTACCATAGATGCGACATTGGTTCCCTTGACCTTGGCGCCAATTATCCTGATTTGAGACTTAGGCACTCGGTCGGAAACCCCCCGTCTGCTCGTTTACCGCATAGGAATCCGCCGCATAATAGCATTCCTCATTTGGTGGTGGTGGTTTAGACAAGTAGTTAACTGCATTTATCTTTTCTGCACCCCCAGTGATATGTTTTAATACCAACCCAAGCTCAGTTCTCATCTAAGCCATTTCTTCACGAATTTCATCTGTGGCTGGGTTGTGAGTGGACTGCACTGCGAAGGTATTTCTCCTGGTATCTGACTTCCTAGTACTCCAAGCTTTATTGTTCCGGGAGATTTTCTCTAACTTTTCAGCAATCTCAGCATAAGGACACTCCCCATAAGATCCACCTGCTATAGTGTCCAACACCGTTTTATTATTATCATCCTATCCCCGATAGAAGTATTCCTTCAGTGATTCATCATCTATACGGTGATTGGGGACGCTTCTCAAAAACGAGGTGAATCTATCCCAAGAACTACTAACTGACTCTCCTGGTAGTGCAACAAAGTTGTTCACTCTGTCTTTGTGGTTTAGTTTCTTGGAGACCGGGTAGTAGCGTGCTAAGAAAACGTCCCTTAGTTGGTTCCAAGTGAAAATTGAGTTATGCGGGAGCTCAGTGAACCAAATAGCAGCCTCTCCCGTCAGTGAGAGAGGAAACACTCTTAGCCCTATTACATCCAAGTCCAAGTCAGGCCTCCCTACACAGCTTTTACACACTGCCCTTACCTTAGCTATATGGTCATGTGGATCCTCAGAAGGTAGCCCTGAGAACAAACCTCTGGCAGTGAGCATTTGCATCAGGCTACTAGTTACCACAAAGGTGTGGCCTGGTGGTAGAGGGGGCAAGACAAGTGGCCCATCGGAGTCTGCTATATTGTCATAGCCTCTTTAGTATTCTTGGGGCCGTAGAGCGGGATTGTGTCCCCTCTGTTGGTTTTCACCCGGAGCATCGGGTAACAACTGACCATGAAAATCAATCGAAGCTGGGGTGTGCTGGTTTAGATCATCATCATTAATCCCCAAGTTTCAGTTCATGTTGCATAGTGTACACTCTAATTAGTGATCGTAGGGAAACAAGGGTTCTCTTCCTCTCCTTGTATTTGGCATACAAGAAGGATGGTTCTGCAAGAATCAAAAATAATAAAACAAAGTAAAATCAAGAAAATATCAACTAAACTATAGTAATAAGTTTAAGTTAATCTAAAAGCTACTTTCCCCGGCAGCGGCGCCAAAATTTGATACGCTCGAACTTACTTCTCAAATAAGAAGTAAAGTGGTTGTGTCAAGTAAATAACCCAACTAATGAGGTTGGGATCGTTCCCACGAGGAAAATAGTTTAGAATTAACTTTAATCTATTAATACTATTGTTCAATCAATTATTTCATTAGAAACGAAAATGATGAAAGGGGGGTTTTCTATTTCTAAATAAATGAAAATAACTAGCAAAATTAAAGGAGACAACTAACAGCTTCAAATGTTGGAGTTTAATCAATTAATAAAAGTAACTAGGGTTTACATGTTCCCAGCACGTTTATAACTTGATAATTCTAACTATAACAATTCTTTCCTATGGTTCCCACAATCCTAGTTATGAAGTTTAATTACCCATAGTCATAATCACAATATTCAAATATGTAATATAAGAATTCATGCACTTACTTCAATGAGAAAGAATAAAATCCAGAAGTTCACTTGATTAATCAACAAAAATCACCAACAATCAATTACTGAAATTAATTGAAGACTAAAGATTCTCCAAAAGTGTAACAATAATCACCAAGTCTAATTCACAAAAGAAGCTCAAATAACCAAAAGTCTAACAAAGAGTCTAAAAATAATCAAGAGTCTAACCCCAAAAACGAGGTTTTTCAAACTATTTATAAAAAAAAATAAAAACCTAATTAAATAAGGACTCTATTTGCTGGATATCTGTCAAAACGCGGATGGGTCGACGGACCTCGCGACGGATCGTCATGGGCACAACGGGCCGTCATGGACTCCGTCGTCCCATACTTGTGCAATGTCTTCTGCTGCTCTCTTTATCACCCTCGACGATAGGTATGACGGATCGTCACAGGCACAACGGTCCGTCGGGGGTCTCCGTTCCATAACACTTGAACTCTTGTAAATTGGGTATTGGGACTACTTCTCTGATCTTCATGACGAACCACCAGGACAGACCGTCATGGCAACGACGGTCCGTCACGCACTCCGTAACCCCACACTTGGTCAGACTTCCCCATCTTCCTTCAGCAACTGCACTACGATGCCACCTACGGACCGTCACAGGCACGACAAACCGTCACAAGCTCCGTAGGTGGTACTTTTCTATATTTCTTGCTCAAAAACCTCCGCATTCATCTTTTAGACAGATATCCTGCAAATAAAGAGAAACTTACATAAAAATTAGTACACAAAGGCTTTTGGACAAACTAAACTTAAGGAAAAGTATTAAAAATACCGTGAAACCACGGTATATCAGGTATGCAAATTTTTCTAGGGTTGGGTTCATTCACCTGCCAACAAATCGTGTGATTTTATCTGTAATTTCGTTCTTATGGTTGAATAATTTGAGTTCTTTATGAGTTTTGTCTAAGTTCCATTCTTAAATCGTTTATAATGAATTGTATGAGTTCGTGAGATAAATCTTATTAGATTGAGGGTTGTTTTGAGTAGATTTTGTATACTTATGTTGGGTATTCAAATCTAAATGAGTTTGAAAGAAATCATTAGATTTTAGGTGAATTAGGTCCACAAATCGAGCACAAAAATTCATCAAAACATTCAAAAGAGGAGCTTAGGCGGCGCGCCCTGGATGTGCGAAGAGGGATGGGGAGGTACACCTGCAATGGGCAGCAAACTAGCCCGAGTCACTGGAGAGCTAGCCCAGCGTTCCAGGGATGCGCTACAAGCGTCAATGTCATGACCTGGAAGGTCATTTTTTAAAAAATTAACATTAATTATACTACCGTTTTGTCTCTCCTGATAGTTGTCTCGTGCCATTGCTATTTAGTCAATCAATTTGGATTGAGAATTTTGAACTATTCAATTAGCTATAATTAATTAAGGATTAATTACTTGAATGGATTCATTTTCAAAAACAATTACTTATTTTAAATATACTCTTTAATTATTACCATTTATAACAACTTTTTTAATCTTTTCCTTTTCTCGCTCTTTCTTTCTTTCTCTGTCTCGCTTTTTCTTTCTTTCTCCTCTACTGTGTCTCGTTTTTTTTTTGTTTCTTGTTTCTTTCTTTCTTTCTCCCTTTCTTTCTTTTTTTCTTTCTTTTGTCCTTTCATTCTTGCTTTTTTTTCTCTTTCTCCCTCTCCTGCTATTGTTTTTTTTTTCCTTTTTTTTTTTAGAATAGTCAATAATTCTAGATTGAATAAAACTTGTATCAATAGATAATTAGACAAGTAATATAATCGTAACAAATGAAGCGACATAAAAATGGTAAGATGAATTAAACTTTAATTAAAATGTATTACAAACATATTAAAGTTGATTATTAGAAGAGAAGTAATATAATCGTAACAAATGAAGAGGCATAAGAAACTGCAAAATGAATTAAACTTGAATTAAAAATGTATTACAGACAAATTAAAGTTGAATTATTAGAAGAAACATAAATATGAATGCAGAATGTAGAAAACAAAAGAGCATTCTTTGATCTGCATGTAAACTGAATAAAACTTATATTAAAAATCGTAACAAATCAATTGATTAATCGCAAAGTGAATTAAAAATACAAAAGTGTATTACACAAGTATTAAAGTTAAGGTAGAAGAGAGAATTAAGCATGAATAAAAAAATATAATAAATAAAATATTAGACAATGATTTATAGAGTGAACTAAACTTATATTTATAATGAATTAAACAAGTATCCAATAGGAACAAATAAATGAATAAAAAACTGCAAAATGAATTAAATTTGTATTAAAATTATATTAAACGGTATTAAATTTGAATAAGAAGAGAGAATTAAGAATGAATGGAAAACGTAGCTATGACCGACTGTAACGACCTGTTTAGTCGTTTTAAGCAGCAGATTTTATTTCTGGAAAAACTGTCTGAGTCGACGGAACCCACGACGGACCGTCAT
>NC_028641.1:47145114-47216423 GCF_001406875.1 Solanum pennellii | reverse complement strand
ATATATATATATATATATATATATATATATAGTTCAACATAACTAAACACCAAAACTGAAAAAACTCATCAATTTACATACAAATCTATTTTACAACAAAATTAATTCATACACATTTTTAAAAAGTAATCAATTAAAATTAGAGCAATTTTATAACTACTCAACAAGTGATCCACTTTACAAGGAAACTTCAACTACATTAATAAACTACATCTTTAAATGGAGTATTATATAAAACTTCTTTCACTAAGAAATTTTCATTGTTCTCTATCATTCGAAAATATACATGGCTATACAATTTTAACACATTGTCAGAAAGTACAATCAAATCAATGCAATGAAATTTGCTAGCCCGTGTTATTTGTTTGTGGATAATTCCATCTAAATTCAAGTCACCAGTAACACCGTACTCTTTAGAGATGTGTTGTAGAAAGAAAAGGTAATATTCATATAAATATTTTTATTGAGACGATAATAAGTATCATAGCATAATTAGTTTATAAACACCATCCCCGTCTCTTTATTCATTAGTTTATTTTATATAATCCTTCGAATTCGTATTTCTTAGAAATTTTATTTAATATTTTATATATATAGATTGTGATGATCGTAGTATAACATATTTTGTCATAAATTTTTTCTCTTTGATCACTATGACAATATGAACTCGAACAAGGAGTAAACAAGTAATATATTTTGAGTTTGTTTATTTGATGCTTAATTTTTAATTAGTGGAGTAATTAGTATGTTAATTTTATTTTTTGACACTTTCTAATTAGTTGAGTTGATGCCTTCCAATTTTCAAAAATGATGAAATCAAAAAAAAAAAAGATTAGATTACGTACAATGAAATCTGATTTGTCACACTTAGGCATTTTTTTTTCAAACATATAAATAATCAGCAAATAAAATTTAGGAAAATGGGCATATTTTTTAATAAAGAAAAATTTACAAATAAATGTGAACAAATTAAAAAAAATGATGGCAAAATGAGAATTTGTTAAAATATAAAAATCCACTAAAAACAAAATTTAAAAATAAACAAAAAGCGAATTGTAAAATAATCATTAAAATCAATTAAATTAAATCTAAAAATAATGAATCCTTTGTGTGTAGATTGGGGAAAAGGTATTAAATTTAAAATAAAATAATCACTTAAATAAATCGACGTGTCAGTGTCATAATTAATTTCTTTTTTTTATATTTTTGATATATCAGTTAATCAATTAATCTCCAGCTTGTGTTTCAATGACGGGTAAGGCGGTCAAGCTACCTGCGCCTGTCTGGTCCGATCGTTTAGCCGCTCTTTCTAAGAGACGGGAATGTAAATAGAAAACATCCCCTGGGAAAGCCTCACGACCTGGTGGTCGGCGTAACAATAATGACATTTGTCAAATTATTAATTGAAAAAAAAATGAAATTAAGAAATTGTTTTTTTTCTTGAAGTAACAAAATAAAGAGGAAAAAACGTAAATGAGGTTTTACAATATTTCAATTTTAACGTTAACAAACTTATTGTGAATTTAACTTTTTGCTTTTTTTTTAAAGAAAACATTATTATGAATTATGATAATTAATTGAATAACAAAACAGAATTGTCAACATTAACCGATTCCATTTTTTCTGTTATTTAAACATTTTATTTTTATTTTTTTAAAATTCAAATAAAACAGTAACATATATCATGTTATTCCTAAAAAGAATGCACCTAAATTATTGGAACACAAGTGAAATAACAAATAACCATATCTATGCGGGTTCATAAATTTTATTTATAGATTAAAATTTAATAAAAAAATTAATGAATTATATAAAAATTGTTGAGTCATTTTTTTCATTTTTTATTTAATTAATCACTAAATTTAATTGCAAATCTCCATATTATTTTTAGTGTTTGTGTATTCAAATACAAAAATTGATATTGGATACTTCGATCATAAAATCAATATCAAAGGTATGTATTTATAAATTTATAATTATTTATTTAGAATTTAATAAGTTTGTTCAATAATATTCATGTATTTTTTTCTTAAAAAATAATAATTCAATCTGAGCACTAGATAATTTAGTAATGATCACAAATTTAGTTAATATAGAAATAAACATATATCATTTAATTTGTTCTTAAGATATTATGAAATAATCTCAATTTTTATTTTAAGTTATCTGAGATTCTATATTTTATTTGTAGAGATTAAAAGATAAATTTGGAGATGAAACATAATTACTGTAATATGTTTTGAATAGGAATATTATAGACGTAAAGTTATTTTTATGAAAATAAGAAGCAATTAATATATATACACTCACATTATTGAAAGTTTGATTTTCTTTGGCTTACAAGTCATTTGGTAGTTTTACGATGAAATTAACAGAAAATAAAAAAATAAATAAATAACAAATTTAAATATTTGAGTAGAAAAAAATTCAAATGCTATAATACAAAATAATTAAAGAAAAAAATAGGAAAAAGAATATATAATTTAATTACTAATCTCCATATTATTTTTAGTGTTTGTGTAGTTAAATACAAAAATTGAGATTGGATCTTTTAATTAAAAAATCAACACGTATTCATTTCTTTTTTTATAAAAAAAATAATAATTTAATCTTAACACCAGATAAAATAATAATGAATACAAATTGAGTAATATGATAACAAGCATATACAGTTTAACTTGATTTAAAAATAGTATGTAATAATCTCAATTTTTATTTGAAGTTATATAGAGTTCTATATTATCTTAATAGAAATTGAAGGGTAAATTAGGAAATGAAACATAATCAAATATAATATGTTTTGGATTGAAATATTGTAAGTGTAAACTCATTTTTTATGAAAATATGAAGCAATTACTATATATACACTCAAAATTATTAAATATTTGATTTTCTTTTGCTAACAAGTCATTTGGTAGTTTTAGAGCAAAACTAAAAGAAAAGGAAAAAATTTAATAAACAACAAAACTAACTATTTGATTAGAAAAAAAAATTATGATAAAAAATAATTAACGAAAAAATAAGAAAAGCAAAATATATAGGGGGGGGGAGGGAATATCACACAGAGATAGTTAAAAATATATAGATAAAATTATTACTGATTTGTATAATAATATTGACCAGTAATAATTAATTTAAATTAATGGGACGTAACCATTTTACAAATTATATAAATATAAAAATTGAAAATTAAACATCTGAATGATCTGTTTTTTTTAAAAAATAAATAAATAAATAAATTTCCTTATTTAAATAAAAGTAGCAATATGAATAGACAGCTTTAGGACTTCCTATTACATTTTACACTCAAACACAAACTTTAAAGCCTGATTAATTATAAATTAATAACAAAGAACTTTTAATTTTAATATTGATATAAAAAATAAAAAGTATATACTTGAATGATTCTATTTAAAATAAAATTATAATTAAAATCTATATTTAAATAAAAAATGAGAAAATAAATAGGCAGTTCGCTTTGACACAAACTCTAAACCTGATTAGTAAAAAATAGTAAATTAACCAATTATATTACACGAATTGTATTTCTTTTAACATAAGCGAAAATTCACCAATTTTAAAATTCAGAAAATAATTAAAATTCTTTTATATATATATCTTAAATTTAAAAAAAATATTAAAGAGTAACCAACTAAAAAAATTAAAAATGAATATTACAAAATTTTGCCAAAAAAAAAGACACATGTAATTGAAGTTGATAAATTTGAAATAGCGGGATCAGTTTAAAAAAGGGCAACTTTCACCTATAGCAAACAAAAAATTCATATTTGTATGCTATCGCAAAGTTGCATAATTGCGCTCCATAGCAAACATAAAACTGTATAATTCGCTATATATATACAATTGTATAATTATATGGCCTATTTCGCTGCAATTTTATAATTCGCTATCCTATTTCACTGCGATTGTATAATGCATAATTGTATAATTCGCTGCCTATTTCGCTGCAATATTTTTATAAAATTTGCTTTGCATACAGTTGAATCGAATTAAAATGTATGTATATTGCATAATTATAAGTGTATAGCAAGAAGATATATGTTTTTCTCTCGCTTTATACAAAAACAGAAAAACAATTTATACACTTTTGTTGTATAAAACTAGAGAAAATTGTATTTCACTGCAATTGTATAATTCGCAATTGTATAATTCGTTGGCCTTTTTCTGTGCAATATTTGAAGTAAAATATTTGTAAATTGTATAATTAAGTGTATAACACGAAGATATATATTTTTGCATGTGTATATACAATTTTCTCTCGCTTTATACAAAATAGAAACAGAATTTATACACTTTTGTGTATGAAGCGGGAGAGGCGAGCGAGAATGGAGAGTGGCGAGCGAGATTTTTGGGAGAGAGACGACTGGCAAACTTTAACTAACGTTTGCTATGGAGCACAATTAAATCAAACCCTAGCTACTCCATTTATTTAAGGTTATTAGTTTGCTATTATATACAATTTTTCCCTTAAAAAATCAGGGATTATAATTAATTAAATTATTTAAATTTCATACTTTTTGCAAAGACAAATATTAAATATTGAATAACCAATTTTAAAACTAAAATCTAAAATATTTTACATGCTTTATTTAAATAAATTGGAATACAAATAGATAGATAGTTTTAAAACTCCCTATTAAATTCCCACTTAAAAAATTACAATAAAATAAACAAATTTTTAAAAAATATGAAAGTTCACAGTAAACAAGATTTTAAAAATAGTTAAGAATTAAAATATAATTTAATGCCATTTTAAAACTGAAACAACCATTTTAAAATTAATATTTATATAAAGATAGAAATTGAATTTAAATATTTGAATGATGTGCCTTAAACTGAAAAATTAGAAAAAGAAAATTCCCTTTCTGCGTTATAATGGGAATATAAATAGGAAGGTAGTTTTAAAACTTTCACGTTCTATTCCCACGCAAACACAAACTCTAAAACTTTATCAATTGATAAATTAAACAATTTATATTTATTTAAATTTAAATATTTATTTAAAGATAAAAATTAAAAACAAATATTTGGATGATATTTTTTAAAACTAAAATTAAAAATAATAACTAAATTCTTTATTTAAATAAAAACCAAAATATAAATAGACCATTTTAAAACTTCACATTAAATTTCCACTCAAGCTCTAAAACCTGATTAAGTAAATTAAACCAATCCTATTACATGAATTGTAAAAATGAAATGTCATTTTAAAATTGAAACTAAAATTTTAAAATTGATTTTATTGAATACTTTATATTATGATATATAACTATTTTACAAATTTTTATATTTATATAAAGATAGAAATTGAATTTAAATATTTGAATGATGTGATTTAAACTGAAGTTTTTTTAAAAAAATACCATGTCTAAATAATAATGGGAATATAAATAGAAAGGTACTTTTAAAATTTTCACATTACATTCCCACTCAAACACAAACTCTAAAACTAGATAAATTGAAAATTGTTATAAATCCATTGAATGAGTGGATAGTCCATAAAGTTAGTACATGAACAACCATCCATATTGTTTCATGAACCTTTTTGGATAAGAATTTATCTATTTATTATGATAGTTAATATGGTGACTTTTGGCATGATTTCTCAACCTATAAATAGGGTTGTTCAGTCACTATTGTATGATATACAAATGAGACTAAGATACACTTGAATAAAAAGAAAATTCCTCTTCTTCTATCTACTTCTCTTGTCTTCTTCTCTTTATTATTATATTCTTATGAGCTTGATTTACAACACGTTATCAACACGAGTCTCTAGCCAATTAAGATTGAGTTTTAGTTTTTCTTTAACTCATGTTTTGGTTGATCTCATTATGAGAATCAAGGTATTATATGCATAAAATCATGTATGTATTTTCTAAAATATTTTTATGATTTAGAATACAATAGTATTCAATCACTAACAATTATCAGGAACCAAAGACATATACAACTATTGGTTGAATATGACATGATATACAAAACTTCTCTAATGGAAGAAGGTATAAAATTTTAATAGCATGAGTTTGAATATTATTTTGATTGTTTTGAAAGACTCAAAGGGTAAGTCATTTGTAATTCGGTCTATTATACCGTTGGTTAAGGGTAAGAGTTCAAGTTTTATCGCACCAAACGGGTAAGACATCAGGTTAAAGTCTGGATGTACCATAATAAAAAATATTTGAAGATAAGATTATAGATTCAAGTTCTATCGCACCAAAAGGGTAAGACATCAATTTGAGTTTTGATGCATCATGATTGGGTTCAAGTCCTACAAAATTATGGCGTAACACGCCTTATACGGGTAAGACATTGAGTTTGAGCCAATGCACCATAGCGATGATAAAATGATGACTAAGAAAAATAATATATTTTTGATGAAAAGCCTTGAAATTTGTCCCGTTGAATTTGATTCATTCCTTGAAAAGAATGTGGTAGTAACATATGATAACTTTGAAATCTGATGTTGACTTGCTCCATTCTATCGTATGAATGTGATAGCAGTATATAATTAGTCTGAAAGATGACAAATGATTAACGATATGAAAAAGGGCATGAAGGGACAGAATTATAATAGTCATCATTGTGGTAATTATAAAAGGAAGAACACTATGGGTTCTCCAAATAAACCTTCGAAATGTGAAGGCAATTTTCATTATCAAAATGGTACTAAAGGACATTGGACTTGTGAATGTTGTCAACCCAATAATTTGACAAGTTTATAAATCCTCCATCAAAAGACAAGAAGATAAAAGTGATGGTACACTTGATCTTTCAAAGTGATGTTGAGGTGTATCATGGAAATATGATGAATTTTAAAATCGACAATGTACTTATAATGCAAATTTATGAAGTACATATAAATGATTAGTCCATTCCTTGAAGAGAATGTGATAAGTATCGTGAATGCTCGACCATTCTATAAGAGAATGGGTCAAGATGTGATAAAATCATTATGGGTTGAATATATGCCACAACTCACCTCTATGGGAGGTTTGAGGAAAAATGATATATATATCAAAATTCACCTCTACAGGAGGTTTGAGAGGAAATAAATTTTATTTGCCAGAAATAGTTAATGGTATTGTATGTTTATACATCACTATGATATGTTTATTGTGAACTACCGAAAGGGCAAAAAAAAGAAATAGTTGTGTGGCAATACAAATTTGTCATTGGTTGTGTACCTATGGTACAACAAAAGTAAAGCAAGAAACATGTCTTGCTCGTAATGATTTTGACCATGACAATGATAATATAATTTCCTCCTTGAAGGAGATGCTCACTATAGGGATGGTGTCATGGAATATGTGATAGTACAGAAAGTTAAATTGCAAGCTCTAACGAGTTGTGCTATTATCAAAGGAATAATATTGGATTGTAGTAAGTCTCAAAAGAAACTTTTTAAGTTTCAGATAAATTGAAAAGAAATATTGAGACTATAAATTATGAAAAGATTTAATATCTTTAAATTACTACAATCGAAGAGGGTTATATATAGTACCCATTTTTCCCTCATGTTTGTTGCACACAAACATGAGCATGCTGATGGAATCACATGCAAAAGTAAACTATAAATGTATTGAAATAAAGATCAGTTGACCATTCTGATTTAAATGTGATGCAAATGTAATTGAGAATTTATGTGACTTATATGATGAAGAAATAAAAAATTCTTCAAGAATTTTTTTGTATTGCTTGTTTTCATTGTACCAGCTAAGGTTGGGATTGTAATCCCCTGAAGTTTTTGAAACATATAAAAAGGTGAATATATGACCATTCACCTTCCATGTGGATAATCTGCAACTATATGATATATGCATCTATGCGATGATCACATATGTTTTATTGTCAACTTACAAATTGGTGTTTGTAAGATTGTTTGCTCGAATTGTTAAGTTAAGAGCACAGTTCCAAATTATGAAATTATATTGATAATGGTGGTTGATTTAACAAAAATTATATGCCTCCAACTATAGCTAAATCATGGTTATGAGAACAGAACTCCCAAAACAAAATTTGGTATGAGATAAATTTATTTAACATGTAACAACACATGTATGCATCAAGCCAACAAGGTCTCCCCATTAAAATTGGTTCACGGTCAGGAACCATATAATTTTCATCTAAAATATTAAATGTGCGTTTATAATCTTAATTGCTCCACTACGCACAAAGATGAATTCCCAAATAAAGTTGGGATGAATGTTAGATTTTCTAACATTAGGGGGAGAGATGATTTTGACAGCTGAAAATTATGTGTGAGCTTAATTATGAATTATCTAGATCCTCGTTAAATATATATGTGAACTTAAAGTTCAAGTGATAATTCATTTGCATAATGTTGCAAATCAATTGCCAGATGAATGCACTGACCCTATGATATAATTCAGCTGCAAATGCTCCAATCTGAAGTCCTTGAAGGACAGAGTCTATGATACGCCGGAAGCGTAATAGACCAATTGGTTCCAAATATAAAATTTCTTGAAGAAGGAAGGAGCAAATGATCAATATGGACATGATAACGACGCAAGTGCTATAAAATAGCACATTGACATAACGCTTCATAAAACCTCGGAAAAGGTTAAGGTACCTGAAAAATGAATAGATCTCGATAAGTTATATCATATTGAAATCAATATCAAATAACCGTCGACGGTATCTTTGATATGAGGTAGCGCTCAATGATATAAATTATGACGAGGATCTTGAATTCAAATCTTTCATATAGTGTGGACAGATAAAAGGTTGGCCAAGTAAAATGCATGATTCAAGTATATTGTTTCACTTGCAAAAGTGACGTTTTGGACAGATAGTCCATAAATCAAGGTATAATGTCAGTGGGGTATAAATAAATTATTATGCGATTGTATAACCGTAAGATATCAAATACGATTCGTGCCTTAGGGCATAAAGATTGTAGCAAAAATTCTGACATTTTTGAAAATATTTTTCTCGTATGGTGGATGCAATGAGGTTTGCTTTGATCTGGCAACATACGAAAAACTTGAATGCATGTAACGAGTAATTGCAATGTCTAGTTAGACAACGAATGTTATATGAAAATCCTTAAATCAATCGAGGTGTCTGAAGCACATAAAAGTTTGAAAGAAACTTTTTCAATAAAGCTTCAAGAATCCTTATACGGATTGAAATAGTCAAGGAGGAAAAGGGTACAAAAGAATGACCCTAATTGTCCTTGTATTTTACGAAAGGTCTTGGTAAGACAGAATTTTGTCTTGACCTACTAATTGATAATTTGACAAATGAAATATTTGTCTATCAGTGCACATACACAGATATGTTTTGATGCGTTTTATATGGATAAATCATATTCATTGAGTACCCCAATGATTATGAGATTTCTTGAAATAAATGATGATTCAGTTTGATCTCAAAAGAAAGAAAAAGAGCTTCTTGGTGATGAAACTCCATATCTTGGTGCAATCAGGGCACTAGTGCATCTTACTAACAATATTACCATATATTTATTTTGCAGTAAATTTACTGGCAAGATTCAATTTCTCCCCGATAAAAGGACATTGAAATGGTGTTGAGCACATGATTGAATATCCCTGAAGGAGCATAGTTATGGGATTATTCTATTTTGAGGAATTCAAGACAAAATTGATTGGTTATGGAGATGCAGAATATTTATCTGATCTTCATAAAGCTCTATCTCAAGCACTCTATGTGTTTGCATGTGGAGGCACAATAACATCCTGGCAATCAATGAAGTAAATGTTGCTATGCAGAAATAAAAGCCCCATGAAGCAAGTCGAAAGTGCTTTTGGTTGAGATAAATAATACACCATATTCAGAAAATGTGTGATTTTTCTTTGAAAAAATATATCAACCACAATGTAAAAAAATTAGAGACATCATCACAAGAAATTAAGTGATGTTTTAATCAGGGAGAGTATAATACGCATTGCACTCTTTTTCCCTTGACCAAGGTTTTTTTCCACTGGATTTTCCTGGCAAGGTTTTTAATGAGGCAAAAAATAGTGCGTAGCAAAAGATATGTGTACTCTTTTTCCTTCACTAGAATTTTTTCTCATAGGGTTTTTCCTAGTAAGGTTTTAACGACGCACATTATCTATGGACATCCAAGGAAAAGTGTTATAAATCCATTGATGAGTGGATAGTCCATAAAGTTAGTACATGAACAACCATCCATATTCACTAGGTTTCATGAACCTTTTTGGATAATAATGTATCTATTTATTATGATACTTAATATGGTGACTTTTGGAATGATTTTTCAACCTATAAATAAGGTTGTTTATTCACTATTGTCTGATATACAAATGAGACTAAGATACACTTGATTAAGAAGAAAATTCTCTTCTTTTATCTACTTCTCTTGCCTTCTTATCTTTATTATTATATTCTTATGAGCTTGATTTACAACAAAAATTAATAAACTAAACAATATTTATGTAGAGATAAAAATTAAAAATTAAATATTCATATGGTATTTTTTAAAATTAAAATTAAAAATAACAATTGTTGTTTATTTAAATAAAAACCAGAATATAAATAGACATTTTTAAACTTCACATTAAATTTCCACTAAAATTCTAAAACACGATTAAGATGAATTGTATTTCTTTTATCATAATAAAAAAATACTAACAAAAATTCAACAATTTTAAAATTCAAAATATAATTTAAAATTCTTTTATTTCAATATCTTAAATTAACAACAAAAAAAAAAAAGAGTAATCAACTAAAAAAATCCTTTTTAAAATAAATATTTCAAATTCTATGTTGCAAAAGGAAAAAAGAAAGATCAATGTAATTGCAGTTTATTAGTTAAAAATAGTAAGATCGATTTTACAGAACAGTAATTATAATTAATTCAAATTATTTGAATTCATCATTTTCTTAAAGATAAATATTGAATATTTACAAATTTTATTTTCGATTTTAAAATGGCAATTTATTAGAGATTTTTTTGTAAATCTTTTCAGTGTGAAGTTTCATATTTTTTTAAAAGTCATTTAATTCATTGTAATTTATTTTCCATAATCTATTTTTTGAGTTTGTGTTTGAGTAGGGATTTAATGGGAAGTTCTAAAACTTATCTATTTATGTTCCGGTTTATTTTAAATAATAATTTAAAATTTTATATATAAAAAATACTAACAAAAATTTAACAATTTTAAAATTCAAAAAGTAATTTAAATATCTTTTATATTTGTATTTTAAATAACCAAAAATAAATAAAAAAGTAACCAACTAAAAAAATCTTTTAAAAATATCATAAAATTGTAGTTTGAAAAGAAAAAAAAAGAAGCTACATATATGCAATTAATTCTTTTAAAATACTGGATTCAGTTTTAAAAAGACACATGAATTGCCATTTTATAAAATCGAAACAAAAATTATAAAAAATCATTTTATTAAATAATTACTTTAAATTAATGTTATTTAACCATTTTACAAATTGTAATTATTTGAATGAGATCTGATTTATGATTAAATTTTTTTATTTATTTTTATTTAATTAAAAACAAAAATATAAATTGGCAGTTTTAAAATTTCTCATTAAATTTTCACTCACACACAAACTCTAAAACTTGATTAATTAAAAACTAATGAGTTAAAAAATTATATTTTACACGGATAGTGTTTCTTTTAACATAGTAAAATATTAAAATATCATTTAAAAAATATATTGAAGTTATACGCAAATTATATTCTTTTTACCATAAGACTTTTTAAAGTTTCAAAATAAATTTATAAAATTATTTTAAAGTTTCAAAATAATTTTTATATGCAATATTTAATTTTTTTAGAAATTTTTTTTACCCAATGATTTGATAATAAGGTCAATGGCGATTGAATAACGAAAAACTTATACAAAAACGAGGAAGGTTTTTGGTCTAACGATGCTTCTATTGTTTGTGTCTATGATGAGTCAGTTCCTTCCTCTTCTTTATTTGTGCATATTTTTAGATGAACGTACAGACAAGAAGAAAGTAAGCCTATTGGATGAAGTAGCCAAAGAAATTAATGATTTATCTTTTTTTCTTTTTAGTATTTAGTTTAAGTACAAAATGGAAGAAATGAAGTAATGACAGTAGCAGAAAGAAATTTAATTTTATTATTATTATTTTTTGGATTAAAGTACCGTATATTTTTTATCAATGTAAAATAATCAAAAACAAAATTATAAAATGTAATATTTTAATATTATAAAAATTAAATTGTATAGTAATAATGTAAATTTAATTTGCTCCGAATAAATAAGTTAGATATTTATTTATTTTTAAAATATACATTATAAAATTCATTTTATTAATTATTCAATCTAAAACATAATTATATTTTAAAATATTTACGCAACGTGCGAATATATATTAGTATATATAACTTATGTAAGAAGATAAAAGAAGGGAACAAAAATTAATTTCTCAGTGCTATGAGGCGGCCTGCGTGAAATCAAAACACTCACGTTTAGGTAATTGTTAAACTTTGTTGTTCCATTTATTTATTGTTGTGCTTAATAAGTATTGACTGAACATGCATTATGCTATATAGGTATATGCCAAGAAGGTTCGCCATTATTCGGTAGTGATTTTTAAGCAATCAATCTGTGGCAATGATCTTGGGATTAACATATTAAAGTTATAATATTAAGTTAAAAGTTGTAATGTTTCGCATGTAATGTCGCACATTAATTATGAATTATATTTTTTGGTATATTAATATAAGTAATTAAATATTAGATGTATTATATGAAATGAAAACTATTAAGATTGTAGAGTTTGGAGAAATTATGATTCAACTCTAGACATGAAATTCAGGAAATTTGAGATTTGACTTATTGATTGGAATCAATATTTAGAAAGTCTATTATAAATTTGGATGAGTTTTGGTCTAAGCTACTCATATAGCAATATGAGTGTCGTCTTTTTGAGGCAAGTGGATTTCTAAACTCTTGTCAAGTGTATATAAAAACATGTATTTCCTTATGGTTTTTGTTGGGGAATAATGGATTTGGTGGTGGATTGACTTATTAATATTGAATAATAATAATGATGAAAATGTGGTAATAAAAAGAAATGTGATTAATAGTTGTATCAAGATTGTTTTGTTGTGAGTTGTACAGTATTATAAAAATCGTCATCTCCTCATTATTTATGTGAACATGTCATTTGCATTGGTTCTGAGATATGATTGTGATAAATATTATGTGAATTGAGGAAGAATAAGAGATTAAAGAGGGTGTACAATTTAAGGGAACATGTCGTGCACCGCGATGGATACAATTATCAAGGGATGTGTCGCACGCCGTGACTGATTCTAATATCGAGGGACGTGTCAAGCATCGTGACAGATTTTAATATAAAGGGTCCTGTCGCACGCCACGACAAATTCTTGGATAGATATGTCCCCCATAGATCCTGGACTGAGAGACGACAGGTGTATATCATTAGGTCATACATGCATCACTATACTTAACATTGCATTTAATATCTTTATCATAAGCGAATTGATGTTGTGAGTTCCTTCTTTTGGAACTCGTTATTGATGAATATTGAGCTTTTTGTTGATGAACCATATTCAATGTAAATCGTGAACTATTAGATTTGGCTAATTTTTATGTAGGTTGTAGTTGTGGAGGTTCAATTGGACTTGTTGAGTACCATGTTGTTTGGTACTTACCCCGTGCTTCTACATTTTTGTAGGTTACTAGCTCAAACCTCTTCTTGTCTGAGGCTTCTTGTGGTGGTTTATGTGTGGCTACCTTTCATCTCAATGTACCTCTTTTCTCCTTATATATGAGCTTTTTCTATTCTAGAAACATTGTTATTTGAGACTGATATTTTCTTTCAATCTTTTTATAATAGATTAGAGGTTATACACGTGATAGCAGATTTTCGGAGCATATTTAAGTCGATTATGATTTTCTTCATTATATTAATGTATTAGACTTTTATTATCTCTTTCCTTCAACATTTATCATAATGGTTTGGTTTTAGGTTGACTTATCTTTGTGAAAGAAGACGAGTGACTTCACATCCCTTTTTAGGTCCTAGTAAAATGGTATCAGTGACCTACGTTTATAGGACTCACGTGTATACAAGTTGAGTCTAAGTAGAGTCACGAGGAACTCTATGGACACATTTGTACTTATCTTCGAGAATCTATAGTGACTTAGAAGAAAGATTTTCACTTTTTTAATCTCTATCATACGTCCTTGCTACGATCTAATTCCCTATCTTTTCATTCCACTCTATCCCTTATTGTGGTGACTCGTGTGTGGTTATTCAAGCGTGTAGTTATTGTTGTATATGACTTGGAGGTTAGATTTGGTTTCAAATAATAAACTTATGGAAAGGATGTTTGGTAAAATTCAGAATGTGTAGGGACTCAAAAGCATAGAATTAGGTGATAGCTCAAAAATGCATTTTGAGGATATCTTAATTATGAGGTTGAATAATGATTTTAGAGAGTTCATTAACGTGTTGTCTTTTTCAGGTTAGTTAACCCAGAAGATATGCAATATCCTAAGTTGTTCGAACATTGGAATTGGAATGATTAAAAGGATGGCTAGATAATAAATACAGTAACATTAGAAAATACAGTTAGTAAAATTGTCATCACATTGATTTTTCAGCGAATGATAAGAATGATGTTGCGCCAATTAAGGTCAGAATCTTACTACGATTTGAAAAATTATTTCTATATCAAAGAGGATCATGATACGACTTCTATAATAGTATCTATGCTACTTTATTAGAGAGATGGAGTGTTTTACTTCTTCACCTATTGACTTGATCTACGAAAGAATGCCTATAGCTTGGGCTAGATATAAAATTGATTTGGTAATTTTTTACACTATTCGACGGGTAGAAATATGTGAACTATTTGGGTACGATCTTCTCGATATGTATGATGTGTTCTAGTGGTGGATCTAATAGGCTTCCACAGTGTGGTACTAGTGGTGTATGACAAAGGATATTTCAATTGTCAAGGTTATTAATTGCTCGTATAATGAGATTCGATGTTGCATTTATTTTTGAAAAACCAACTAGTTAATTATTGGATATGTGGTTTAAGCGTTGTTTATAAGAATGGTTTTAGTTGTGGAAAATTTGTACGACATTAATACATTTAGTTTCTAATGTGTATCCCAAGGGTTATAAATGATGATTGGTGATTTCATCATAAGGTCCAAGAAAGTGGATAGATATTTGAATGACAAGCTAAGGGTAAAGGAAGTCCCAAAGAGTATAGTTGTGTGAAGGCAATTGATAATTTTTTAAGATAGTGCGTATAAAATTAAGCTGACTTCATAGTGATGGCGAGGGCTAACCGAGCATAATGGTAATAAGAGTTTGTGATAAATTGTGTTTTAGATGCAACTATATGATAAGGATTATTGATTTAACAAATTTTTATTTGTAATGACGCCTTATGAGTATCTAAGGTAATGGTTTGCTTTTATTTTGTGAGAAGTGTGTATGTATGGTACATTTTATGAGGAGTTAGGCTGTCACTCGAATAGAATTGAAAGGAGCTAGAGTTATAAATTAAAAGAATTAGTGAGATATAGTTTAGCTTTTGGGAGGAAATGAGAGCAAATATATTTGCTCTGGTTGCAAGGAGCTAAGAATTGGGTTCAAATAGGCATGGTTCCATATGTTCTACTATGGTTATTTTGATAGTGTAACACTTCGTTCATATGAGTTAGAAATTGTTAGATAAGATTTGGGAAAGAAGCCTATATAATTTCATCTCGAGTGTGGTAATAAGTTCTTTTGTATTGATATTTTGTATTTTTATAATGTGAATTAAGTCTTTCAGTGTAAGTCTATGTTTGTGGTAGTTGGTTTTGTGAAGTTATGGATTGTTCAAGTAAGGAATGATTGATCGAATCAAGTATTGAGCATTTAGAAGGACCCGTACATGGTTTGAGTCATAAATCTTGTTATTTTTTTTTATTATTAAAGGGCTTAAGGAAGAGTTTCACTTAAAAGTATAGTTGTAGTGTATAAAGAGAAAAGACATGGGTTGTTGGTTAAAAGGATAAAAGCAAGTTAGCGAAGGGAACAAGAGTTTCGTATATTGAAAAGTCCAAGATATTCAAAATTTGTATCATGAAAAAATTTAAGAGAGGTTAAAGAATAAGACTTGTATGTATAGATCCTTTGTTCGAATTTGAAGGTTGTATAGATTTTGCCTTTGAGTTCAAATATGACTATGAAATATGAAACAGTTTGGCAAAGACTTACTACGGATTTCATCAACTTTTATGAAGATTGGTGTTTGATTTGGGTGAAAGTAATGATGTGTGTAAGATTATCTGTTGTTACGTCAAACTAGATTGTTCAAATGATGATAAGTAACTAATGGATGTTCAATGGTGTGAACCTACAATTTCCAATGGTTAATTAGGAATTCAAGAAGTTTGAAACTACTTTGCTAATGGGACGATACAGACAAATATGATGCATCACATAGACACTTGATAGCGAATGGAGGTTATGTGCTCATAGTATATAGACTTATTAAGTTAGACAAGAATTTCTCTAAGTTTTGGCATGATATGTATAAAGGTGTAAATGGTAGTTGAAAGTAGGTATGTGAATGATTTTGTGGAGTCGACTTTTGGCAATTCAATAGTTTTATATCAATGAAAAGGTATTATCAGATTTTAAATTAGTGCTATCAGGCTTTTAAGAGACACGTGTTCTTCATAGAATGTTTAAATGATTAGAGAAGGAGTCTTTGTTCAAAAATTTTACAAGCAACAATAATTTTGTTAAGAAGACTATGATATTAGTGACAATTTGAGTGTAAGATAAATTGCCGAAGTTATTACAATATGTTGTTAATATTAAGAGTGTGGACTTTAGTTGAATGATGTGAAAAGTATGTAGGGTCTAATAAATTGAGTATTGGTATGATAAATGAGGATCATATTGGATAATTATGGAAGGATAAAAATTGAGAGATTGAGTTAGAGAAATGTAAATGCTTGATATGAGCCCTAGGGAATATCTTGTGTTACTCGACGTTGGGTTTAACAATTTCTTATGTGACCACCTATATCATTATGGACATTTAAAGAGTATGGTTCATTGACTATGATCACACATGTTTTCACATCTATGTGTGAATCTCTAGTGGCAGATTGGGTATACTGATAATGTGTCCTCTTAGTAGGGTAAGATACTTAGGTAAACTTGGTCTTTTCATATTTGACATATTTGGTGTTTTTTAAAGCAATTGAAGTGTACCAATGGTTGAACCTGCACAACCTTGCTTATGAGAATTTAGAGAAGAGCTACTATGAATACTTAAAGTTGTCTAGCACTCATAATATTTATTTAGTCGTCAAGGTCACGTCTTTGCTGTGTGTGATTGAATGTGGTAGGCTATTGGGTTTAATTATGTCATTTTTAAGAATTATCTACAATTATAGTTATGGATCTAGCTTTCTAGCACTGTTATAAGAGGTTTTGTATGTTTGGGTGTGTCGATCGCTAAGTGTTTACTCGATAATTTTCTTCTTTGGGTTAGATAAGTTTGATTCTCCTTTTGATGAGTGCATGATGTCTAAAGATAGGATTTTTATAACTTAAGCACGTGAAAATGTTGTGTTGTGAAAAAGAAAATTTTGGTAAGATCTGTGATGGTTTGTGGATTATGAATATGTGGTGGTTGGTTAAAGTAAACTTATGGTTGTAGCAATTAATAATGTTCTCTAGTTATGTGAGAATATATCTACCATGATGGTTGTGTTATGGTTCAATGAGTTTCAGTTTAGATTAGGTTCATGAGTTAGTCAGTGTCTAGATAATCACTCGTGAATTGTAGATTTTTAAAAGTTTGATTTGAAAGTTCAGTTTTTAGTAGTCGATCTTGATTGAATTTTCTTAAGGACGAGCCTACTTAGAGATATAAACACCGATTGATAGGTCATAACTTAGACTTTTAATACTATTGGTAATTCTTCATTTTTCTTCTTTATGTTCGTGGTGGAACATATCTTTTAGTGATGGATATGTGACGACCTGGAAAGTAATTTTGAAAATTTTCATTAAACTACCATTTTACCTATCCTGATATTTGTCCCGAGACATTACTATTTAGTTGGTGAAGTTGGATTGAAATTTTTGAACTATTCATTTAGTTATATATAATTAATTAGTGAGTACATTTTAATAACTATTTTTAATTGTCTGTTAATGGTCCTAGTCCATAATTTTCATAAGACCCTCGTTTATTTGGACCATATATATTAAAATAAGTTAGTACAATTTTTCACATTTAATATATATTTAATTAGAAAAGAATATAAAAGAAGGAACAAAAATTTATCAGTGCTAAGAGGCAACAGACGTGAAATCAACGGATAGACGTTCAGGAAATTGATAAACTTTATTATTACACTTACTTATAATTGTGGTTAATTAGTAATGATTGAATATACATATTGGCCAAGAAGGTACGCCATTATGTGGCAATGATTGTCAAGCAATTAATCTGTGGCAATATTCTTGGGATTAACATATTAGAGTTATAATATTAAATTATCAAATGAGTTGAGATTTTAGGGTTAAGTCATTAAATTTGACTATTCGAAGTTTTAATGTTTGACATGTGTTGTCTCAAAATAATTATGAATTAAATTTTTGTATACTCAGATAAATAATTAAATACTGGTTGTATTATATTATATGAAAATTATTTGGGTTGTAGTATTTGGAGAAATTATCGTTTAAGCTCAGACTTTAAATTCAAGCAATATGAGATTTGACATATTTGTTGGAATTAAGATTTAGAAACTTTCTTATAAATTTGGGTGAGTTTTTTTTGTCTAAGCTAGACATGTAGCAATATGGGTGTCGTTAGTTTCAAAAACTTATGATGATTATTTGTTTGAATAAATTGAACTTATTTAGAAGTTCAACAAAAGGGGAAGGCTCAAGTTCCGGAGTGATTGTTCGGCTATTTGAGGAAAGTAGATTTCTAAACTCATGTTAAGTGTATCGAATCGTGTATTTTCTTATGGTATGTGTTGAGGAGTAGTGAGACTTGATAATGGGTTCACTTGTCCATATTCAAAATTCTAAAGATGAAAAAGGGATAATAAAAGACAATATGATTAATTATTGGTCTATGATGTGTTTAGAATTGTTTGAAAGGCTTATTGACTCATTGTTGATATGGTATCACGATTGCAATGTTGTGAACTGTACATTATTATGAAAATGGTAATCTCTGCGTTGGTTTTTATATATGATTATAATAAATGATAATGTGAATTGAGGAAAAATAAGAAATTAAAGAGGATGTATCATTTTCGAGGGATGTGTTGCGTGCCACGACATATACTATTATGGAGGAACGTACCGCACGCCGCAACAAATTCTATTATCGAGTGATGTGGCTTACGCGACGACATATTTTATTTGTTGAGGGTATTATAGCACACCACTACGGATGTATAGATAGATATGTCTCCCATGGATACGGGACTGACATGCAACTGGTTTGTATCATTAGGTCACATATGCATCCCTATATTTGAAATTGCTATCTTTATCATTAGTGAACTTTATGTTGTGTGTTGCTGATCATGTGAGTGTCTTTCGGTGGAATTTGTGATTGATGAATATTGAGATTGTTGTTGAGGATATGAAATTCTTATAGGGTTGTTGTTGAGTTGTGTGCTACGTAAATAGTTAACTGTTAGGTTTGACTAATTTTATGCAGGTTGTATTTGTGGAGGTTCGATTCGGGTTAAAGGAGCACCCGTATTCTCTTTCCTTAGCTTGTGTTTAGAGGTTTAGTTATTGGGTACTGTGTGGTTTGGTACTCACCCCTTGCTTCTACATTTATGTATGTTACTAACCTTGACTTTCATGATATTTTTTCTTCTCTTCTTGTCTGAGGCTTCTTGTGAATGTTTTTGAGGTAGTTGTTTGTCATATCAATGGACCTCCTTTCTCCCTATTCTAGAAACAATGTCATTTGAGACATATTTTTTTTTCAATTTTGTTATAACACTAGAGGACATGCACTTTACAACCAAATTTTGGGGCATATTTAAGTCTATTATGAATTTCCGCATTATATTAAAGTATTATACTTTAATTCTCGCTTTACTTCCAAATTTATCATAATTCTTGGGTTTAAAGCTGACTTGTATTGGTTGTAAAAGACGAGTGTCATCACATCCCTTTTTGGATCGTGACAGTTAATCACTTTTCGTTCCGTCCTTCGATCAATACTTATTCCTTTGACTTGAGTTTTCATTCCTTTCTTAATCCAAAAGATCTAAGATACATTTAACCATCACAAATACTTCATATGATGAATAACAAATCTGGAAATCATAATTCAAGTTCAACAAATGATTAAGAGTCGAGTTTCAGAGTGTCTTTTGAGTTATTTTGACAGTCTTTTATAAACTTTTATAACTTTTCTTAAGACTTGAGTACTTGAGTATACTGATGTAGAGAGTTGAGTTTCATTTTTCAAAAAGAATATGTGGGACTAAGTATTTTCGAGAGAAAATATTTTACATTTAAAATGAGGGGAAACATCGATATCCAAATAAGTTAGTGAGGATTTTTTAGTACTATCTCTTCAAAGAGAAACCTTTTGAGTAATAATCTCAATGTTTGATGAGGAGGAAATGTTTTTAAACGTATGATCTAAGTTATATTATTGGGAGTAGTATTGAGCACCGATATGGAGTTGAGTTTAAATAACTTAAAGTCCTCATAAACTATGTCGCCAACATAGCTAGAAAGAGTCATACTTTTAGATGGTTTCTTATTGGCTTTTAAGCATAACATAGCGGATCTACTTAGTTGAGAATGTCTTATATTCCCGCAAGGTATAGTACGAGATGTTGTAACATCACAAAGCTTATAGTGATCGTTGTTGGTTAGAGAATATCCCAAATAAGAGTTATTATTGTATTATTAAATACATTGAGCTGTTATCTACTGTTTTAAATTCTTTATCTAAACTACATCTGTTGTTTTTATACTGTATTAAGTTGAGTACCCATGAGTTGATGTTGAGTTGAGTTGAGTATATTTCCTTATTTCTTGTTCAAGCTTTTATGTTATATTCAGTTTCCCCTTATATGCTTGTCCATTCAATTTGCTGATGCCATTTGGTATGCATCATACATGAGATTAGTGTCATCATCATACGCTTCTTTGATACCACATCAATTCAAGATAACTTTGGTGAGACTCCTTGCTTCCGAAGGATTCCATTTACTTTTTTGTATTGTTTGGATGTCGTGATTCTTGTCCTGATTTCTATCTTTGTTAGTTATAGGTTTCATAGATAGTCAGCAGTAGATCAGGACTCTTTTCGTTTCTACTCCTAATGTAAAAGACTTGAGTTGGCTCTTTTGTTCTGTGAATGTTTTATGTAAAATATTTTAAGTATCTATTTTGAGACATTTAGTAAAGTTTTACTTTTGAGTTCATATGTTGTTGACCAAGTCTCTCACTTAGAGTCTATCCAGGCGAAGCAATCGCTTGGGGCGAATAATGGTTCTCAAGTGCCTGCGACATCTAGGGTGTAGGCTCGGAGCATGACAACATGACCAAACAAATGGGTAGTGGGACTCGCAAGTTTCTGGAGGACGAAATTAAGATTATTGCTTATCAGCAACAGTAGAATGAAGAGTTTTAATTACCTAATTAGATGCATACGACATTAGAAGAGAGGACATGAAGATCAAAGACTTGGCCAAGAAACATGTAGTGCATTTCCTCCAATTTATATCATAAATAAAGTTTGAGGTAGCGTCGAAAGAATGAAAATTGTAGTTAGTCCATTATTATCATTCCGAAAAAGTACTTCATTCAATAAACTTTCATGAAACTTTTAACAATCACCAGATGAGGATTTTATATTAAATCCATTTTTTGGGGGATTGTTTTGCTATAGAGTTTTCAGTCCTTCCCTTTGTATTTTTTTGTCTAAAAGCGTCAATATTTTAAGATTAATTAAAAAGAGGTTACTCCTTTGTCAAGAGTGAGAGAATTATTATATTAGTAATTCTGTAATTGGAGACTCAAAGCTTATCCCTCCTCATTCATATTATCATGGATTTGATCAAACTTGTTTTATTTCATTTAATCCTCAAAGTATTATTGAATCATATTATCACATTGTCATTATAGTCTCTTTTCTTGGTCATTTAGTTTTCTTCATAGAGACAAACTCATCTCAATCAAATTTTTGTAGGTGCTCTTCTTTAGACTATCTTGAGTTACAACATATAATTGCTATTGGTGGGAGATTTTATATGAAGGGGGGTTTACTAGAATACAACACCAAATAATGTGCCAGAATTAAATGTGAAAATGATTATAAGAGTTATACGTGTGCCTATCCTCTAAAAATATGGTACTTTAACTTAGATAGAAGATGAAGTATGATATATAATTGCATATAATTACTGTGGGGATAATTTTATATTAGATATCTCTACAGAAATGGACATGTATCTGAATCAGTATATTCGTAAATCTTAGACGCAAGATGTCTTTTAAAGAATTTGACAAATATATTTTTAATTTTAAGTGGTATTGTTTTGTGTAGTGTACTACTTTGTATTAATAGTGTCGACGAAATTGTGGTTATCTAAAAAGGTTGTATCTTTATAAATTTGGGTGGGGCAGGGGGAGAAGAAGGTTGAGACACTCATGAGTCTAGAACAACTAAATCCTAGAGATTATTCATAATCTAAAAAATCAATCTTGTTATATTGGATGAGATGAAGAAATACTGCCTTGATGATATTTTTTTATTGCATTCAAGTAAAAAAATCATTTTCGTGTTCTCTGTTAAATCATATACTCTCTCTTTTCTTCAGATCTTTTAGTGATAGTGTATCTACAATACATAAGATTCCATAAATTTCGAGGTGTCTTCTAGATCAAATACCATAAATTCTTAGAAGATATCTGAGTTGGGTAATAACTTTAATTATTCTAAATACAATATATTTGATAGTCCACTAAAAGGTCTATTTAAGTAAACGATTAATTTACTAAACAAATTGAGTCGGCTATCCTCTTCAACCATTTTACTCTATTCCTAACCCAATAGAATCTCTTTTTTTTCAAACTACTCTCAAAATAAAATAATGGAAATCCAAAAATGATCTATTTACATCCACTAAGCTATTCAATGTATCTATTCGGTTCCAAGTAAAACAAACAAAAGAATTCATGAATATGTTCAATTCCACACTGACCAAAGCAGAACAACAAATCTAAGGAGTTCTGTGAAAGAGGACCTAATTGTTCAGATTATGTGACATAAAATGGTTGTTTATGTAGGGTATGTAGATGACGATGTTAATTATAAAATATTAATACTTTATATATTGAAAAATTTGAATACTGATATAAAAAGAACAATTTATGATAAATTATTAATATATGAAGTAATAGAAGTAACAACTCAAGGTTGGACTGAATTAGTTATACCAGATGACTTTGATATAGACTTAAATGATAATAATTTTGACATAGATTTATATGATGATCTAGAATTATTCGTAGATCAATGATAGATTACATGTACTTACATTGGAAAGAAACTAAGGAAAACATAGAACTATCTAAAAAATTATTAATTGAAAATTTATACGATTATTTTAGAACTAAAGAAATAGAATATTTAGAATATATTATAGAAAACGCTAAAGAAATACAAAGATTAGAACCACTTAAAGAAGAATATTATAAAAAAATATTTTATTCTTAAAAATATGAAAAATAATACAACACCAAGTAAAGTAACTAAAATAACAAAAACTAAAATAGAAAGAAAAGTGCGAAAAATATGGAAATAGTTAAAACCCTTATACATGGAATATGAACTATCACAACTTACTAAAACAAGAAATGATAAGACAAATCATTTGATAAACATAATTTCAAAAACAGAATATAAATATGTTTGTTATTTGAAAAAACGATATGAACAAAGAAATATATAAGCAACAACTGATAGAAAAAATAGGTGAAAAAAGGCAAGAACTACAACATAGGAAAGAAAGATTAAAAGAAAATATGTTAGCAGGAGTATGTAAAAAATCAATATTAGCACAAAGAAAAGTTATATTTATGTTGGAAATACAAATAGATTGCCTTGAATATAGGTTACAACATAATATAATTTACAAGTTATAATGAATAAAGAAAAATTTGCAGTGGACGAAAAGACATATGAAAATCAAGATGGATTAACAATAAAAATAATATTTTCAAATTTAGGAAGAAGATATAAAAAAAATAGGGAATAACTTATATTTAATGTTAGAAAAAGAAACAGCAAAATTAGAAGATAGTCTAACAGCTATGATAAGAATAACAAAAGAAAATGAAGAAATAGATAAATCAAAAGAAATTGAAAATATAAAAATACAAGCAAAGCAAGAAGTACAACATCTAGAAGAAATAAAAAATACAAGAATAAGTGAATTAGAAAAAGAATTAGCTAAGTTAAAATTATTATATGAAACTAAACAAAGAGAGAAACAGATAGAAAAAGATAAAGAATTCGAATTAACTAATGAGATAAATAAGATGAAACAAAAATTAAATGAAAATCTTGAAATAGATGAAATAGACGAAGCAAATGAATAAGATACAATAAATGATCAAAAATCAGAAATAAGTGATATAAGTGAAACATACACAGAAATTCTAGAACAAATAAATAAGCCAAAAAATTTAGAAATAAGTACAGGAGATGTGAATCGACCTAGCACATCAAGAGTTAAAACCCCGGATAATAGTCCCAGAACTAGTCCTAGAAGGACACCACCAACATATTATACAAAAAATTATGAACAATCAGATAGAACGAACGCAATATGGAATAGCAGATTAAATAGAAAATGGACACCTAAACCAATAACTGAACAATATAATTTCTTGGATCTAGATTGTGTTACGGATATAAATAAAACAATGTTACTATGGACATGAAATATATCTAAACAACTAAAGATAACAAAATAACAACAAAAGAAACGCCGAAATATATAGAAAGAACATTTGTTGGAACAACAAAATTATGGATAGAAAATTTACCCCCAGAAAGTCTAGAAACACTTAGAAGTGATAAGAAAATGGATGGATCTCCATCAACAACAAATATAGATGTACTAGATAAATATGAACTAGCAATAAGAAATGAATTTGGAGGTATGACTACAGAAATAAAAGAACAAAATAGAGAAAAAATAATAAATAGACAACTTATGACAAAATTAGCTATATGTAAAATGTGTTATATAGAAGAATACACATGTCCATTCAAAGAATATTATTACAAAGCAAGATATGATATAAATGAAGCAAAAGAGATAAGACAACAATATTTTACTAAACTACCAGAACCATTTAGTACAAAAATAATTAAAGATTGGAACAATGAAGGACTAACAGATACTTTAGGAGCTAGAATAAAATTTTTACATCAATGGTTTATACAACTATGTGAAAAACAAAAAGAAAAAATAAAAATGAAAAAAGTATTAATTAAAAATTTAGCCTGTTGTAAAGATAAAACAGCACCACAGTTTGGATGTACAAATAAATATTATAAAAAGCAAAAACCTAAAAGATATAAAAATTATAGAAAAACTAAAACTAGGTATAAATATAAAAAACCAAGACAAAGATATTATGTAAAAAACTATAAAATAAAAAGACCATATAGACCAAAAAGGAAGCCATCACAATGTAATTGTTACAATTGTGGAAAGATAGGACACTTAGCTAGAGATTGTAAATTACCCAAAGACCTAAAAAGAAAGCAGATTGCAGAAATAATTATGGATAATGATAAATATAGGCAAATAGAATATATAGACTATGAATTAAGTGAAAACGATAGTATATATGAAGTATCAGATACAGAAACTGAAATGAAGAAGAAAATATTAATCTAGATAATGATGAAATAGATGAAGAAATATAATGCCTGAAGATGATATAAAAATAATATCTAAAGAAGATTACCAAAATGAAGAATTATCAGAACAAAAAATTATATTTGATAATACAGTTTTTGAACAAATAAAAGGAAAAGAATTAGACTTAAGTGTTGAAAAAATACTTGAAGTACCGATAATAAGAAATTGGTTTAAAAGACAAAAAGATGAATACTATGTAGTTAGCCAGAAAGAACACATCATAGATTGTAAATATACAAAAGGAAAAGCACAAATACCTATACTAAATAAGAGGATAATCAATAAAGAGATACAAGATATAAAAGCTAAAACACCCATAAAATACGTACACTTAGGAGGAACAGAAATATTGATAAAAGCTTGTTTTAGAGAAGGAATAGATACACCTATTGAAATATACTTGGCAGATGATAGAATTATACATCCTATAGAAAAAAGTGTAATTAGTGCAGTGAAAAGAAACCTAATATATCAACAATTTAAATTTATAATAAGTGACAATTATTCAGTAGCATTAACAGATAGAAATATAGATAAATCATTAGTATTATATTGGAAGATGTCTGGAATAGAGTTAGCACCAGAAAGTAAAATATTTACAGCAACATGTAAAAACTTATATATATTTACGACAAAACACAAAGTAACAGCGAGAAATAAAATTGATAAAATAAAAGTAGAAAATCCCTTTGAAAAAATAATTACTGTAATAGACAATAATGACTATAGCTATACGGAAATTGACATAGAAGAAGACTTAGAAATTGTAAAAGAAAATTTAATCACTTCAAGCGTACCAAATACATTAACAAGAGCTACCTCATCAAGAATGAACACATCTAGAAGAAACTATGAAATTCCACAAAAATTATTAGAAGATATAACACCATACCATTATTTTATAACAGGAATAATAGACCAAGAAAGATATAAAATTTTAATAAATACAGGACAAGAAGAAAACAACATAATAAGAGAATTAGTATTAGAAACAGAAATTATAAAAACAGGACAATTATGCCCCGGACTACCTAGTGAGATAGTAAATACAAATGAAGAGATAACAGAATAAGAAATAATTATAGGAGGAATACCGTTAATAATACCATTTAAAATTGATCAAGGAAACCAGAACATTACACTAGGAATAAAATGGTTAGAAAAAGTTAAACCATACAATATAGAAAATGAACAACTAACAATAACTTGTCAAAATAAGAAAATAATCATCAAAAGAACAAAATGAATAATGAAAATATATATACTTGCAAAAATTATTGTAGAAGGATATTACAACAGATACTATACCCCTATGATAGATACAGGAGCAGAAGCAAATATATGTAAATATAATTGTTTACCAGAAGATAAATGGGAAAAATCAAAAACACCTATGGTGGTAATGGGATTTAATAATGAAGGAAGTATGATTATATATAAAGCAAAAAATATAAAAATACAAATATGGGATAAAATACTAACAATAGAAGAAATGTATAATTTTGAATTTACAACGAAAGATATGTTATTAGGAATGCCATTTCTAGATAAATTTTACCCACATATAATAACAAAAACACATTGGTGGTTTACTACACCATGCGGAAGTACGATAGGAGCAAAAAGAGTAAATAACAAACAACGTAAACCTATAGAATGGATGAGAGGAAGTGAAAAAATAAACCAAGAAATGGAAAATATAAATAAAAAACAAATTACACAATTAGAAATTATCATATTTACAATAGATAAAGTTAAAATAATTAATGAACAATTAGAATTACTTTATAATGATAATCCATTACAAGGATGGGAAAAACATAAGACAAAAATAAAAATTGAATTAATAGATGAAAACAACATAATAACACAAAAACCATTAAAATATAATTTTGATGATTTAAAAGAATTCAAAATACATATAGATGAACTATTAGAGAATAATTATATGCAAGAAAGCAATAGTAAACATACAAGCCCAGCATTTATAGTTAATAAACATAGTGAACAAAAACGAGGTAAAAGTAGAATGGTTATAGATTATCGCAACCTAAATGCTAAAACTAAAACATACAATTACCCAATACCAAATAAAATACTAAAAATAAGACAAATACAAGGATATAACTATTTTAGTAAATTTGATTGCAAATCAGGATTTTATCACTTAAAATTAGAAGAAGAATCTAAACACCTAACAACATTTACTGTACCACAAGGATTTTATGAATGGAATGTTCTACCGTTTGGATATAAAAATGCACCAGGTAGATATCAACATTTTATGGATAACTATTTTAACCAATTAGAAAATTGTATTGTATATATAGATGATATATTGCTATATTCAAAAACACAAGATGAACATATAAGGTTATTAGAAAAATTTATACATATAATTAAACATTCAGGTATAAGCTTAAGTAAAAAGAAAGCAGAAATTATGAAACCACAAATAGAATTTCTAGGAATACAAATAGATAAAAATGGAATAAAAATGCAAACTCATATAGTACAAAAAATAATCACACTTGATGAAAATATAGATACAAAAAAAAAATTACAATCCTTTCTAGGATTAGTAAACCAAGTAAGAGAATATATACCAAAATTAGCAGAACATTTAAAACCATTACATAAAAAACTTAGAAAAGATGTTGAATACTATTTCGACAATAAAGATAAAGAACAAATAAGAAATATCAAGAATTTATGTAAAAAATTACCAAAATTTTACTTTCCTGATGAAAATAAATCATTTATTTATATTGTTGAAACAGATTCAAGTGATCATAGTTATGGAGGAGTTTTAAAATATAAATATGAAAAAGAAAAAATTGAACACCATTGCAGATACTATTCAGGATCTTATACAGAAGCGCAAACAAAATGGGAAATAAATAGAAAAGAATTATTTGCATTATATAAATATTTATTAGCATTTGAACCATATATTGTTTACAATAAATTTATTGTAAGAACAGATAATACACAAGTAAAATGGTGGATGATAAAAAAGGTAGAGGATTCAGTTACAACAAAAGAAATAAGAAGATTAATATTAAATATATTAAATTTTACATTTACAATTGAAGTAATTAAGACTGACAAGAATCTTGTTGCAGACTACCTCTCAAGAAAAAGATACAATGAAAGAAATATTGGCTATGATGACAAATCTTTACCAAAAAATGGAGAAAATAGAAACAGATGTACAAGTATTAAAAGAAAAAGTTAATAGTCAGCAGCATGACTCAAAATATGCGGAGCTAAGTCAGCAGCATGACTTAAAAAATGCGGAGCTAGAAGGTGACGATGGGAAACACCTAAAAACCCAAAACAAAAAATTATATACATCTGCAGGAAGCTCAGCTACAACAGGAAGTACATCTACCGCAGGACCATCTACAAAAAATGAAGAAGCTAAGGTAAAATATACGAATACAAACATGAATAAATTATTTTCAAAACCATATACCCCTCAAAATACCCAAAAAGAAGTATTTGTACCACCACAGATAAATACCTATAAAGCCAGCTTAGATTCACAAAAACAGACATACAACCACATAACTAGAATGTATATAGAAAACATATACAAGACACAAACTTTTCTAAACAGGAACCCCAGAGCTAAAAATACAAAAAATCCGAATGAAGACTACATAACCCAATACCTACAAGGCTATAATAAACTAATTGCACAACCCGGAACAAATCCAAATTTAGTAGCAACCTGCTACAACTATGGATTATTGAGTACTGTATATACAGTAACGGGAGAAGAAGTATCCAAGATATCAGAATTATATAAAGCATTTTTGCAATACAAGAGAGTCACTAAAGGAACTCTATTTTACATAAAGTTCTATTCAGCTACAGCGGAAATACTATATGATGAGATCAAGCCTACAATACAAGCTATAAAGATAGGATTAACTAGGGAAATGATAATCCCTGAAAAGATAGATACGCAAGAAGAAATACAAAAGGTGGATATTCCAGAGTTTTACGCAAATAAGAGAACTATTGGAATAGCTACTATATTAAATGAGATAGCAAACAACTATTTGAACGAAAATGCAATATGGAGTTACTATAATAGAGATCAAACAATCATCTACTCCAACTGCAGGGAAATCCGAGCAGCAGATATGGAAGACCTAAGGCAGTGGATATTAAGCCTACTAAAACCAGAGCAGACACCTATAACAAGAGCAATTAGGAAAAATTTTATTTCTCCTAATTTGATGACAAGATATTGTAAATTAATAGGACAAAAATATTCTGATCATATATGTTCAAAGTGTGAAGGAGAAGATAATTATATTCCAGATGTACAGCTAGAATAAATATGTAAAAGTAGTAAATAGTATGTGTAAAAAGTTGTGTCGGCCAAATAAAGGGCCATTATTATTAAAGTATTTTGTCGTTTTGTGTCGGCCAAAGATAAAGTGGCCATATGTAAAAAGTAGTGTCGGCCATAAATAAAGTGAAAGACCATTATTATTAAAGTATTTTGTCGTTTTGTGTCGGCCAAATAATATAAGGCCAAGTGTAAAGTATGTCGGCCATTTCCTATTGGCCAAGTTTGTAAAATTGTTGCATAAATAGAGGGCTTCTCCCTCAGTAATAAATAAGCTACTTCTAATCAACTCTCCTCTTTACTCTCTCTTCCCTATTACTTCTAAAAATTTCCGCTTCCACCCAAAATTGGTAGAACAGATTATGCAATTTTTACATTAATCAGCTTAGTTCGTAATGAAAATATATATGTCGTGTCACATTAAAGGGAAACTCCCATTTATATCATCCTCCTTGTTGGACTTCTACGTTTTTGACTTCCACAACAAATAGTGTAGTCGATATGTGAGTAACAAATCATCAATGGGAAAGAACATCGGCTGAGACACTCATGACTACTGAACAACTAAATTCTAAAAGAAGATTCATACCATACATACACAACCTTGTATGTTATATAAGTTAAAAAAATTAGTGTCTCTATCAGAAAACTCCTTAAATTTGTCTTTCTGTTGTTCAATGTGGAATTGAACATCTTTCATGAGGATTTTTTGTTTGTTTTACTTGGATGACCGAACATATACTTTGAATAGCTTAGTGTTTGCAAATAGACCATGTTTTCAATTTTCATTATTTCATTTGGATAGTAGTTTGAAAAAAAAAATGATTTGGGTTAGGAATAGAACAAAATGGTTCAAGAGGATAGCCGACTAAATTTTGTTAGTTAATTAATCGTTACTCAGATAGAGCTTTTTGTGGACTTCCAAATATATTAAATCAAGTTGATTATTATTTAACGAAAATGACGCCAAATTTACCTGTCAATTTTTCTTGGAAAATTTTTCGCTTATAGAAAATCTACATTTAAGGAATTTCATATTTCACCATGAAATTTATAAGAGATTTCTGCTAAAATACTCCTCATGTAAAGTTTACATGTAATCTGAATTTTTGTACTAGTGATGTGAATTAATCTCTAATTTATTATGTTATAGTTTTATAGTTGTAAAAAAGTATACAAATGTACTTATAATCCAAGATGTTCCTTGAACATAAAACACACCATTAAATTCATGTCATTTATATAGATTTGATTTCTAAAAATTGGTAATATTTATAAATTCTAAAATAGTTTTTTTTTTGAAGGATATCGAGAGATTCTAATTTCACTCCACCCCTGATTCAATTAAAAACTACAAATCCATCAATGAATAAGAAATGAGATTCCAATTAAGTTAAAAAACGTTAAAAACACATATACATTAATACTCAAATAAAACTGAAAAACATAGATCTATCAATACAAAGAAGGGAAAATTGTATATAATAGCAAACTACTAACCTAAATTAAATGGAATAGCTAGGGTTTGATTTAATTGTGCTCCATAGCAAACATTAGCTAAAATTTGCCAGCGTCTCTCTCCCAAAAATCTCGCTCGCCACTCTCCATTCTCGCTCGCCTCTCTCGCTTTATACACAGAAGTGTATAATTCTGTTTCTGTTTTGTATAAAGCGAGAGAAAATTGTATATACACATGCAAAAATGTATATCTTCGTGTTATACACTTAATTATACAATTTACAAACATTTTACTTCAAATATTGCAGAGAAAAAGGCCAACGAATTATACAATTGCGAATTATACAATTTCAGTGAAATACAATTTTCTCTAGCTTTATACAACAGAAGTGTATATATTGTGTTTCTGTTTTTGTATAAAGCGAAAGAAAAACATATATCTTCTTGCTATACACTTAATATTGCAGCGAAATAGGCAGTGAATTATACAATTGTGCATTATACAATTGCAGTGAAAATAGGATAGCAAATTATACAATTGCAGCGAAATAGGCCAGCGAATTATACAATTTAGGCCAGCGAATTATACACTTTTATATGTATAGCGAATTATGCAGTTTTTATGTTTGCTATGGAGCGCAATTATGCAAAGTTTGCTATAGCATACAAATATGAATTTTTTGTTTGCTATATGTGAAAGTTGCCCTACAAAGAAACTAGAGTCCAATCAAATAGAAAAATAGAGATCATCAATTAAAAAGAGAAAAGAATCAAATCAAGTTGAAAAAATAGATCTAGAAATTAAAAAGAAATTAAGATCAAATTAAGTTAAAAAACACAGATCCATCAATTAAAAAGAAAATAAACTCAAATCAAGAGGGAAAACAAAGACTCATCAATAAAAATGAAACTACACTTAAATCAAGATGAAAACAATAAATCCATCAATTCAAGAGAAACTAGAGTGAAATCAAGTTTAAAAACTAAATATACATAAAATAAAAAGAAACTAGGCTCAATCAATATGAAATAGCAAAGATCCATCAATTACAAAGTAATCTTACAATATTCAAACAAAAAAGGAAGAGAAACACCGACATAGAGCTAATCAACAGGTACCCAACACGACAACCCTCTATAACGTACTTGGTATACACAACAATATACTCCATAGAACTAATCATCTAGATAGCATAAATGAATGAACATAAGAACCTTTTAATCTTTGGTTACAACTATGAAAATTATTTAAAAAGAGAACGACATGAATCTTACTTCTACAAGCTGAGAAACAACGACGTACATCAAAGAGGGTTATCAGTGTTGATCATCCAAAGAAGAACATGAACAAGATTGATATCGTGGAACATCATTGCGATAAGTTTCTTCAGTAGAGAGAGGAAATTCTAAAAGAGAAATGTTGAACCTCCCTAATAGAAACCCTAGTAATATAGTAGTCTGTGTAGGAATAGGTCTTTTTTTCTTGGACCAAGTCATTATGTCTTGGATTTTTTTTAGTGTTTTCATTCTTTATGTTTTTAATTTTTGGACTTGTCAGAGCCTGAACAATTTTTTGTGAGTTGATTTTCAGTAAAAACGAGCCCCTTATTCAACTCTATCAAAAAAAATATTGTGGAATTAATACTTTTTTTCTAATAACCTTAAAGATAGAAAAAGTAAACTAGTAAATATTTACCCTTAAATTTAGTTGTATATCATATTTTCTCAATATGGTATCTTGTCTACACGTTTAGTTCTCTTTATTAATAGATGTTTTTTATACGAAACATTGTAGACATATATGCAACAACACCAAACTATTAGAATTTATTTATTTTCTATTTACCTATCATATTTTAAGTGTTACTCTATTTTATTATAGTTAAATCAATTTACCATAAATTTTTTTATTTTGATCTATAAGGCAGAACGAAGTATAAACCAACTAGTGTATGATCACTTGACTTCAAAAATATATTAAGAAATAATTGAAATTGATCAATTATAAGTTAATAATATGAAGGACTATGAGTGAATATTAATTTTATAATTCAAATATTACAAGTTTAGTTAGACATAATTAAACTGATAACAAGTAGTTGACGTATTTTAGAAACCAGATTTTATAAGTAGTTTTACTGTTAAATGACTAAAATATCTTAAATATTTTGTCAAAAAATTATACTCTCTCCGTTTAAAAAAGGATGATCTAGTTTGATTTGGAACGAAGTTTTAAAAAAAGAAAGAAGACTTTTTAATCTTGTGGTTCTAAATTAAAGTTATATTAAATTTACCAAAATGTCCTTTAATCTTGTAGTCTTAAACATGCCACGTGGAAAGTTAAAGTTAAAGTGTAGACAACAAAGAAAAAGAAACATTCTTCTCAAAACAAACTAAAAAGGAAATAGAGATATTCTTTTTAAAACGGATCAAAATCAAATCTTTAAACAAAAACAGAGGGACGACCAATAAAAATTAGCAAAGAAAAGTTAGGTGTTTTATTTTGGAAAAAATATATTTCAAATTAGAAAAATACAGGATGAATTAGTAAAAAGTAGGCGGCTCCAACAATCATAGTTGGATTAAAATTGTTCCTACAATAAATCAAAATATAATAAAATATCTAATTGAATATTAAATTATATACTAATATTTTAATTTTCTTAGAATATAAAAGAAACCAATTTAATGCTACCAAGTTGTTTTTATTATCTTGTAAACGTTATCAAGCTCTTCATTTCCTTCCTTTATCAATTTAATATGATAACCAATTTAAATAAAATTTTGCTCATTTAGCAATCATATAATTATATAAATAAAAATCCTAAAGCAGATCTATGTGGCACTACCACAAATTATAATTATCTTTTAACTTATTTATTTGTAAAATTAGTATTCGCTTTTATGAAAAGTTGTAACTTTATGAAAAGTTGCGACTTTTTTACAAAAAGTTGTGACTTTTATGAAAAGTTGCGACTTTTACGAAGAGTTGCGACTTTTATGAAGATTTGTCACTTTAATGATGAGTTGCAACTTTAACGAAAGATTGTAACTTTTATGAAAGATTGTGACTTGTTCAAAGTGTTATGCTCTTTATGATAAGGGACAATAAACATTTATTCACACTGCCTTTTTTTTGTCTATAAAGAGAGGAATTTTTCTTATTTTAAAAGAACGAAAATTCTCAACGTCTTCTTCTTCTGCACAATTAAATATTCTTATATTTTTATTCTTGTTGAGTGACTCACTCACACCATTGTTTTTTTAATCAACACACTGGTGAATATAATCGTTCGTGAGAGGATCTATTCCTTTAAACCTTGGGCACTAGAATGAAATATATCCTTAAGGGAATATTGTGCATTAAGTGGGATTGGTGTTCCCTTTATGTTTCATTTTATTATTACATATCTTGGTATGTTTTTTACGGTCATTATTTTCTGATTAATTTTTATTTTTTGTGTACATGTTTTAAAATTTTTTTTGTTGATGTTTATGCTTTTTATCATTATATTGAAGTAAAGATATGCTAATCAAGAGTTTGATGTAATCATTAAACTATTGATGTCCTGTATATTAGAATTTTAAACTTGTAAAATAAATGGCTTTGATCTTTATTGAATTTTCAGTGGCTAAAAGATTCATGGGATGTCCAAGAAAGGACTGCGAGTGTTCAAAAGTTATGGTGGTCCCACACTACCTTGGAGAATTATTTATTCAACTTTTTATCTTATCGACACATTCAATCAATTTGTAACATCCAAAAAACAAACAAATATAGTGGGATGGTAAGTATTGTACTCAACCTTAATCAAACGTTTGAATTTCAAATGTTGGGTTGGAGTCAATGAATTACCCCTCAAAGTAGAATGAATCTATATTAATGAAATAATTATCTACTTATTAACATTAGATTAAAAGTCCCCCGAAAAAATACATAAAAAACAAAATATGACTTTTGACTATTAAAGTATTGTCATGGACAACCTATGATTTTGAATGAGGGACTTGGCGAGACATAATCCAATCCAAATATTTTGAGGAGACATGCATTATTTCATTGAAATCCGAGATTATTTTTATATTTTATTTAACTTATCAAGTATACAACTAATTATATAAGATGTATAATACTTAGATTATGTATATAGACGCCTTGAATAAGAGAAATACTCTTTCAATTGATGAATAAAATATTTATACCACTTTTTTAAAATACAAATATAGACAATGAAACAAGTACATATATAAAAATTAATAACAAAATTCATAAAAGTTAGAATAAAATCTGTTTTCATTTTAAGATTAAAAAAATATTTCATTTCTTGTTTGGATAAAATATTCTTGACAATTTATCGTAGTATAGTACCCTCTCAAAAACACTTGTATGATCAAATGTTCAGGAGTAGATTATTAACTTAGTTCACCACCACGTGAAGCGCGGATAATTTAACTAGTCATATATAAATGAACATCAAGAATATGTCTAACCTTCACAATTGCATAGAAAAAAACTCACCCGGTATACGTTGAATCTCTTAATCATTCGATGTAAATATTATGCGATTATATTTGTTTTATATTATGTCAAGTTCACGTCTAATCTTTTACTATTCTATATACAAAATAATGCCATCATATATTGCGGCATTGTAGAATATCTTGAAAAAACCTCGAATTTTAGAATTTGTTTTTATGTAAAAAAATCTTAGAATACTACAAAATCTTCATTCATCACTGAAGAAAAGAACATTTGCATTAGCAATTCCAAATTTATTTTTAATAACTTCTATCAGTTTTATTTTGTTACAAATACGAAGTGATATTATCTTGTTACTTCTAATAACTTTTGACAACAACTTCTTGGTGTTATCCTAATAATTTCTTTTGCACTATAATTTCTAAATGCTTATGCGATTGTTAAGCTGTTATATCAATATTAGTAGAAGTTAAAAAGTACTACACAGAAATCATTAAGTAGGCAACACATCAAGAGATCTCTTAGACAATTTTGTTTAGTTTATCATTTGCTTGCATTAAAGTTATTTTAATTTCCCACTTGAATCAAGATATCACAAAATTTGTAAAAGGTTATAAATTAATAGTTACTTATATTAAACTCTAATATACATAGGCTTAGAAATAGAATTCAGAATATTCAAACTCAAAGAAAATACTCAACTCAAAATGGCTCTAAAATACTAAATACCTTAGATATGATAGTTTGCAAAACATCTCAAGAAGAACTAAATACTCGGAGACTCCTCAACTGTTATCTATCTACAAAGCCTCTTTAGTTCAACGTGGATGTCATGACATGAGCCACGACACCCTAAATGACTACACTAAAAATAAAGTGGAGACCTTCAGAATACAAGTAGGCTCACAAAAAGTTATTTGGAATTCAAAGTGATATCAATGAAGCACTTGTTGATGATTCTGAATACATGTATCTGCATCATAAGAAGATCTAATTTGAAGTACATCAGTACATTGAATGTACGCGAGAATTCAATATATCTGAATGAATAAATTATTTAACAGATAAGGCTAGAAGAATATTCACCTCCACACAACTCAATATAAAGTAATTATAAGAGATGAAATATTTAAAGTTTCATACATAAAAGATGTTAACTCAAGGATGTATATAAAAATAATAAATTACTAATTACTCTTATTTGGATATTCTCTAAGAGACAACCATCTTTATGAGTTATGTGATGATACAACATCTCGCCCACACTGCTAAATTTTCCTTTATCTTTTTTGGGTAATCAATTAAGTGAATGCACTAATGCTCTACTAGAAAGAAATAAGGAGTAATCTAAAGAGTATGATCCTTTAGCCATATTGACTACATGATTTATGAGGGAATGTGAGTTTTCTGAACTTATCCCCATGTGGTCAATACTACTCCCAATAAATATATAACCAGTCTCAAATGTATAAACACGATCTTCCTCAATTTGAGGTAATTTTTCAAAATATCCTCTTAATAATGGCAGTTTCTCTGAAATAACTATGAACTTATTTAAAAATCAAAGTTTCTCTTTTCTAAATAGTTCCCTTAAACTTTACTCAAATGTCTTTTTAAACTGAAGGAATTCTAATGTAAATCAACATCGAGATGTGTATCTTGTAATTTATAGTGGAAGTCGTTGATTTTGCTTTTTTTACAGGAATGCACTCAAGTCCCTCTTTGAATCGCTAAGAAACACAGATCTTTGTTTACAAATTAGAAGTTTGCATTGTGTGTTGATTGATTCGTCTGTGAAACTCACATCTCTGTTTCTTAAGTGATCGCTTGTTTTTGGTTTTCCGTTTCACATGTTTTCCTCTCAACTTTTTCACGTTTAACTATGTTTCAAAATACTCCCACTAGGAGTCTTTCAAGGAGAGGTTGAACAATTACGTTGTAACTGTTCTGCCTTATCCTTTTAAAAGGAATATCCAAATTAATTAGTTAATTAATTAATTGGATAAGGCATCAAACAGATTGAGCCGGGTCGGGTTGGTCCACATTGGCGACCCACGATCCAAAACTTACGTCTCCCACTTTGCACATGATGGACTAGACCCAAGTAAACATTATATCAATCAGACACACAATTCATACGAGAAATAGTTCGGGCGATCTGTGAGCATAAAGAGCTTGCCTTTAAGGTTTTAAAATCCCTACATAAGAATCCAATCCTTTGTGGAAAGAATTCACTATTATTTTAAGGACATTATTACTCACAATACCCAGACGTCATTCACTACTTCAATAGTTACTTATTCAATCCCTCGACCTTTTAAATAGGTGAACTCGAGTTCATGTTTAACTTATACACACAATTACACTCAAGTGTAATAGTGGTCTTATGTATACAAGTTTATTATTTAATTAATCTTCTTCCATTCGTACTTGAACATATCTGTTCCATATAAATTTCTTTCCTAGACATGTAATGCTTTGCCGAATCACTCATGGCTATAAGTAACATGCTAAACTAGTAACACCTGTTGAAACTTCAAGAAACACCAAAAGATCAAAGGGTATTTCATTAAAAACTCATTTTAACTTTTCAAGGTCTCACACAATGAAGAAATAGGGAATATTCTTTCATTGATCCATTGATCGCTAGAAACACGTGGTATGAAACACGTGCTACGCTGTTTACACCTTAAATTGGTGTATGTGTCTCATTATATTGATTATTCAACATCGTACAGACCTCGGTCTAATCGCTTCAAGTTATTTGTCATGACCCAAAAATGAGTGTGATGGCACTCGTCTTATCCCACCAAGACAAGTCAGCCTAAAACCCAATATCTAACAAAGTGCGGAAGTAAATAACAATCCAACAACAATTTCTATTATGAAACCAAGTCATATTAATTCAATCCCCAAAACTAGGTTGTCACGTGCACAAGCCTCTAATGTAAATATTAGAATTGAAATAAAATAGAAGTCTAAAATGAAGTTGTCTTTCAAGTAAAAACAAAGTCATAAACTGGAGTAGGAAAGTTCGCTGAGATGACAAGCAGCTACCTTACAACCCTCCACAAGATGCCTCGAAAATGAAAAGAATGACAGGTATCACGAAGATCCAGGCTCGTAACCTACAAAAAAATTTGTAGAAGCAAGGGGTGAGTAGCAAACCACGCGGTACCCAACAAGCAAACCTCTAAACACAAGTTAAGTGAACAAAATACGGGTACTCCTTACACCCTATTCGAACCTCCCCACTACAAGCAGCTCACAGTTTACCCAACACACCACTCAATAACAACACTCAATATTCAACAGTCACAATTTTCACAGAGAAACACTATCACGATCAGCAAACCACGTATTCAAGTTCATCAATAATAAAAAGGTGTAATGTCATGAGAAGCAATGTCAAATATAGTGATTCATGTCTTCCCTAACGATACACACCCGTTGTATCTCAGTCTGGGACCCATGGGGGACATATCTGTCCATGCATCTGTCGCGGCGCACGACACGACCCTCGATAATAGTAACCGTCGTGGCGCGCGATACGTCCCTCGAAATATAATATCCATCGCGGCGCGCGATGCGACCCTCGAAATGGTACATCCTCTTATCACAACCATGTTTCAAATGCAGTTTGAATTACATACTAGAATAAAAATGAGGAGATAGCCATTTTGATAACAAAGCACAATAAGCAACAAGGAATACAACACCAACAAATAAGCAACAAGTCTCCAAATCATTCTCAACATCACACAAGGAAATACACGAATTTCGTACGCTTAACAAGAGTTTAGAAATCCACTTGCCTTAGCCAATCGAATAATTACTCTTGGACTTGAGCCTTCCCTTTCCGTTGAGCTTCTGAACCAGTGGAATCTATTCAAGTATATATTCACAATAAGGTTTCAGAACTAACAACACTCACACTTTTATGTGTTTAACCTTGACCTAAAAATACACCCCAAATTTATAATCAAGTTTGTAATTCTTGATGTTAATTAATGTGTCAAGTTTCCTATTCTCAAATTTCAAGCCTAGAGTTAAGTTTCCAATTTCTCCAAATAATACAATCTGAATAGTTTTCACATTTTATAACATACAAATATTAAATTACATATTCTTAAATATACCAAAATTTAAATCATACATCCATGCCAAACACAAGCTTTAATATGAATGTTTAAACTTAATGGCTAAACCTCAAATCCTCAACCATGCCATACGGTAATTTTATCACTGTGATCACACATTAATTGCTAATTCTCACTTTACTTTGCTTTCAATTTATTTATCGTTTGCAACTAATTGAATGAAAAGAGAGTTGAAAATCATTCCTAATTATAACTTCCACTAATGAACATCTAATCCATTTAATTTTCTTAGTTTCTATGATGAAAACTCAACAAAAATATAATTTTTTTTTATCAATTATATGTTTCAACAGTAAAACTATATTAAGGAATTTGCAATGTTAATCCGTAAGTAAATATGCTTAGGGAACCCAATATCATCCTATAATCCATATTGTTCAATCATTTTCTCATTCAATACCATATGATAGATCATTATTATCATTAATTTCCTACCCCCAATTCTTGTCCCCACTAACCATTTCATAATAAGTATATTGCTGCACTTCAATTCCTCATTATATTATAATAATATAAAATTCTCTAGTGCTCATTAATTGACATAGAAAATTTAACAACCAATACTAAGAAAGTACCGTACCTGAAGTTCTAATGAATTCAACGATGCTCTTTGTAGTGAGTTTGCCGCCTCAAGCTTAAGCAGTTCGTAAGCCGCAAGTGCAGAGAAACCCTTTGCCCCCTTTTTTTTTTCTTTTTCTTATTTCTTTTTCTGAATTATTTATGTACTAAAAGTGGTGAAACTTTACCCATTTTTTTTATTAAATAGTCTAAAGGGTATAAGGTCTTAAAAATTCTATCACTTTAGCCCATTAACTATTAATTTAATCAATTATCTACAATTATTCATCCATTAATTAACTCAATTTAAGCAAATATTCAAAATTTCCAAAAATTACCTTCCGGGTCATTACATTATCCACCACTAAAAATCATGTTCGTCCTCGAACATAAAGTAAAAGAAAGTACCCGATGCTTCAAAAAGTTGAGGATATCTGGTACGCATGTCAGACTCTGTCTCCCAAGTTGCTTCTCTTACTGAACGGTGCTTCCATTGCACCTTCACTGAAACAAGCTTCTTGGTCCTAAGCTTTGGGATTTGCCTATCCAATATATCTATAGGCTCCTCCTCATATGTCAAGTTTGGACCCAGCTCCACAGAATCGAGTGAAATCATATGAGATTCATCCGGAATATACTTCCGAAGCATAGAGACATGGAAAACAGGATGACCTGCCGACAAACTAGGTGGCAAGGTCAACTTATAGGCCACCTCTCCCACTCAGCTCAAAATCTCAAAAGGTCCAATGAACCTAGGGCTAAGCTTGACCTTCTTTCCAAACCTAATCATACCCTTCATGGGTGATACTCGGAGCCAAACATGATCACCCTCCATAAAAACTAAGGCTCTAACTCTCCGGTCTGCATAACTCTTCTGTCGACTCTGAGCTATCAATAATCTATACTGAATCATAAGGACTTGCTCCATAACATCTCTAAGCAAGTCTGTATCCAAAGAGTCCATTTCCGCCGAATCAAACCATACAATCGGAGACCTACACCGTCTTCCATACAACGCCTCAAATGGGGCCATCTGGATACTAGAGTGATAACTGTTATTATAGGCAAACTCCGCTAAAGGTAAATGTCGATCCCATCTATCTCTGAAATCGATCACACACGCTCGGAGCATATCTTCCAACACCTGAATTGTCCGCTCAGGCTGACCATCAGTCTGAGGGTGAAAGGCTGTACTCATATCTAACTGAGTACCCAGACCATGCTGTAATGCCTTCCAGAAGTGAGAAGTAAATAGTGAACCTCGATCTGATATGATAGAAATAGGAACTCCATGTAGTCGCACAATCTGGCTGATATATAGCTCGACTAACTTTTCTGCCGTATACTTCACCCGAACCGGAATGAAATGGGCAGACTTGGTCAGCCTATCAACAACGACCCAAATAGAGTCATAACCACCCACTGTGGTAGGCAAACCCACAACAAAGTCCATAGTAATCCGCTCCCACTTCCAAGTAGGAATAGGCATCCTCTGAGATACACCTCCGGGCCGCTAGTGCTCACACTTGACCTGCTGGCAAGTCAAACACCTCGAAACAAAGTCTGAAATATCTCTCTTCATCCCACACCACCAGTAATGCTGACTCAGATCATGATACATCTTCGCCGCTCCCGGATGGATGGAATATCGAGAACAATGGGCCTCCTCAAGAATCAATCTAATCAAATCGCCTGTCCTGGGCACACAAATTCTGCCTCTGATCCGCAAGACACCATCATATTCAAGGACAACCTCCTTAGCTTCCCCTCTCAATACTTTGTCTCGAATGAGACATAATTTTTCATCATCAAACTGGTGTGCACGGATTTGCACGAATAAAGAAGATTGAGCCTCAATAAAAGCAATCATCCCATCACTTTCTTCTGAAATCTACAAGCGGACAAGACTGTTAGCTAATATCTGCACATCTCTAGCCAATGGTCTCTCCTCAATACTAAGCGCTGCAAGACTCCCCATGCTAGGAGTCTTCCTACTCAGAGCATCGTCCACAACATTGGCCTTTCCCGGATGTTACAGAATGGTCACATCATAGTCCTTCAGCAACTCAAGCCATCTCCGTTGCCTCAAGTTCAAATCTCTCTGGCTAAAGATATACTGAAGACTCCGATGATCAGTGAAGATCTCACAATGCACCCCATACAAATAATGACGCCATAACTTAAGTACAAATACCACAGCCGCCAACTCCAAATCATGAGTAGGGTAGTTCTTCTCATGGGATTTCAACTGCCTAGAAGCATAAGCAATCACTTCCCCCTTCTGCATCAACACACCACCCAAACCAACTCCTGAAGCATCACAATAAACAATAAAGTCTACACCCTCCTCAGGTAGAGTCAACACAGGAGCAGAAGTCAACAAAGTCTTGAGCTTTTGAAAGCTCTCCTTACACTCATCAGACCACTGAAAACCCACATCCTGTTGAGTCAATCTAGTCAATGGAGCTGCAATAGTAGAAAAACTCTAAACAAATCGTCGATAATAGCCTGCGAATCCCACAAAACTCCTAATCTCAGTAGGTGAAGTAGGTCGCGTCCAGCCTCTAACTGCCTCAATCTTGGCTGGATCTACTCTAATACCCTCCTTGGACACCACATGTCCTAAGAATGCCGCAGTAGTAAGCCAGAACTCACACTTTGAGAGCTTGGCATACAACTTCTCTTCTCTCAACCTCTGAAGTACAACCCTCAGGTGTCGGACATGGTCCTCCTCAGTCTTGGAGTAAACCAAGATGTCATCGATGAAAACAATCACAAAAGAATCAAGGTATGGTTGAAACACCCCATTCATCAACTCCATGAATGCTGCAGGGGCATTAGTCAATCCGAAGGACATCACTAGGAACTCATAATGCCAATACCGGGTCCTAAAAGTTGTTTTAGGGATATCTTATGCCCTTATCTTCAACTGATGATACCCAGACCTCAAATCAATCTTAGAGAACAATGATGCTCCCTGTAACTGATCAAATAAGTCATCTATACGCGGAAGAGGATATTTATTCTTCACTGTTACCTTGTTCAACTGTCTGTAATCAATACACATCCTCATAGTCCCATCTTTCTTCTTCACAAACAATACAGGGGCACCCCAAGGTGATACACTAGGGCGAATAAAACCCTTACTCAATAAATCCTGCAACTGATCCTTCAATTCTTTCAATTCTGCTAGAGCCATACGGTATGGAGGGATAGAAATAGGCTTATTTCCCGGCTCCAAATCAATAGCAAAATCGATATCCCTATCGGGAGGAACAACTGGAAGATCAGAAGGAAATACATCGGGAAACTCCTGAACCACGGGAACAGAGTCCATGGGAGGTGGTTCAACACTAGTATCCCGAATAAAAGCTAAGTAAGACAAACATCCCCTCTCCACCAATCTCTGAGAACGAATAAGAGATGACCTTGCTAGGATAAGAACCAATAACACTCTTCCACTCAATCCTCAGAACACCAGGCATTGCTAAAGTCACAGTCTTAGCATTACAATCAAGGACAACATGATAAGGAGAAAGCCAATCCATACCCAAGATAACATCAAAGTCTACCATCCCCAGAATGATTAAGTCTACACAAGTGTCATACCTAGCCAAAGAAACAAGACAGGATCGATACACTCGATCCACCACTAAGGGCTTACCCACGGGTGTAGAAACTCTAATAGGTACAGTCATGCTATCATATATCATATCAAATTTAGCAGCAAAATACGTACACACATAAGAGAATGTAGAACCTGGATCAAACAACACAGACGCAGGTCGATGCCATACTGGGATGATACCTGTAATAACAGCATCAGAGGTCTCCACCTCAGGTCTCCCCGGGAAAGCATAGCAGTGTCCTCCTCGTCCACCTCAAGCCTGGGTGGTACCTCTACCCCCACTCTGCTGAGCTGCAACACCACTACTAGAAACTCTAGTACCTTTACCTGACTGAACTCTTCCACGACCTCTACCCTGTGGTGCTGGTGATCTAGTTTGGAATGAAGAATTAGGTCGAGGCCCATCACGACCCCTTTGAGAAGTACACTGCTGCATTAGGTTATCGGGATCTCCACAAGTAAAACAAAATCTCTGACCTCGAAACTTCTGTGTAGACCCTGAAAACCCACTATAATTGCCTCGCCTGTAGGTTGCTGCTGTGAAACGTACGAGCCCTGACCCGGGCAGTAGGAACCCCTAGATGTATGGACACCCTCAAATGTCGGCATATATGCATGAATAGGTCCCCGCTGCTGAAAAGAACCACTCACTCTCTGTGATCCCCTACCTCCAAATGAGGCACCATGAAACTGACCTGATATATGGGCCCTTTTAGGGTCCCTAAACTCCTCTCTTTCCATCAATTCCGCCTCTTTGGCGACGCTCGCAATGGACTGAAAAGAAGCCCCCTCCCTAGACGCCCGAAACACAGCTAACCTAATAGAGAAAGTCAATCCCCTCACAAATCTGCGGATCCTCTCTGTCTCATTTGGAATAATGGCCAACGCATGCCTAGACAACTGGCAAAAACGCGCCTCATACTCTGTAACCGATAAACCATCCTGTCTCAAACTCTCAAACCTTGAGCGACTCTCCTCTCTCACGCTCCAAGGGATAAAACGATCTTGGAATGCACTAGCAAATTGCTCCTAAGTCACCGGAGGAGATCCAACTGGCAAAACCCCCAAATAAGTCCTCCACCAGTCTCTCGCTGGTTCACGAAGCTGGAGTGTAACATATCAAACCTCGTGTGACTCAGCTAATCCAACCACCTCTAGTAACTCTCGGCAGGTAGTTAGAAACTCATGAGCATCCTCGCTCTTCCCACCCTGAAACTGAGGTGGGTCCATCTTTCGAAATCTCTCATACCTACGCTGCTCATCCTCTGTCAGAACAACCACCGGTGCAACTTGACCCCCAACTGTTGGTGCAACATCATTCTGAACCGCGGGATCTACTGTTAGTTGCCCCATCGCATCCTGAACAACTGGAACTTGTTGCTGCTCTTGGGTCTGAGCCCCCTCTCTAGTACGTGAGTCATGTGTTGTGGTGGTCGCACCACCACCCTGAGAAAAGCCCTCTAACACACTTAACACCCTCAATAGTGTATCCTGAAGCAAAGGTGTGACTACAGGATCTCGAGGAACCTGGTTCTCTCTATCATCAACTTGAGGCTCTGGAGAGACCTCTCTAGCGCGACCTCTCACTGGTGCTGCTCCATGGGCATGACCTCTGGCTACTGTCGTACCACAAGTACGAACTTTAGCTCGAGCTCTACCCCTATCCCAAGCTGGGCCCCCAACAAATGCCTCAGGAAGTGCCTCCCCTCTACCACCAGTAACATTAGTTCTAGTCCTCGTCATCTGTTCAAAGAGTATACGACAACTCAGTACTAATGAAGGTAACTACACACGATGAGAAAGAATGAACAAAAGGAAGTTTCCTAGTAATCTTTATAGCCTCTCAGAGATGAGTACAGACGTCTCCGTACTGATCCTTGAGACTCTACGTAGACTCGGCTTGTATACACGTGAGACCTATGAACCTTGGGCTCTGATACCATTTTTGTCACGACCCAAAAATGAGTGTGATGGCACTCGTCTTATCCCACCAAGACAAGTCAGCCTAAAACCCAATATCTAACAAAGTGCGGAAGTAAATGACAATCCAACAAAAATTTCTATTATGAATTCAAGTCATATTAATTCAATCCCCAAAACCAGGTTGTCACGTGCACAAGCCTCTAATGTAAATATTAGAATTGAAATAAAATAGAAGTCTAAAATGAAGTTGTCTTTAAGGTAAAAACAAAGTCATAAACTGGAGTAGGAAAGTTCGCTGAGATGAGAAGCAGCTACCTCACAACCCTCCACAAGATGCCTCGAAAACGAAAAGAATGACAGGTATCACGAAGATCCGGGCTCGTAACCTACAAAAAAATTTATAGAAGCAAGGGGTGAGTACCAAACCACGCGGTACCCAACAAGCAAACCTCTAAACACAAGTTAAGTGAACAAAATACGGGTACTCCTTACACCCTATTTGAACCTCCCCACTACAAGCAGCTCACAGTTTACCAAACACACAACTCAATATTCAACAGTCACAATTTTCACAGAGAAACACTATCACGATCAGCAAACACTTATTCAAGTTCATCAATAATACAAAGGTGTAATGCCATGAGATGCAATGTCAAGTATAGTGATGCATGTCTTCCCTAACGATACACACCCGCTGTATCTCAGTCTGGGACCCATGGGGGACATATCTGTCCATGCATCTGTCGCGGCGCATGACATGACCCTCGATAGTAGTAACCGCCGCGGCGCGCGATACGTCCCTCGAAATATAATATCCATCGCGGCGCGCGATACGACCCTCGAAATGGTACATCCTTTTATCACAACCATGTTTCAAATGCAGTTTGAATTACATACTAGAATAAAAATGAGGACATAGCCATTTTGATAACAAAGCACAATTTGCAACAAGGAATACAACACCAATAAATAAGCAACAAGTCTCCAAATCATTCTCAACATCACACAAGGAAATACACGAATTTCGTACGCTTAACAAGAGTTTAGAAATCCACTTGCCTTAGCCAATTGAATAATTACTCTTGGACTTGAGCCTTCCCTTTCCGTTGAGCTTCTGAACCAATGGAATCTATTCAAGTATATATTCACAATAAGGTTTCAGAACTAACAACACTCACACTTTTATGTGTTTAACCTTGACCTAAAAATACACCCCAAATTTATAATCAAGTTTGTAATTCTTGATGTTAATTAATATGTCCAGTTTCCTATTCTCAAATTTCAAGCCTAGAGTTAAGTTCCCAATTTCTCCAAATAATACAATCTGAATAGTTTTCATATTTTATAACATACAAATATTAAATTACATATTCTCAAATATACCAAAATTTAAATCATACATCCATGCCAAACACAAGCTTTAATATGAATGTTTAAACTTAATGACTAAACCTCAAATCCTCAACCATGCCATACGGTAATTCCATCACTGTGATCACACATTAATTGCTAATTCTCACTTTACTTTGCTTTCAATTTATTTATCGTTTGCAACTAATTGAATGAAAAGAGAGTTGAAAATCATTCCTAATTATAACTTCCACTAATGAACATCTAATCCATTTAATTTTCTTAGTTTCTATGACGAAAACTCAACAAAATATAATTTTTTTTATCAATTATATGTTTCAACATTAACTATATTAAGGAATTTGCAATGTTAATCCGTAAGTAAATATGCTTAGGGAACCCAATATCATCCTATAATCCATATTGTTCAATCATTTTCTCATCAATACCATATCATAGATAATTATTATCATTAATTTCCTACCCCCAATTCTTGTCCCCACTAACCATTTCATATTAAGTATATTGCTGCACTTCAATTCCTCATTATATTATAATAATATAAAATTCTCTAGTGCTCATTAATTGACATAGAAAACTTTAACAACCAATACTAAGAAAGTACCGTACCTGAAGTTCTAATGAATTCAACGATGCTCTTTGTAGTGAGTTTGCCGCCTCAAGCTTAAGCAGTTCGTAAGCCGCAAGTGCAGAGAAACCCTTCGCCCCCTTTTTTTTCTTTTTCTTGTATCTTTTTCTGAATTATTTATGTACTAAAAGTGGTGAAACTTTACCCATTTTTTTTAAATAGTCTAAAGGGTATAAGGTCTAAAAAATTCTATCACTTTAGCCCATTAACTATTAATTTAATCAATTATCTACAATTATTCATCCATTAATTAATTCAAGTTAAGCAAATATTCAAAATTTCCAAAAATGACCTTCCGGGTCATTACATATTTAACCCTAGTTTTTCTTTTTCTTGTATTTCATAAACTCATTTTATTAGAGAAAATTTTGTCCGGCTCATAAAACAAGTCATAATATGGTTGTGAAATTCATCCTTCACGTTCCTCGACGTATTAGGTGAATGCTTGGGTGAGAGAGACAATCATGCGACTTGTTCAACACAGTTTACGTCTTACAAAATATCACATGCATACTACATTTGAACATAAATTCATAAGTTTTCTATAAAATAAAATAATACAACAATCAAGTCATTTTAAAATACAAAAATATCATCAAATTCTTTGTGAACCTAGAGCCTTAACATGTTTTTCAAACAAGTCTCTAGATATCATGACCTCCATAAAAGAATCAACTATCATTTCACGTGTAGCAATGTATTGCAAAGTTATTTCTCCATTTGCCACTATGTCTCTCACAAAGTTATAATTGATGTTGATATTTTTTTTTGTAGTGATAGTTAGGATCCTTTGTGTACACGATAGACACTTGACTATAACAATACAGAATCATGGGACCCTTAGAATTCTAAGCAATACTCAAATTGTCATAGAATCTCTTTAACAAAACAACTTCTTGAACTGCGGACACACGAGCAACAAATTCATATTCCATTGTTGAAAGAGTTATGCAAGTTTTCTTCCTACTTTTCCATAATCTTGAACCACCATCTAGTAAGAAAGCATAAACGATGTTGATTTTCTATCATCTCGGTCACCAGCCCAACCAACATCGGTATAACCTCTTATGAATAGATCGGATCCACTATTACATAGTGCATGGTCTGTAGTTCCCTTCAGGTGTCTGAATATTCTCTTAATTCTTTCCAATGATCTCTTACAGGATTGGATCGATACCTACTAACTAGACTCACGACATAACAAATGTCTGAGCAAGAACACATATAGCATACATCAAACTCCTCACAACACTAGAATAAGGATCTCAAAACGTGTATTGCTTTTCTTTTTCAGTCTTTAGACACATTTCAAGGCTTAAAGTCTCACTCCTTGTTACAGGAGTATCCATGGGTTTGCAACTATTCATTCGAAAACTTTCCAATATTTTCTTTATATAAGTTTCTTCGCATAAACTAAAAAAAATTCATGGAACGAAGTCTTTGGATCTTAACACCCAATATGTAGTGTGTTCCACACAAATCTTTCATCTCAAATGATTTTGATAGTCATGACTTTACAATTTTCACATACTCCAAATTATTTCCAGCCAATAGAATATCATCTACGTAAAGAGAAAGAATTACGAAATTTTCATTGGATTTTTTTCACATAGATAGAATGGTGTACATCGATCATGGTGAAATTAAATGATATCACCACATTATGAAATCTTAGATACTACTACCTTGAAGATTGTTTTAGGCAATAAATTGATCTTCTTAATTTTCATACCTTATTTTCTTGACCTTTAACAACGAAATCTATTGGTTGTTCCATGTAGACTTTCTCATTTAATTCTCCATTGAGAAAAGCACTCTTTACATCCATTTGGTGTAATTTCAGATCTAAACATGCAACAATATCTAAAAGTAATCGTATGGATGTGAACGTCACAACTGGTGAAAATTTTTCCTCATAGTCTATTCCAATTTCTTGATTATAACCTTTTGCAGCTAATCATTTTTTGTGTCTTTCTATTGACCCATCCAATTTACGTTTAACTTTAAAAATCCATTTATTTCCAATAGTTTTACGTTTCTTAGGAAGGTCAACTAGATCCCAGACTTTGTTGGTTTGCATGGACTCTAATTCTTCTTTCATCGCTTTTAACCATGCATCCCTTTCAGGGCTCGATAAGGCCTCTTTTACAGAATTAGGTTCATTAAATTCTGTACGAGATACCAAGAAAACATAATCCTCAATCTTATAAGATCAGTTAGGTACACCTTTTATTTTACTCTTACGAATTCCAAATTTAGATTCCTCTATAGGATTTTGGGATTTATAACTCCCACTTGGACCAGGAATTATTTTTTGATCCATTGAATTATCAGGTATGTTTGACAACATCATCTCATCTTCTGAATTCAATGGCTCGTATCATCTATTTCACCCTTTTTAGGAAAATCATTTTCTAAAAATCTGACATCTCGTGATACAATTTCAGTAGTACTTCCATTGTCTAGTTCATCGATGAAAACATACTTTTTGGAGTGTTCAGAGTATCTTATAAAAATACATTTCTTTCCTTTTGTACTTAGTTTGCCAAATTCACCCCGACGATCTTTAATGTATGCCGCACAACCCCACAGTCATAGATCATTAAGGTTTGTAATATGACCAGTCCAAAGTTCTGGAGGACATTGATTTAGAAGATACTTTGTTCAATATGTAAGACGTATTCAATAATACATGCCCCCTAAAGAGATAAACAAATTTGCCTGCGCCATTATTGATATCCTCATGTCTAATAATGTTCTACTCCTTCTTTCAGCTACACCATTCTGTTGAGGTGTATAAGGAGTAGTTACATGTCTGATAATGCCTTTTTTCAGTACATAATTCTTCAAATTGTTTAGACAAATATTCACGTCCTTGATGGGATATTAAAGCTTTTATTGTTTTGTCTAATTAATTTTCAACTTCATTCATATATCTTTAAAAGCACTCAAGTGCTTCAAATTTAATAGAAATAAAATAGACATAACCAAAGCGCATGAAATCATCAACAAATGTAATGAAGTGTGTCGCACTAGACCTTGCCTTCACATTCATTGCACCATAAATATTAGAATGAATTAATTGAATATCTCTCTTAGCTTTTCCAAATGGTTTACGCATAGTCTTTCCAGCAAGACAATTTTCACTAGTTGACATTTCAGTTTTAGTGAAAGTACCTAAATGCCCTTCTTTTGCCAATCTATTCATTCGATCTTGCCCTACATGACATAATCTTGTATTCCATGTAATAACATCAATATTATTGTTACTAAAATAACATGTCATTACACAACGGTTCACATAATAGTCATAAGTTGAAGGATTAAAATCCAAAACCATAAACCAATCATAATGTAGTCCAAAACCATATAAAATATTATCTAGTGTTATTCTAACACCATTACGACTAAAACACAAAGAAAAGACAACGTGTAAAAAAGCATACACATATACTAAGTTTCGTCGAATCTCTAAAGCATATAGGACGTTATGCAACATCAAGGAATGACCACAACGCAAGTCCACTTTGCAAGTGCCTTTACCTTTGACTTCAACTCTAGTATTATTTCCTACATAGTTCCACCTATATTTTGATGAAACTCGAGGAAACTCCACAAACGCCACTCTATCTCGACTCACGTGGTTGGTGGATCTTGAGTATACAATCCACATAGGATAAGATTCAATTAGTAAAGAAGTGCTACAAACATATGTAACAGTTAGAGGTGCGTTTAGAAAGGCTACTTTTTTGGGCTCAATGTATTCACGAGTGGAATGGCCCAACATTTGGTAATAGTAGCATTTCATCTTGTTCTTGTCTCTCTTCTTGAAAAACGATTGTTCTTTCTTGGAATTTGGGTTCTTTTTTTTCATAGAGGGTCCTTCTCCAGTCTCATTGTCTTTTCCAATTTTTGTTGCGCTTTAAGCCTAAAGATTTTGTACCACAAAGGCGTTAGAAGCAGCTTTAGCAGCACCAATGCGCTCATCTTCAAGTTAGGCCTGACGTGCAACATCGAAAATTTTTTTTGATGCTATCATTTTGGGTCAAGTTGACCTTCAAATATTCCAAATTATTGGGAGGAGAACTAATTATTGCATGAACTTGTTGCTCAACTGAAAGAAAATAACCAACACTCTTAGGTTGAGCCATCATGCTTGACAGCACCCTAAGGTGTTGTTTGATATTTTGATCATGACATTTTTTGTAAATGTTAAATTTGATAGTCAACTTCGGAGGCGGTTTACAGACGTACCCCTATTCCTTCCTCGTAGATGTGTTCACACAGAATGATTAGTACAAAATTCCTCACATTTATGTATGAGGTCATCAACTACAGAACTAACTATTATTCCACATGCGGTGGAGTTAGTCTTTTTCCAAGCTTTGTAAGCTTCAAGATCTCTTATGTGTTGTGCAATATTATCACTATTTATACCTTCCAAAGTATTTTGCTCTTCTAGTTCATACCATATTTTATGACTCCAGATGTCGTAATTATCACCGACAAATTTTTTTACTTTGTTTAAGTTAGTAATGATACTTTTTAGTGTCATGTCTGTTATTGAGATATAATTAGACAAGAATTTTAACAATTATGCATGTGACATACGCATTCAAGAAAATCAATTGCCATAAAGGTTTCATATTTAAATGTACAATCGAAAAGACGTGTAAGAATCTATTCACATCTACGAATTAAATATTTAACCAAAATTTGAAATGAACTTCTTAATGTGTAGACTAGTTCATTATAGACTATAATCACAGAGATTTGCATGTCAAATTATTAAACACCATATGATATTGTGCAATAGAATAATCATTCACATATCCATAATAAAAGAGAATAAAACCCAATATTCATATTAAAACAAAATTAAAGATGTTCACTTCAAAGTTTAATTAAAATAATAAAAAATATTCTAATTAAAAAGGAAGTGTGTTGATACACTGTGGGTGAAGTTTTACCCACTTAAAACTTTTATTTTTTACAGTGTACTTCCATAATTCTTCATAATCCTCAATTTCGATTCGAACGTCATTGAGTTCATTATTTCAGTATTCTGGCAAGGAATAATACAAAAATTGTATCCTTCCCTCTCTGTAATTTGAGAGTCACTTTCCATAAGCTTTTCAAATGTCATGACAAAGATCTAGAGGAATTCTATTAAACAACCAAGGGGATCTATCTTCAAAGAATTAAACTATGTTAGATCTTTTTCTATTTTCCTTTGAATGGTCCTTCCATTCCTTAACATACTTTGTTATTCTTTTGGATACCAATCTGTACGACTTCTCGCCCTTAGACCATGTATTACGGCGGCTTGCTCCTCTACCTCATACTTTTGCTCGAGTTTTAGAACTCCCACTTGGAGTAATTTGAGGTTGTTCCTGTTGATGCATAATAGAAACGGGGACAAAATGAAATATGTTTATTGCAATTTATGTGACAACATATGTCACGAATATCTCATAAAAGGCAAGTAACTGTTTAAGGAACATAAAACAAAATGAATACACAAAAAAAATTAGATCCTAAAGAGGATACATATAAAAATAATCTCAAATAGGACACTAATTTCATCCAAAAGAAATTCCTTGAAAAAATGTTTTTGTTTTTTGTCTGCCCAACTTAATAAGTTCATTCTTACTCGTTTTAGATCTGTTTCGCTATATTATAATATATTTTGGGAAAGCTCTACAGTAGCAGATCATAAAAAGAAAAAGGTTCCACCCAAAAGCTGCATACTGAATTTTCAAACTACTCCACACATATGCCCTTTTTAGAAAACAGTCAAGAAAGCCAATTTTTATCAATTCATATATTACTAGTTTAAGATTCGATTTTCCATTATAATATGTATTCAGAAAGCTATGCACGAGCAGAATATAGGTGTTGATGGAAAAAAACTTACAACCAATATTCAGATCGCTTTTAAACATAAGCATCTTTTCTTTCTTTTTTTTCAAAAAAATGTAGAATTTCTTTGTTAGTAGGACAAGTAATTAGTAGGACAAGTAATCCTATCTATTTCATTAGTCACAATCAAATACTGTTCTGAGTCCTATTTTACCATATGATTAGTCCATATTCAAGCGAAAAAAATTAACATCTTCTAATATTTTCTATTCACCAATTTAAAGAAAATAGTCTCAATTTTGTTCCTTATCAACATTCACAGTGAATACACAAGGAAGCCACACATAATGGGATTAATAACGATGACTCTGATACCAATTAAGGAATTATAATGTAAATCAACATCAAGATGTGTACCTTGCAATTTGCAACATAAGTCGTTGATTTTGCTCCTTTGATAGGATTGCACTGAAGTCCCTCTTTGAATCACTAGAATTCAAGAATCTTTGTTCACAAACTAGAAGTATCCTCTCAACTTTTTCATGTTTCACCTATGTTTCTAAGTACTTCAACCATGAGTCTTTTAAGGAGAGGTTGAACAGTTACTTTTTAACTATTCTACCTTATTCTTTTAAAAGGAAGTATCCAAATTAATTACTTCAATAATACATAAAACAGATTGGGTCGGGTAGGGTCTGTTCACAAGGGCAACCCACGACCCAAAACTTACATAAATTTCCCTCAAAACTCCTCTTTACTTTATAATACAATTAATTTAAGGTAATTGTTCGGTAAAACCATTCTTAAAAATTACTTAATGAATACTCAAATAATAGGGTTGACATGAACAATCAACTTAAAAATCTCAATGCATAATATATAGAAACATAAAAAATAGGAATAACAACTCGGAATTAAACAACAATTCATTTCAAGAACACTGAAAACTAAGGATAGAACCCTAGATTACATGTTTTTTTTTTTATAGAAAGTAGTGTAGGGAGTGAAGACAAACTCAGTTAATCACTATAATAGCCTTACATACCTTGTAAGAACAAGGTACATGGTGAAATCGACGAACACCGAAGAACGTTATAAAACCCTAACTTTTCTCCTCTTTAATCCTTGATCTAAGCCTTTGAAGTGTTAAAGAATATAAAAGAATATTTTAAAACCATTTAGACCCTTAACTAGGTTAAAAAGGGTCATGGTTGAGGATTAGAAGGAGTGAAAAAGTACTAAAAAACCCTTCAAAAAATTGACAAAAAAATCTTCTACGGTCCATCTACGATTCGTGGTTTGTTCTACGGGCCATAGATCGCATCCGTAAAATTTATATTGAATTTAAGACTAAAAATATGTAGCTTCAATCTATGACCTGTATAAGTTTGTACTAACCGTCAATTCAATCCGTAGACTTCATACAAAATTTTGCCTCAAAAGTCCATTCTATGAGTCCAAACTACCGCCTGCAGAAGCTCCTACGGCCCATAGAAAGGATCAGTAGGAATTTGACCTCAACTACAATGTGTCTTAACTTTTTGAATGTTTGACAGTACGAGTTATAGTTTAATATACGTCTCATAGATTGGATCCGTCATTCACAAACATAGAAAATCTGATATGGCAGTCTCTAGTAAAATATCTGTAACATTATACTCCAAACACGAAATGAAATAAACTAGGTTCATTTGGAAAGAGGACTCAATGTCCTTCAATTTGATACTTCATGGATCACCTAATTTATTATGTGCTGAGAGATACGATCATTTAAAGTTTATTTAAGTAAAATCTTATGATAAAACATAACTGGTAATGAAACTTTCAACTCAACTTTATGCTGGGGGGTCATTATGACCTTAAGTCATTTCCAAATGATTCAAGCACCAAATCAATGACCTTTACACATATGGGAATTCAAGAATCACCTGATATGATTTTTTATTAGAATAAAGAATGGTTTGGGCATTCACTTAGAAATTTTTAGGGTGTTACAATATCACCCTCTTTGAATCATTCGTCCTTGAATGATTGATGAGTTTAGCATGAACAGGGTAGGAAAACGCAATGACCCAGATTAGTGCAAAATACTCATAAAATTCATGAACTCAGAACAATGAAGGAGGGACTCAATTGAATGACTACTTTAGGAATAGTACATACCTTGGACTAGAAAAAAATCAGAGGAGAAGAGATGATTGTATAAATTCTTCATATCTTCCTTAGTCTCCCATGTAGTCTCCTAAACAAATTGATTTCTCCATAAGACCTTGATTGATGCAACATGTTTGGTCTCATCTTGCAAACGTGATGATCAAGAATCTGAATGGGAATCCCCTTATAATATAAGTTGTCCTTGATACCAATATTCTCAGTAAAAAATCACTCAAACACTTCTTAAGCATAGAGATGTGAAATACCGGATGGACTGCTACTAACTCTAATGCTAGCTCTAACTCAAAATCTACATTTCCAACTCTCTTGGATATCCTGTAAGGACAAATGTATTGGGGATTGAGCTTTCACTTCTTACAGGAATCTCTTAACACCCTTCACAGGTGAAACCTTCAAATAGATGCAACTATTGATCTCATACTCTAATTCTCTCATTCTAATATTTGTATAAGATTTTTGACGACTTTGTACTATTTCAACCTTACTTGAATAGTATTCACCTTCTTCATGGCTTTATGAACCAAAAAAGACCGTATCAACTCAACTTGACCAACCTCAAACCAACTAATAGCAAATATACATCTTTTCCCACAAAGAGCTTTATAAGGAGCCATTGGGATACTTGAGTGATAAATATCATTGTAAGAAAATTCTATGAGAGGCAAGTGGTCATACCAATTACCTTTGAAATCCATGAAGCATGCTCTCAACATATCCTCTAGGGTCTGAATTGTGAGGTCTTCTTGTCTGTACACCTGAGGATGAAAAGTAGTAATATGATTTATCATTGAACCCAAACCTTTCTAAACTTACTTCCAAAACTGAGCAATGAATTCTGCACCCTATCTGAAATGATGGATATTGGAATCTATGAAGTTGGACTGTCTAACAAATTTATAATCATGCATAATCTTCTGTTGATTTTGTAGTCTTTACCGAGAAGAATGGGGTTGACTTAGTCATATGATCTACAATTACACAATGCTTCCTACGAGGTTGGTGCAAGCCAGTGATGAAGTCCATATGAATCATTTCCCACTCCCATTACGGAAGATCTATATTCTGAGACAAACCACATGGCCTTTGGTGTTGTACCTTGACTTTTTGGAAATTTGGGAACTTCTAAACAAAACTTGCTATATATATCTTCATACAAGTCCACCAATAGGCTTCTCTCATGTCATGGTACATCTTTGTGGGACCAGAATAGATTGACTGTTCGGAACTATGAGCTTCTGCCATTATCCTCTCTTAGAGCTCATCCTCCTATCAAAAACAGTTTACCTTGATATCTCAACACAATATTTACTCCTTGTTCAAATAAGCTCCTTCTAACTAAAAACACACTGGAGACACTTATGGTCGGTGAACACATCAAAATGAATGCCATTGAGGTAGTGGCACCATATCTTGAGAGCAAAAACTACTGCTACCAATTCTAGATCATGAGTCAAGTAGTTCCTCTCGTGAATCTTTAGCTACCTGGAGGCATATGCTATAACCTTACTTTTCTACATCAACACAAAATCAAGCCCTACTCTAGATGTACAATAATAGATGACAAAACCTTTTGTACCCTCGGGTAGGGTGAACAGTGAGAAATAGTTAGCTGATTTTAGAATTTCTGAAAGCACTGCTCATAAGCTTCAGACCATTAAAACATAACCCAATTTTTGAGTCAGCTTAGTCAACAAGGACGAAATATATAAAAAAAAACCTCAATTAAACTTCTGATGTAACCAACCAACTCTAAGAAACTCCTTATATCAGTTGGGAGATGGGTTTGAGAAAATACTATATTGCCTTCTTTTGAGTGTAGACTCATATATTTTCCAAACACAATGTGGCCTAAGAAAGCCACAACTTCAAGTGACAACACACGCATAGAAAACTTGGCATATAATTCTCGTTCTTTAACATTTTGGAGAACTATTTTGAGATTACTAACATGGTCCTCCTCATTCCTCGAATAAATCAATATGTCATCAATGAACATGATAATAAACATGTTCAAATATACTATGTCATAAGATCTATGAATGATACTCTAGAATTAGTCAAACAAAAGGACATAACAAGAAATTCATAGTGAACGTAATGGGTCTTGAAAGTTGTCTTGAGGATGTCAGTTTCCCTCACTTTCAACTGATGTATCCATATCTATGGTATGTCATAGATAATAAAGTGGAACCCTAAAGTTGGTGGAAAAGGTCATCAATTCTTGGAAGGGGTTACTTATTCTTATGGTGACCATGTTCAACATGCGTAATCGATAAACATTCTATGTGAACCATCTTTGTTTTTCATGAATAGGACTAAAGCACCATAAGGTCAGACACTTGGTCGAATGAAACCCTTGTCAAGAAGATCTCAAAACTTCCCTTTTAAATCTTTTAACTCATTTGGAGTCAATTTATATGGAGGAATAGAAGTGTCAGGAAAAATGTCTATTGAAGTATACTTGTCCCTTAGGAGGAACTCTAGTAAGATCATCTAGAAAAACCTTTGGAAACTCACTCACAACTGAAATTTACGGAATAGGAGGTGTCAGTCAAACTATGTGATAGATTCACCTTTTAGAAGCTAACTTTCTGGCCTTAAGGTATAAAATGAAATGACACATAGGCACTACTGGACAACTCCTCTACTCTAAAATGTGCTTAGTAGAAAATTGAAACTTGGCTACTCCAGTTTTACAATGGATTGAGACATAACAAGCATGAAGTCAGTCCATACCTAGAATGACATCAAAATCTACCATGTCTAGCTTAGATAAGTCAACAATGGTATCTTTCTGATAGATTGAGACAGAACAATCACGAATGAAATTGTTTTCTAAATTAGACTAACCAACAAGTGTGGAAACATTGAAGGGTTCAAGAAGTTATCCGAGGGAAACAACAAACCTCATGGCTATATTGGGAGTCACAAAGGACAAACTCACACCTAGATCAAGTCAGGCATAAACATCAATAGAAAAGACTTTAAGCATACAAATGACAACAACTTGAGAGTTCTCCTTATCCCACCGGCTAGACATAGCATAGAAATGGTTTTCTCTTCTCCCAGTCCCTAAAGTAACTCCTCTCGGAGTATCTCTTTCTGTTGGATCCACTGAAGAAGATTGGACATTGTTGCCTCCATTAACCTATTGTTCTTAAGTCACTATCTCATAAAATTACCCGTTTGACCACACTTGAAACATCCATTGTATCCACCACGACACTCTTCTGAGTGGTTCCTACTACACTTAGCATATGTGGGGGTCTAAGTATCCCCTTGTGCCACATTACCCAAAGACTGAGTAGGTAAAGATCTGAAATTATGATTTCGTTGGTCATTCTTATTCCATGGTACAAGTGAATTAGTTGATGGTGGAGATGATCCAGATGATTTGTGTTGAAACGGTGACTGATTTTCATTTTCATTCTTCTACTGTCCCGCTTCATGACTTCTGGTTTTGGATCTCTTGTTGCGAAACTCTTCTCCATCTTGTAACTTATATTCTTCAACCCGTTGTATATGAATCATAATTCTTGTTATGTCTCATCCCTTATAACTAAAGTTGCCTCACCTTTATTACACAATAACTGGGATAGCCCAAGCATGAATAAGCTCATCCTGCTCCTTATATCTGCCACTATCTCCAGAGCATAGCTGAGTACATGGTAAACTTAAGGTTATACTTCTACACACGCATATCTTCCTATTTCAGATTCAGAAAATCTATCTCCGGAAAGGACTTCCAAACACATCGTAATCCAAAATTTGTTTCCCCTCTACCATCTTATTTTTCCACTGATCATACCATATCCTAACAACACTTTCGAACTAATATGAAGCTCAATCTATAGACTCTGTGTGAGCACTATACATGACCTCAAATACTTTCTGAAGCTCTTCCACAAAGTTCTCAGATTTTTAGTGATCGTCAACCCTATAAAATTTAGGGGGATGCATCCTAAAACTAACAGATTCTAGATGTTTTACACACATCCTGACAACCCACTCCGTGTTGACCAACCTGATTTTCCGCAACCTTCATCAACATCTGCATGACATTTCCGAACTCAGTGTTGGTTTCATCTCCTTTATGAGTTTTAGTTTATGGTTCATTGGGAACTTCTTGACCTTGAGGATTAGCAATCCTCCAAGTTGTACATCAAACAGATCTTCATGGAGGTATGATCTTGAAAGACACACATAAGTACGAGTTAGAAGAATCCTTTATAGAGTCGAACTCTATCACATGAACATGAGTAAGAAGGAAGTGAAAGTTCCTAAATGATGTATCTTTCTCATTATAGATATGGAACTATTCACGCGGATAAGGACTCTACTAGACAGGTCTTTATAGACACCCTAGGACTTTGAACTCTGTGGTTTGATACAATGTTTGTAATACCCCGAGCCTTAACCATGAAAGCAGCCGACACGTGAGAATTAGTAAAGTTCCCCAAGTGAGCCCTTATTTATCCTTACGAATTAGTGGAAGACTTAGTCAAGTGATAATATGCTTAGAAATATAATTTAGAACATTAAAACTCAATGAAAATACTCAAGTCAAGCTACTAGTACTATGCTTAATAATGTAGGTATAATAATTTGCAAAATGTATCAAGGAAAAGTAAATACTAAGGGCTCCTCAAGTCTATATATCTATGAAGCTTCTATGGTTCAACATGAATGCCGGGACAAGACCTGTGCACCCTAAAATGACTATACTTGAAAAATAAAAGTAAACTCCAGAATGGAAGGAAGCTCACCAAAAGTTAAATTGACTGAAAAGTGATCTCAACAAAAGCCTGTTGATGATCACAAACATGTATTAGCAACATAAAAATATGTAGGTTGAATGACATCAATAAATTCATTGTACGAGTATGTAATAAAACTGAATGAATAAATAACTGAACTAATAAGCCTAATGTATTTCTTTGTTTTCTTTGAAGATTAAAGAAGTAAATAGTAGTGTTCAATGGAAACTAGAGACTACTGATGGTTGTTATTGGTTGTTGATTACCCTTGATGTTTAATGACTTAGTAAATACACTTAATAATTTTTAGTGGTTATTGATAACTACTGATAATGGTTGTTATTTTTCTTTTCAACTTTTATTATTTTTGGTTTGCTAATCTGAGTAGAGGAAATAAGATGCTTAAGAAATTTATTATTGATGGTATTTTATGTGGTAAGGAAATTACTGTTATTTTTTGAGTTCTTTTTGTTGGAAAAAGGGAGAAGAAAAAGAGAATTATTGTATCATAGTATAAAAGAGATCTGAGATGAATTAGTACTACTCTAATATGTTTGAATTTATTTTTTGTAGTATATTTACCTTCGATAAGTAAGACTGTTTTTATTTTCTTCCCAAGTACTTTGAAGCATTGAACTACTTTAGTTTTCTTATTAGTTAGAAATATTCTTTTATGCATATAGTTTAAGCTCTGCACTTTAATTTTTGTTTTTTTTCCTATATTTTTTGTTTCATATAACTATGAGAATAAGTAAATTAACATATGTTTTATCCTAACAATAATTTAATATTGTTTAAGTTTCTCATTGAAATTCAATGCCTTTTAAGGAAAATTTTAATATGATTGAAAATAGGAAAAAAGAAAAAATTAGCAAAAAAGAGTGACTTGCATGGAATCATTGCTGACAAATAGACTATGATTCTATGGGGGGAAATTAGGTTTTATCTTGATTTCACTTGATTGTTATTTTTTTATATTCTTTATAAGTTATTAGATTTATTTAAGAAATGTAAGGATAGATGGTCATTATATGATGATATCATAATATATATTTATTACTATTAATATTTATTCTGTTTAGAGGAGGAGAAAAACATTAGTGGTTTTCTACTCCATGTGTAATGTGATTCTGTCGGACTTTTACGGACTAAAATCCTATGATTTTTATTGATCTGGTTTGAAGAATATAAGCACTCCACGAACAAATCAGATTGTGTATTGGTTTGAACGATATAAAACTTCATCAAGATTATATTGCTAAATGATTTGATAAAGATAAAATCTTCATGGTTAGCTAGAAAAGGTGTTATATTTGAGGTTTCTGTAGATCAAAACCTTTTTGGTTAATTACTTTGTCTGAATATGAAACTGATTCAAAGAATATAAAACTTCACCAGAATTGAAGGTTCATTCGGTTAAAGATTGTAAATATATAAAAGCTTCCTCGTTAAACTAGAAACAAGTTGTATAATGATTGAATGTTTATTGTTACTATTCTAAATACTCAGTGGTCTGTCTAATTGTGACAGAAAGGAAATTGAACACTAGTGACATAAAATTAGTGATTTTTTTACTTGCTATGGGTGTTTCTATGGATTAAATCTCCAAAAGAAGGTTTTGTGTTTCTAATGTGTATTTCTATGGTGCACATTTTGAAAGTATGGGGAAAAACATATGCAAATTAATTTCACATACTTGAAAAATAATTTTGAGAACATATTCTAATTGTGTGGGGGAAAGGGGAGGGGTTCCTTACCTGTTATAAGAAAAATTTCACTTACTATCTAATTTAAATTTTAAAGTACAAGATATGAAATTTAAAAGACTATGTGAGTCTTTCTTTAATAGTATATGATATGAATAGTATAAAACCAGAAATATATATTACCTGTTCGAAGGAATTATAGTCTTTGAAGAAAAAATGTTACTTAAAAGATTAAGAATTTTCATGAAAATATATGTCTATTAAAAGAAATTTGTTTTTATAGACATGAACATCAGTTAAATTTTTGTTTTGGTTACTGCATATTTCATTCATAACCAAAATTGTAACTTTACTAAACAATGTTGTTGTGTTGTAACAATATCATTTAGGTGATAATGCCCTTATTGGATTGATGAGACTATGATCATTGGTAATTCTATAGAAAATTGAATTTTATTGAATAATCCTTCTAAAAAGAACATATGACAAGGTATTGAATCTAAATATATATGTGTGTATTTGAGAAAGTTATAAAATGTAATGAACAAAATATATATGGAAAAAATTTACCTGGCAAAAGGTCTTTTCAAACTTTATATTTTATTTGTTATTACTTGCTTGAATCAAAATGTTTGTGACATAAATCCTTGGAACATGTCAATTACAAAACATTAAAAAAATTTATCAACTTAGAAGTTTTAACCAACCTTTAATGGAATAAATCAAAATGTCAAGTATGTGTTGAATCGATGTATGTTCAACATATGTATAATTACTTTGAAAAGAATTTTAATTCCTTAATTTGATTCACACTGACATTTATGATATGAAGTTGACACCATCACTTGGTTGGTAAAAGCATTCATAAATTTTATTGGCAATTGCACTATATATTGTTATGTTTAGTTGCTAAAGGTTAAAGCAATAGAAACATATTGATAATATAAAACTGAAGTTGAAAATCAGTTGCGTAAAAAGATTACTAGGATTAGAAGTGGTGTATGTGGCGAATATGAATCTTCTTTTGCAGAAATATATTTTGGAAAATTGAATCATCCATAAAACTATTGAACATACTTACTTCATTCTAATGAAATTGTTGACACGAAAAATGGAACTTGGAAGGAAATATTGAATGTCGTACTTATACATTAAGATTTACCACACAATTTGTGGAGGTGCTATCATTATAGCAAAGAGAACAACAAAAGTTTTGTTTGTTAAGAAAGAGAGAATATTTTTTGTTTGTTAGTAAAGGGAGTAAAAAATAAAAAATTTTGTTTGGTAAGAAAGGGAGCACCAAAAAGTTGTCTTTTTTCAGGCTTTGTTGTATCCTAATAGAGAATTTTTTGTCGGCCCTTAAAGTATGTACAAGAATTAACTCTTGAAAGATAGTGATATAGAAACTTCCAATACAATCTATTCAATATGAGAAATGAAAATGAGAGAACTATTCTTAAATGAGTCAAAATAAGACCTAAGACTGTGGATTGTATATTCATTGGATATGCTACAAATAGTAAAGAATATCGATTTATGGTTCATAAATATAAACTATCAGATAGTCAAGTGAAGAGTCTAAAAAACCTTGGAAACAACCAAAGGACGATGTACCTAATAAACAGATTCAGAGGTGACGTAAATGTCAATTGATAAATTACTTCCTTCGAGTTTGATTTTGTAACATTATTTCTTGAAAACGTATCATAAATTTGAAGAAGTTATGTCCTCTTTGAACTCATTCTTTTGGAAATAGGCTTTCAACAGTAAGATTGGTTCAATCTTGAGCAATCATACTTTAGAGTTGTTGATCTTCTTCCGGGAAATAAACCTTTGCGTTCAAAGTGGATCTACAAAAGGAAAAGAAAGTTAATAAAACTATTGAAAAATGCAAAGCAAGACTTGTTGTCATAGGCTTTAGACATTGATAAAACCTTGAATATTTTGACACAAAATAGCCACTAATTAGGATTATATCAATTCAGATGTTAATTTTTTTAATTGCGGTATATGGCATTCAAATTCTAAAAAATGGAGGTGAAACATTTTTTAAAAAATGGAGAATTTGAGGAAGAAATTTACATGGTACAACCCGAGGGCTTTGTGGTTCTTAGTAATAGAAAGTCTATACCACGAATAACCCAAGGGATTTGTGGTTCCTGGTAATAAAAAGAAAGTCTGTAAACTTTAAAAGTCACTTTTTGGACTAAAAACAAGTGCCCAAATTATGACATCTAAATTTTTACCAAACTATAATGGAAAATGAACTCAAGATCAATGAATGTGATAAATGTTTTTACATTAAAGACACTCCAAGTCACACATGTTGATCATCAAAAGAGAATTTTTTGACATGAATTTTACTAAGAATATGCAAGAAAGTAGTTTTGATCTGAAAGACATTGAAGTTAGTGATGTGTTTGAAAAGGTACTTGACAATTTCAAGTATTTGGATTTTAATATTGACAAGACTCTAATAAATGTAACAATGAAAATAGTTTTGGAGTATTTAAAATTAATATTATTACTTTGCATTATAACTAATAATCAACAATATTGGATGAATACAAATATGAAAGTTGAATAAACAGGTCAAATGAAGTAAAGTACGCGAGTGGACATGTATTTACTCTTGGTGGAGGAGTAGTCTCTTGAAAATCATCTAAACAGAACTATATCGCTCACTCTACTATTAAATGTTAGTTGATAACTCTAAGTAACGTTGTTGAAGAAGTTGAATGACTACGAAAATTCTTGAAAGATTTTTGGCTCAAACTTTTAGCGCCAATATGCATACAATGTGAGAGTTAATTTGCAATAGGTAGGGCATGAAACATGATATATAACAAAAAGTCTCGTCATATATGACTTTTACGTAATATCTTTAGAGAACTAATCTCTAGTAGAATTGTCCAAATTGATATGTAAAGTCTGAGGATAATGAGTCAAAATCCACTCAGAGAAGTCCTAACTATAAAGGGAGTTGATAGATTATCCAAAGAATGAGACTTTGGCCGAGAACAAGTCATTGTGCCTATAAGTCTACCTAGGATACAGGAGATCCAAAGATCTAGGTTCAAGGAGATCAAACAAAGTCATTAATGATGGTCCAACATTGTAAAAATATTTTATATGGTTCATTCTGATAATATGACAATGTTAAGTAACAAGGATGAGCCATTACGACTTTAATGGTTTCTAAGTTTGATACAGGGTATGTAAAATGGTGTATGTACGAGATAACACATTTTAAATCACCTATGTACGTGTGAAGTGTAAGTTGCTTCAAGAAGAATCCGGTAAGGCCAATTCTCTACTCACTTGTAAACCAATACATGTTTATGGATGAAATGAAAAAAACAATTAAAACCAAAAATAGTTCAAGGTTTGAGTGTGTGACTTATATTTTCTAGGTATACACAAAATCTCAACGGTTCAAAGACATCTAATCTATCGATTGATCGAGTATATCCTATATATGTTCACTATGGAAAGTTCAAAGGAAAACCCACTTATCTAGATGCAACAATCCTTACTTATCCAGATGCAATCATTGTTGTGACTCTCCGAAAGGGTTGTGACTTTGCCAAAGGGTTGTGATCTAAATGAAATGTTGTGCCTTTTCCAAGGGGTTGTGACTTTACCATTTGTTGTCTATAAATAAAGTGACTTTCTCTCATTTTTCTGCATTGAATTCTTACTCTCTCTTGCATACATTTCTAACAAAGAAAAATCAACCGATTGTGTCCGTGTATGTGATGTGTTACTGTCATTTTGAGTTTGTTGAAATTATTGAAGTTTGAGGTTCCACTTCTTCTTTAATCGTTAATCCATTTTACCTTGTAAGGAATTAATCTAAAACCTCGGGGAATTGAGGGGTTTAAATTTTTTAAGGACACACAATGAGTTCAGAGAATTCGGATGGTTCTTTTATTTTTATTTACATATTTTATTATTTCGGATTTGCTAATATTAGTACGAGAGATAACAATGGTTGCAATAGTGTTTGAAGGGCATGATCTAAAGTTTTTGGAATCACTATACACGCTTGAGTAAAGATACATGAACCAAATTCTTGATAGGATTGAGGGGGGAAATACAACATATCAGAATGCATCCTTTGATCGAGTTTTCACTGTTGATAAGGTAAAAGAAGTTGTCTTCTCAATGCATTCAGATAAGGCGTCAGGTCCATATGGGATGAATTTAAGTTGTTTGATTATAATTGGTAAATATGTGACGAATGTGATACTTAGTTTTGTCAATAACAATGGAGTAATTATAGGAAATAATTTTCACACAAAATATTTTGATTCCAGCAAAGAAGCAACTGTGAGCTCGCTTCTGATCTAAGACCGATTTATTTATGTACTATTACTGATCATATAGTTTCCAAGATGTTGGCAAATTGTACGATATTTTGTTTGGAGGATTGTGTTGCTAAATCCCAGAGTGCATTTATTCCTGGAAGATTTATTCTTGATAATGTCATTATGGGTTTTGAGTTCAATCACCATTGAAAAGGTAAACACATAGAAAGACAAGATTTGTTACTTTGAAAATGGATATTAGCAAAGCTTACGATAAAGTGGAGTGGAACTTTTTGAGAAAGATGATGATAAATATGGGATTTTCATCGGATTGGATTACAAAGATTATGCAAATGGTTTGCATGTCATGTTGGTAACCATTTTGGTGATATCATACATCACGAGGCCATCGACAGGCGGATCCTCTGTCACCATATCTTTTCATCATTGTAGCAATGGGTCTTTCAGCTTTGGTAAGTGCTCATTCTCTCCAAGGAGCTATCTATAGAGTGAAAGTCACTCCCAAAGCTCCACCTATTACTTCTTTTTAGCAGATAAGGCCGTATATTTTTTAAAGATATGGAGTCGAAGTCTAATATCATCAAACAGTTTTTACTCCTATACAAAAATATTTTTATGAATTATTTTTTAAATATATAAAAGACTATAAAATAGAATAAAAAAATTAAAATGAAAGAACCACCAAAATTTTAAAAAACACCTTCAAAGTGCTCAAACCAGCATGCTGACCTACTACCTATTTGAGTACTTGAAGTGACCTTTAATAGTTTAGTAAAATATATTAGAAAAACTATATATATTTTCTAATACCATAAAAACATATTAAATAAAAATAAAAAGAATTATGAAACACCAATTTTATAGAAATTAAATTCACTGCATGACTGTTACATCTATGATAAAATAACAGTACAAGTCTTTCTAGGTTATAGAAGGAAAATACAATTCTGAACACTAACGATTAAAAAAAGAAAATTTATTGCTTATGCATATTAGTATAGAACTCCATAACATATTTTATACCAAAGTACTAGCCCCTGTAACTTTCACCTGAGATTGACGATGCATTTTTGAAGTTTCAAGCTTTCTGAAAAAAAAAACACATATATAGTGAAATGTCAGTAGCTATATATACGGTTCTCAAAGCAAAAAAGAACAAAAATAGATGTATTTATTCTTTGCGAAGTGGGTACTGGCAGAAAGCGGTTCTTGTAGTACTCAACCATTTTCTCCTGTTTGAAGACTTTTGTTTGCTTGAATCTGTCAAGATTGTTCATTTCCTAAGAGAGATTAACTCAACACAATTGAAATAGAACAATGATGCAGAAAGCATCTGCAAAATTAGGATAATACACACCATTGGGGTGTAATGTATGTAGTCTACCCTAACAAAAATATCAGTGGTTGATTCCACGATTTGAACTTGTTATATGTAACATGTTATGTTGATCGAACTCTTAAAAAAATTTAATGGGTGAATTAGAAGTGAAAAGGTTGCGAAACTCAGGACTTACTAGTAACACAAAGACAACTTCATTGTTGTTCCAACGCATACCTTCATTATAAAGCACATGAATTATACATTAAAAATGAGCCAACCAACTAGTCTTGAATTTTACGCTATCACCAAAAGAAACAAATGCAATTTTAACAAGCCTTAGTCTCTATGCTTTCCAAGGGAAAGTCATGGACCCTTTTCTATTGTGATGAACATTCTACTATACAACTTCTAATACAACTTAATTAATCATAAGAATAATAAAATTTCTTATATAATATAAAATTTTAATCATACTTTACACTCCAAATCGAATAGAAGTCATACCTCAATCCATTTGTCTAGCTTATACCTCCCGGTTGTGATGTCATAGTTAAACCCCTTTAGCATAAAAATATGGAACCTTTCTATAAATAGAGCATATAATATGTCAACCTAGCACAACAAAGTTTTCATATCAGCAAAAACTATCTATGAAGCTTGAAATTCTAGGAAACAAGTACACCCACACTACTTTGCACTGCTTGTCGAGTATGTTTTTGGCCAATGCTACCATCTCACATGGAACATCATCGGAGAAGAGAAGAAAATGAAAGATACTAATGACCTGACTGAATTGACCGAGGAAGAAAGGCCCATCGTTAAATTTGTGGAGAGCTTTTTCTAGGTAATCAAATTGTGCACCTTGTACAAGTATGAATACCGTTAACTTACATAAGAAACATTTAACAAACAAAACATAATGAGTTTCAACAAACAAAAGCTCAAATCTCACCAGCCAGTGTCCGTGCATCTTCTGTGAATGATCAGTATAATGCCGGGACGAATGTAGTGTCACTATAAGATATCAATTCTTCAACAATTTTTCGCTTTTCGTGGTCCTACATTAGTTGGCCAATATTTTTTTTAATCAATTTATGTCTTAAGATTTTCCTACACAAAAAGGACCATAATGAAATTTCACAACTTACATCCGGAAAAAGGTGATGGTCCTTCAAGGTTACAATCAACATATCTAACCAGATCCAAACTCTCTCCCGTCACTTTGTTGTTGTGCTCTAGGGAAGGCACCTGTGAAGACTACAAAATATACATAACCATTCGCGTAAAATGAGATGCATGCTCTCCCAAAGAATTAAACATGCACTTGCTTCAATCATATGAATGATAAGACTAGAACATTTATGTACTAGCTTAGTCAATAATTATTGAATACAAAGAGGAAGACAAATCCCTTTCCCAAAGATTCATGGATATTTTCTTCAAGAGTTCTCATACAATTTACAACGAGGCCAAATTCTTTTGTCAAAGTCTTAGCTCAAGATTTTCAAATACAAGTGAATTGGGAAAGCAAAAATGAATGTTGGTATTGTGGAAAATTACCTTATTTGTGCGGTAAAGTTTTTCCTTGTACCAATCAGGCCTTTTCCGAAGATCAATTGGAACTAACTTCATCTTGTCATTCAAACCCTGCTATTCAAAATGTTTTGAAAATTTATCTAAACAGGTATAAGAACACAGAGGCTGAATAATTTCAACAATAATAGAAATTATTTTCAAAAATGAAAATATCTTAAGACAAATAAAATTAAATTCTAATTAGTAGCACTTCCTTTCTAAGGTTGATAGAAATTTTGAACTATGGGTTAGTCTAAACCTAATATTTTTGGAAATAGAATGTGAATGTGTAAACTAAAGATCATCAAAATTTTAACGAATATCAAAATCCAAGAGAAGACCCAAGGATTTTCATAGATAAGAGTTTATACGATGAGTTGAAGTCTTATGTCTATTCACGAGAATTTCTTCTCTCCGGTCGAGCAGCAAGCAACCCCTTGTAAAGGGTTCCAACCCTATATGAATTCTAAGAAGTAGTTGCTTTTCATCAGTCATTGCGCACTAGTCTTTTCTCAATCATGTAAGGGGGCTGCTTGTTGTTGCACGCAGTGTACTAATAAATACGAAAAGAAAGTTGAGAACTACTCCCTCCTTTTTATTTTACGTGGTAGCATTTCATTGGATATGAATTTTGAAAAAGAAAAATTATTTTGAACCTATATCAAAAGTATCTTTCGATATTCGATCTTACACATGTCATGAAATTTATAGCTTTAAAGATATGCAATTATGAGTAAAATGGTAGTTCAAGGTTAAAGAGTCTCCAAAAATATAAAGTTGTCCTTGTTTTATGTAACGACCTGCTTAGTCGTTTTGACCAGCAGATTTAATTTCTACAAAAACTGTGTGAGTCGACGGAACCCACGACGGACCGTCATGGGCACGACGGGACGTCGAGGGGGTCTCGTTCCAAAAGACATAGACTTCTGAAATTTGGGTACTGAAATCGACTCTCTGAACTTGGCGACGGACCTGCAGGACGAACCGTCGTGG
>NC_028641.1:47130429-47140187 GCF_001406875.1 Solanum pennellii | reverse complement strand
ATTAATTGATTCAATTTTAACAAAGTTTTAAAAATAAACGAGTTTTAAAAGAGTCGCCACCTAATTTTTAGGAAAAATAGGAAACCAATTATCAATCTACGAAACCAATTCGATTCTAGGTAAGGGGTTTAAATTATTCCGAAGGGAAGGGGTTAGGCACCCTTCGGAATCCACAATTGTGGTTCCCGACTGAATTCATTTTTTTTCAAATTGAGGAAGAATATAAAATAATGTACAGATATAATAAACATGTAATATACACAACAAAATAAAATAATAATCGGCCTAAGGTTTGCCTAACGTCAATATCCACAAAATAATGAATGAAATATAATTCGAACTTTTTCGAATAATTTCAACGAGAAGCACCTCCGGGTACCTGTAAAGACACTTAGTAAAAGAGTTAGTGCCAAAGTAATATAAATAAAAATAAATAACTCAAATAATAACTAAAAATAAAAATCCGTCTTATTAACATGGGAGGCCTTGGAAATCGACGGTAATTTCTTCATCGGCCATTTTCAATAATTTTAACAAAACAATTTATATAAACTTAAACTAAAAATTTCCGTCTTTTAAAAATGGAAAGGCCTCTAAACCCGACGGATAGATTTTTCATTGGCCCCTTTCAACAACTAAAATATGTAAACTTAAATTAAAATTCCGTCTTTTAAAATGGAAAGGCCTCTAAACCCGACGGATAGATTTTTCATTGGCCCTTTTTACAAACAAAATATATAAATTTGATAAGTAAAATATGAAACCAAACAATAAAATAAAGGTATTAACACAACAAAACAAACAAAATAATAATAATAATAATAATATGGAAAAATTAATCTAAAGAAACCAAACACTATCAATAATAAAGCAAACTACTGGAAACTCGAACTTATCATCAAATATCAACACACAAATAATAATAATAATAAAAATAACAATAAAGAGGGGCAATGTATAATAATAATAAAACAAGAACAACCATCCACACAACAGTACACAAGCTAGGCGTGCATAATGAACATTTAAATAAGTAAAATTAATAACAAAAAAAGTAATACATAACTAAACTTTGGATAGACAAAATCCAACCAATATATAACAAAAATAAATAAATTAATAAAATAACCAAGAACAGTGTCATTCCAAACATTAGCAAAAATGAATAAGAAAAAAGAATCACAATAAACAATAAAAAATTCAACCGCCTAAAATAATGACTCCAACAAAATAACAAATTGCAAATCACAGAATGAAACTTGTATTCCTTTCAAAAGTTTTAAATTAGTCTCAAAATTAATTTAAAAAAAAATTACTTGTTAACCAATCATCGAACTCACAACAGTAACTAGAAATAATAACAAAAGTAAAGCACATATAATGGGATTCAATCAATACTTAGTGGTAAAATATAAGAAAGAAGGCAACAAATAGTATAGAGATAAAGTTACCGAAGTAAAAGCTTCTTGTTGGAGTTGTGGACTGGTTGGTGTTGTTCAGCGGAGCTGAAGCCATGCCGGACGATTGGATACCTGCAAAAATAGAGGAAATATTGTGAAAGGGGAGAGGGGAAGGGAACTGATTTCTTTGTGGGTATGGCGATGGTTGAGGGAGGTATGGTTTGGTTGTTTGGAGGTTGTTTCCGGTGGCTGTTGTTACTTCGCTGAAAATGAGGGGGGAAAAGGAGCAGCAGCAGTCTTGCTGCTTTGCTCGTTTCTTGTTCTGTGGTTGAACTCAAGTTGAAGGGGGTTGTGAGGAAGAAAGGAGAAGGAAGGGAAAATGGGTCTTCAGGTGGCTATTTGGTTTTCTGGCAGTGAGGAGAAAGAGAGGCTAACAGGTTTGTTTGGTCGTTGGTTTGAGATGTTTACTGGTCGGAGAAGATGGAGAGTCTTGGGTGGTGGGGGTTTCGGCAGTTTGTGGTGATGTGGTGGTTTGGAGGTCGGGTTTCTGGTGGGGTTTGGGTTGGAGAGGAAATGGGAGGTAGAGAAGAGGGGAAACGGGAAGGGGGAAAAGGAGGAAGGGAGGGGAGAGAGAGAAGGTGGGCGACGGAAAGAGGGAGAAGGGAAGGGGTTGGGGGCGGCTGGGAGAGGGGTAAAGGGGAGGTGGCGGATGGGAAGAGGAAGGGGAAAGGGGAGCCCGCCCCTTTTTTTTTTAAGGTTTTCTGAAAATCCTCCCCCAATATTTTGACCTAGTTAATAACTTAAATCAATAAAAAAAAAACACAAAATGGGCTCAAATAACGGGCTTAGTATTGTGGCCCAAAATTACGAATTTTTGAAAATTTTAGGCCAAAATTGGGTGTCAACAGCTGTCCCTTTCGTTGTGTATGATTGATGAAAGAAATCGTGGACAACGAAAATTGACAAACCCAATTTTGATCTAACACATGACCTTTGTAGAGAAGTGCGGTTGCATGTGGTGGAAGTCAAATCCAGACATGTCTCCAAAAGGTTACATGACGTGTTGCGTCCTTGTTGAAGTAGTTTGCACCTGTTTTTTTTTTCTTTTTTCTTTTTTGATTTTTTTTTTTTGATTTTTGATTTATTTTTTTTTGATTTTGATTTTGCTTTTTTTTTTTTTTACTTTTGATTTTTTTTAAAAATAAATTCATCCTTTCGAATGCTCTTGACAACGATTGAGATAAAACTCGTCAGCTTAAAGATGCAATTTAAATGGGAGATAGTGTCTTTCACCGTGTCGACACTTAATTCCTCTACTCGACATTTAACGTCAGTTGACGTTGAGGGATAGATATTTCCTTTGAGATACACGATTCTTTTTCTGGCAGTGCATGATTGCTTGCAGGGCATGAATATCTTCCCGCGATGCGCAAATTTTGCGAGGGTGGAATCTTCTCGTGATGCATAAAATTTTGCGAGGGATGGGATCTTCTCGCAATGCATAAAATTTCGCGAGGGCTGAAATCTTCTCACGATGCATAAATTTCGCAAGGTATGAAATCTTCTTGCGATATGTAAACTTTTGCGAGGAATTGAATCTTCTCGCGATGCATAAAATTTTGCAAGGGATGAAATTTTCTCGCGATGCATAAATTCCGCAAGGTACGAAATCTTCTTGCGATATGTAAACTCTTGCGAGGAATTCAATCTTATCGCGATGCATAAAATTTTTAACTTGCGATGCATGAATATTACTCCGCGATGCACGAATATTAACTCGCAATGCATGAATTAAATCGCGATGCATGAATATTAACTAGTGCTACATGAATTGACTCTCAATGCATGAATTGACTCTCGATGCATGAATATTAACTAGTGATGATGCATGAATATTAACTCTCGATGCATGAATTAACTCTCGATGCATGAATTAACTAGTGATGTATTAATTTTCTGCGAGGTATGGAATTTTCTCGCGATGCATGAAATTTTCTGCGAGGTATGGAATCTTCTCGCGATGCATGAATATGAACTCGCAATGCATGAATTTTCTGCGAGGTATGAAACCTTCTCGTAATGCGTGAATTTTCTACGAGGTATGAAACCTTCTCGCAATGCATGAATTTTCTGCGAGGTATGAAATCTTCTCGCAATGCATGAATTTTCTACGAGGTATGAAACCTTCTCGCAATGCATGAATTTTCTGCGAGGTATGAAATCTTCTCGCGATGCATGAATTTTTTGCGAGGTATGAAATCTTCTCGCGATGCATGAATTAACTCTCGATGCATGAATGTTAACTCGCAATGCATGAATTAACTCGCGATGCATGAATATTAACTAGTGATGCATGAATTGACTCTCGATGCATGAATATTAACTAGTGATGCATGAATTAACTCGCGATGCATGAATTGACTCTCGATGCATGATCTTCTGCGGGGCATGAATATCTTCCCGCAATGCATAAATTCCGCAAGGTATGAAATAATCTTGCGATGCATACATTTCTACGAGGTATGGAATCTTTTCGCGATGCATGAATTTTCTGCGAGGTATGAAATCTTTTCGCAATGCATGAATATTAATTCGCGATGCATGAATATTAACTCGCAATGCATGAATTATTAACTCGCAATGCATGAATTAACTCGTGATGCATGAATATTAACTAGTGATGCATGAATTGACTCTGGATGCATGAATATTAACTCGCAATGCATGAATTAACTCTCGATGCATGAATATTAACTCTCGATGCATGAATTAACTAGTGATGCATGAATTTTCTGCGAGGAATGGAATCTTCTCGCGATGTATGGAATTTTCTGCGAGGTATGGAATCTTCTCGCGATGCATGAATTTTCTGCGAGGTATGAAATCTTCTCGCTATGCATGAATTAACTCTCGATGCATGAATTAACCCGCGATGCATATTTTGACTCTCGATGCATGAATATTAACTCTCAATGCATGAATATGAACTAGCAATGCATGAATGTGAACTCTCGATGCATGAATATTAACTCGCAATGCATGAATATGAACTAGCAATGCATGAATATGAACTCTCGATGCATGAATATCAACTCTCGATGCATGAATATTAACTCGTAATGCATGAATATGAACTACCATGCATGAATATGAACTCTCGATGCATGCATATTAACTCTCGATGCATGAATTTTCTGCGAGGTATGAAATCTTCTCGCAATGCATGAATTTTCTCTCGATGCATGATTTAATTCCATCCGTAACGAGGTGGATAACTCGATAATATTCCATCTGTAACGAGGTGGATGACTCGATAATAGTCCAACTGTCACGAGGTGGATGGCTCGATAATATTCCAACTGTGACGAGGTGGATGCTCGATAATATTCCAACTGTAACATGCTCGATAATATTCCAACTGTAACGAGGTGGATGCTCGATAATAGTCCAACTGTAACGAGGTGGATGCTCGAAAATATTCCAACTGTAACGAGGTGGATGCTCGATAATATTCCAACTGTAACGAGGTGGATGCTCGATAATAGTCCAACTGTAACGAGGTGGATGCTCGATAATATTCCAACTGTAACGAGGTGGATGCTCGATAATAGTCCAACTGTAACGAGGTGGATGCTCGATAATATTCCAACTGTAACGAGGTGGATGCTCGATAATAGTCCAACTGTAACGAGGTGGATGCTCGATAATATTCCAACTGTAACGAGGTGGATGCTCGATAATAGTCCAACTGTAACGAGGTGGATGCTCGATAATATTCCAACTGTAACGAGGTGGATGCTCGATAATAGTCCAACTGTAACGAGGTGGATGCTCGATAATATTCCAACTGTAACGAGGTGGATGCTCGATAATAGTCCAACTGTAACGAGGTGGATGCTCGATAATATTCCAACTGTAACGAGGTGGATGCTCGATAATAGTCCAACTGTAACGAGGTGGATGCTCGATAATATTCCAACTGTAACGAGGTGGATGCTCGATAATAGTCCAACTGTAACGAGGTGGATGCTCGATAATATTCCAACTGTAACGAGGTGGATGCTCGATAATAGTCCAACTGTAACGAGGTGGATGCTCGATAATATTCCAACTGTAACGAGGTGGATGCTCGATAATAGTCCAACTGTAACGAGGTGGATGCTCGATAATATTCCAACTGTAACGAGGTGGATGCTCGATAATAGTCCAACTGTAACGAGGTGGATGCTCGATAATATTCCAACTGTAACGAGGTGGATGCTCGATAATAGTCCAACTGTAACGAGGTGGATGCTCGATAATATTCCAACTGTAACGAGGTGGATGCTCGATAATAGTCCAACTGTAACGAGGTGGATGCTCGATAATATTCCAACTGTAACGAGGTGGATGCTCGATAATAGTCCAACTGTAACGAGGTGGATGCTCGATAATATTCCAACTGTAACGAGGTGGATGCTCGATAATAGTCCAACTGTAACGAGGTGGATGCTCGATAATATTCCAACTGTAACGAGGTGGATGCTCGATAATAGTCCAACTGTAACGAGGTGGATGCTCGATAATATTCCAACTGTAACGAGGTGGATGCTCGATAATAGTCCAACTGTAACGAGGTGGATGCTCGATAATATTCCAACTGTAACGAGGTGGATGCTCGATAATAGTCCAACTGTAACGAGGTGGATGCTCGATAATATTCCAACTGTAACGAGGTGGATGCTCGATAATAGTCCAACTGTAACGAGGTGGATGCTCGATAATATTCCAACTGTAACGAGGTGGATGCTCGATAATAGTCCAACTGTAACGAGGTGGATGCTCGATAATATTCCAACTGTAACGAGGTGGATGCTCGATAATAGTCCAACTGTAACGAGGTGGATGCTCGATAATATTCCAACTGTAACGAGGTGGATGCTCGATAATAGTCCAACTGTAACGAGGTGGATGCTCGATAATATTCCAACTGTAACGAGGTGGATGCTCGATAATAGTCCAACTGTAACGAGGTGGATGCTCGATAATATTCCAACTGTAACGAGGTGGATGCTCGATAATAGTCCAACTGTAACGAGGTGGATGCTCGATAATATTCCAACTGTAACGAGGTGGATGCTCGATAATAGTCCAACTGTAACGAGGTGGATGCTCGATAATATTCCAACTGTAACGAGGTGGATGCTCGATAATAGTCCAACTGTAACGAGGTGGATGCTCGATAATATTCCAACTGTAACGAGGTGGATGCTCGATAATAGTCCAACTGTAACGAGGTGGATGCTCGATAATATTCCAACTGTAACGAGGTGGATGCTCGATAATAGTCCAACTGTAACGAGGTGGATGCTCGATAATATTCCAACTGTAACGAGGTGGATGCTCGATAATAGTCCAACTGTAACGAGGTGGATGCTCGATAATATTCCAACTGTAACGAGGTGGATGCTCGATAATAGTCCAACTGTAACGAGGTGGATGCTCGATAATATTCCAACTGTAACGAGGTGGATGCTCGATAATAGTCCAACTGTAACGAGGTGGATGCTCGATAATATTCCAACTGTAACGAGGTGGATGCTCGAAAATAGTCCAACTTCAAATGAATTTTTGAGATCCTCTCAAAAATTCTGTCCCAGTTTCCATTATGAAGAGAAATGGAAATCTTACTGGGTATATGACCGAGTCATCGTGGCGCCTACATATCCTGTTGAGGCAGTAATCAGGTCAAATGTAATTCTAATCTTGGGGATGATGAGTGCTGCAAAGAATCTGAAAGATTATCAGTAGAAAATGCACAATATGAACATGATGGAATATGTAAATGGTATTCTTTGCTATATTCAAAACCTAAAACAAGACATATCACATTTTGGAGATGGACAATCCAATGAAGTAAAATAGGCGTCTCACACATATAAGATTGACTTGATGACACCTTTTATAATGAACAGCTCAAAAGACAAAATTTTTTTTTTCAAAAATAAAAAAAAAATGTGAGGAGATAGTCAAGTCTTCACCACGATTGGTACCAACAGTTAGGATTGCAGGTAAATCTCCCATTCTTTTTTCTCTCTTTTTTTTTTAAAGATTGAATTAAGGTAATTCCTACAGCTTCAAGTGGTACCTCAAATATACTTAAGGATTAACAAGATCCGTTCATTTTGTTTCAAACAAAGATTTTGAATTGTATCAATCCTCATGTTTCAAGTGCCCTCACGACAAAGGTTAGTCCTATTTCACATGCATTTGAAACATTTGATTATAGGACATTTTTCAAAGTGCGCTCACACTCACAAGAATGTTCAATGCACACAACTGTGATACCATATGCTTGACCCTTATGTGAATCCCACTAATGTGAGAACATTTAGAATAAGATCATGTAGGGCTTGTAATTGGCTTGTAACGTAGGCTTAGGGGTGGGGTAGGATATTTATTTGAGATAAAAGTGACTGAATTCCTCCTTGAGCGTCACACAAGATTTGTGCTCTTAATGATTGGTACGCCTTCGGCGTCAGATCCTCTTCATTGTTCTCCCACCTTTCATCTTCTTTTGAATTCTCATTTTTAACGTTTTTCCCTCTTTTCTTTCCCTTTTTTTTTGAGTCCTTATTCGTGGGAGCTTCTTTTTTTTTTACTCACTTCTTTATAACAATTCCTTTTTTTGTTGGAACATTTTCCTTCCCACCTTTCACTGATCCTGTAAAGGAATTTTTTTGCCTTTCTTTATTTCTTCCACCCTTTTTTTCTTTTCTTTTTTTTTTGTTTCTTTTCTCTCTTTTCTAGAGTCTTTGCTTCCTTGATTTTGGGAGACTCAATATCTTTGCTTTTTGAAATTTCAAACATGGATCTCCTCTTATAATTTGCACATTTTTTGTGCACTCAAGAAGGTTGGTCCAAGAGAGGATCGTGCTTGTAAGCACTCAAAAGGGTAGTGGTTAAGATGTGGTTGTCCAAATGAAGGTTTCGGGCTCAAAATGGGAAACTAGGGATTAATGTAATTTGGTAGGCTTTGAAAGGCACAATCGGGTCAAAAAAGGCCTACAATCCTTTCTCAAACCAAACATTACTCATGATTTCGCCTCGAAAACATTCAGGTCAAGTTCTAGATCAACAGTGTAACACAATTGAACTTTGATCAAAATCTCACCACACAATGCACATGAAACATAAGGTTAGTTTTATTCTTATCTTGATTGTATGCAAGAGAATTTTCAAGCATCACAAAAGTACAGATAAGAGGTACCACGAGAATCTGTAGTTTACCGCAAAGTCAGTCTTTTCAATCATATCGAATATATTTACATGCTCTTAACCACATGGTCCCAACCGAGATGAAGACATGACTCTTACAGTATGTACAAATAATTTTTTTTTTTTGGAAAAGATAATACCGAACCCAAGAAGGGTTGCCTACGTATCTCATAAAAAATGAGAATCAGGTACGCGTAGTTCGATAGACACGACATGGAAAATATGCACAAACTATTTTTATAAAATCTTTTTACCCTCTTTTTTTTTTTTTGAAAAAGATAATACCGAACCCTAGAAGGGTTGCCTACGTATCTCACCGAAATGAGAACTAGGTACGCGTAGTTCGGCCAGATATGGCATATAATAATTTAAAGATTTAGACAACTCAAAGAAATTCCTAGGTCTAACGCCACTGAAATTTGTAGTTATGAAGTGCTTTTTTTTTTTTTTAAACCAACATGTTTTATAGCCTCTTAATCGTCAATATTTATACTATCTGTTGAATATACCATACGAATTTCCACAGTAATCATTTGTTGTACTCTTTTTGGATGTATTCTTGAATCTTTGTCTCTTCCCAATTTTCACGAGATCCAAACATCGTTATGACCATCCCCGACTGATGTCGGGGACGGTATCCCTACAAAAATATGAGAAATATGTGAGAGGAGGACCATCATGCAAAACAATAATAAAAATAAGTGGATGCGACCTCATAGTCAAATACTCCCCTGATTTATCGTTTTGACTTGATATTAACGCCTTGTGAAATACAAGGACTCGAATTTCGTTAATCCTCTTGTCTCTTGCGACTTCGGACAAAAAATGATTTCTGAATTTGAACATAAATTAAGTTTTCGCTGTAAAGAAGAGCAACTCAAAATGTAAAAGTGTTAGTTCCTGTAATTAATGAATAATGCAAAATATCACACAAATAATGAATAAAACACAAAAATACTGTTTTAATTAAAGACAAACTGAATATATTACATAACATACAAACAATTATTGCGCGTCCTATACAAATATGTGACCTTTTTATGCCTAGGGTAGGCCTATCGATTTGAAGGATGTATACGTCATTTGAAATATTTCATTGCC
>NC_028641.1:47102484-47125518 GCF_001406875.1 Solanum pennellii | reverse complement strand
TTTTTATTAATGAGTTTAAGTCTTCCGCATTACTTTCTGTTGATATTATAATGAAATGTTAAGGTTTAGATTGGTTGGTTCGCTCACATAGGAGGGTAAGTGTGGGTGCCAGTCGCGGCTCGGTTTTGGGTCGTGACATTTTAAGAACAATCTACTAAGAGAAATGCTAGATAAATTAGAACGGACGAAGTGGTATAAAGGAAAGCCGTAACATTCCTGGTAATTTACACACTTTGAGAATAGAGGCATTGATAATTGATATACAACCTTCAGACAACATAATCAACTCATATCACAATCTTTAGTCAGAGAAATAAAACTGTAATGATGACGAACACATTATCCATAAGGAAGACAAACACCATATTTTCTTAAGGCGGACATGAAAGAAATAAGAGAAAATATTTAATCAAACCTTGTAGTTCCATCGAAGAGTGTTGAGGATTAGGAAGTAGAATCCAGAGATGGTGGTAGAAGGTCTTGTACACTTCTGTCCGAATAAAAGAATAACCCCATGAACATCCATATAAAAAGCAAACTAAAAAAATAATTTGCATACAACATACATATACAACCATTACTTAATCCTAATCAATGTTTGTGTTGCATCACATACACACACAAACCCCAAACCCCACCTCCAACTTTATCATTTTTTTCTTTTTTTAATGGCCAATAGACTAGTTCCATGAGATACGTCCTACTACCACCAACAACAACCATTACCAGGTAACACTTCATCTTCTTCATTTCATATAAAATGTACTCAACTCAAATATCCTATGGATAATGAAATGAACTTTGTAGCTAACTCAACTCCTCATAAGACCACTCATTAATAAATCACTCAAAACTAAACCAGGACATCTAAAACATGGACAATTTCATATGACATTTAAATGGACCTTGAACATAACTCAATCTCTTAATCGGTACTTCTGCAAATGATTAGTGTGAATTACTAACCATTTTAAACAAATTAAATACATTTGATGAACAATTAACAAAAACATAAGCAAATGAAGACTTACGGGGAAGCCATTGATGCTGATTTTTTTCTGGAAAGGAAGAGGACTTAGAAGATTCTGGATATGTGAAATGATGAAAACAAGAATTTTGGGAGCTTTTATAGGAAGGAGTACAGGTTGTGTGAGCAGCATAGTGACAAAGTGAATGGTTCATTTGCTATTAAATACTATTCAATGTCTAATACATTTTCCAAAACATTAAATTCAATAATTCAAAGGGAATTATAGTAATTAAACCTATTATTCATTATTTCTAAAGGTGTGTATCAAATCAATAATAGACAAGTATTGTTAGCCAGATGGAGTTTCATAATTTTAATTTTTATCCCAATATGACTTAAGAATAAATCATCCAAAATTTGTATAAAAATTAATTTTTTGTTATAATTCTTACCAAATAATAAACTCAATCAACTTTTTTGTTAGTTTGAAAGTTGACAAATTCTTTCATACTCTCTGTAGGGGTTTTTATTGGTACTTATACACATTTTTAAAAAATATATTGATATAGTTAAATCAAATTATTATATTTAACAATTCTTTGTTACTTTTAAAAAAGACTAAAAATGCTCGTGATTAGTATTTAAAGGACAAAAAAATAAATCTATTTTCACTTAATACACAAGAATTATGGCTATCGATTCACAAAGTTATGAGAAAATGAAGGAAATTTGAATGTATGTGTCAGGTCTATTGTAGAAAAATGCAAATAAAATTCATCGACGACATGCAATTTATGAATTCCATGCAGTTAGTACCACATGCATTTCATGAATTCCATATACTTAGTTGTCTATTTATTTGCATTCAAAAGAGAAACATTTTTATAATTAATAATAATCTTAAATGTTAAATGATGCATATTGTAACACCTCAGGAACCCAGTATGATGAACATCATAAAATTGGGTGAACCACAGAGAGGTTCACAGCCCGTGAAAGGGACCACGGTCCTCGACCTATTCCTGGATCACATCCGGCAGAGTGGTATACCATTTGGCACACCATGGGTCGGGGCCCACTGACAATCTGTGGATTGGCCCATCAAGTCAAGCCAGCCAACCCCCTAAACCAAGTGAAGAACCACGGTAGCATTCACGATCTATGGTCCTTCACACGGTCCCTGAAGTGGGCCCTAGAGATGAGTACTCACAACAAGTAAGAACTTTACAGAAACCTCGATCCACTCGATAGATCGTGATTCCATCAATGGTCCGTTAGTGGCTCCATATGTGGGCCTCACCAACTTTTAAGTCATGGTAGTTTTGGTCTTTCCCTGTATGAATAGAGATCGTTCAACACCTAAACTACATCGTTTTACTATGTCTAAGCCTGATAATATATTTAGAACTTGCTCAAAACTTTCATTCTCTAAAAATCATTTAAGTTAAATCTAAATGAGGAGAAAGAGCAGACAATTTCTTTCAAGAGCAAGCAGAAGTGTTCTTCAAGAATAAGCCCCAAATGTAAAATATTTCTCCCTTGGTTTTGTCACTTGGTATGTAGGATTTCACTAGTGTATTTGTTTCATCAACAAGGTCCCTAGAATTAATCCAGTTCCTGAGAGATTCGTTGTGATTTAGCTATTATAATATTCTTAATAGAAATATTATGCTTCTTCAAAAAGTTGTTTAATTCCTTGTATAAAACTCAGAACCCTAATTTGATTAGATTTCTTTAGTGATGAATTACATTTGCTAGGTTAGATAGTTAGATAATCATGCTCTAGATTTCGAATATCAGATTATCAGTATATTAATGTTGTGTTCTCATATTGCATGTTAATATTTTGATCTATTCAGTATTTCAGTTAAATTTCATCCATATACATATTCGGTTGGAAGAAGACTGAGCATCAAGTTTGACTAGGGTTAAGCGTACCCTCATTATCCAAGAACTACATGCCCCAGTAGGAGTATAAGTTTCCTCTGGTGGGCATCATATATAGTGATCATACTTGTCATGCCTTTATACCCCTATAAATATATATTGGTTTATCTCGATGGGGTGTATACATCGGACTACATGTTTAACTCATGTGGTTTATGTTGGTTAATAGTAGCTCTCACACTCAAACTCCTTGGGCATTTGTCCAGGTTTCAGTATATACTTCATCATTTCATTTTAGTATATACTTGGTCATTGCATTAAATTTAGATTTTCAGTTATGTTTCAGTATTTACATTCTTGCTCAGTTTACTTGGTGCTCAGTTATGCTTTGTTCAACTTATATATATTTGTTCAACTTAATATCTATATACTGAATTCTCAGTACATTCCAAATACTAAAGCGTTCTTTGCGCTACATCTTTTTATGGTGTAGGTTCGGGTACTAACCATCAAGATCACGCTTATATCGATTCTCGATCTGCATTCAACAACTTCATTGGTGTCTTCTCATATTCCCAGGAAGATAGACATGCTTTTATTTAGTCATCGCTTTCAGTTTTTATTTTTTGTTAGAGTTAAGCGGGGGGAATGACACATCAACTCAACTTAGTTAAATGTTTTCACACACTAGTAGTAGATTCATCTTGTGTTGTTAAGTGGTGTTTCTGTCATCACTAGACTTTCATTATATTTTGATATATTCACTAGGTAAATTTCCTGCACTTCACTGGTGGTGAACAACGTCAATAATACACTTTTGAACATATGATGATACATTTGTTTTTGAGAGGGTACAACCTAACAAATTTATCAAGAATATTTTATCCAAAGACAAAATGTTTTTTTTTCAATTTTAAAATGAAAAAGATTTGATTCTAAGTGTTTTATAATATTTTTATTAATTCTTTATTTTACTATAGTTGTTCATCACCAAAGTATTTACAAATGATATGTAATTGTTTCACTTTCTATAGTTGTATTTTCAAAAAGTTGTACAAATAATACATTCATCAATTGCGAAAGTTTTTCTCCTACTCAAGGTCGCTACATACAAAATCTAAGTATAATCCATTTTATGTCATTAGTTGTGTACTTGATAAGTTAATTAAAATATAAAAACACATCTATTTTGAGTTAAAAGAAATAATGTATGTTGCTCAAATAATTTGGATTGAATGATGTCTTAGCAAGTTCCTTTTTCAAAAACATGTGCAGTCAATGACACTACTTTGATAGCCTAAAGACATATTTTATTATTTATGTTCCGATCAATATGAATAAAATCTTATGCATTTTGGGAATTTTAATCTAAATTTTATAAAGAGGTAATTATTTCTTTAATATTTGATTACTAGGTAAATTTTCTGCGCTTCGCGCGATGGTGAACTACGTCAATAATTTACTTCTAAAAATTTAATGATATAACTATTTTCGTGAGGATACAACCCTATGATATATAGTCAAGAATATTTTATCCAAAAAAGAAGTGAATTGATTTTTTAATCTAAAACAAAAAAAGATTTGATTCGAAGTGTTTATGAATTTGTTATTAATCCTTTATTTTACTGTAGTTGTTCATCATCAAAGTCTTTAGAAAATATATGTGATTGTTTCATAGTCTATATTTGTATTTTCAAAAAGGGGTACAAACATTTTATTCATCAATTGCAAGAGTTTTACTGTTATTCAAAGCATCTACATACAAAATCTAAATATTATATATCTCATATAATTAGTTGTGTACTTGATAAGTTAATTAAAATACAAAATAGATCTCTTGAAATTCAATGAAATAACTTATGACATTCAAATAATTTGGGATAAATGATGTCTTCGCATGTCCCTTATTCAAAATCATACGCAGTCGATGACAATACTTTGATAGAGAAAAGACATATTTTCTTGTTTATGTTTCGATCAATATAGTTAAAACTTTATCTTTTAAGACTTTTAATCTAAAATTTATAAGGAAATAATTATTTCTTTAATATTTGGTTTTAATATATATTCATCCTACTTTGAGGGGTAATTCATGGTCTCCAACCCAACATTTGAACCCAAAACGTTTGATTAAGGTTGAGTACAATACTTACAATCCCACTACATTCCTTTATTTTTGAATGTCACTAATAGATTGAACACTCAAAGTCCTTTCTTAGACATCCCATGGAGCTTTAATCACTGAAAACTCTATAAAGATCAAAGTCATTTATTTTACAAGTTTAAGAATTCAAATCTACATGGCACCAATAGTCAAATGATTACATCAAAATCTTGATTAACATATCTTTACTTCAACAGAATGATCAAAAGCATAAACATAAACTAAAGTTTTAAATCTGTACTCAAAAACAAAAATTAATAAGATAAGCATAACATAACTGTAAAAAACATACCAGGATCTCTGACAAAAAAATGAAACATAAGGGATAAAAACGAGCCCACTGACTGCACATTTCTCCTTAAGGAAATTATTTCATTCTAGTACCCAAGGTTTAAAGGAATAGATCCTCTCAGGAAAGAACGATTCTATTCACCAGTGTGTTAATACAAAAACAATGGTTTTAGTGAGCTATTAAACATGAGCAAAGTATATAAATATTTAATTGTGCAGAAGAAAAAGAAGTTCATAGTTTTTGTTGTTTTGAAATGAGAGGAAATTGCTCTATTTATAGACTACAAAGGGTAGCCTGATTACATGTTTATTGTGCCTTATAGGAAAGGTCACAACTCTTTCGACAAGTCACAAACTTTCATAAAAAGTCACAATGTTCATTAAAGTTGCAACTCTTCATAAAAGTCGCAACTCTTCATTAAAGTTGCAACTCTTCATAAAAGTCGCAACTCCTCATTAAAGTTAAAACTCTTCATAGAAGTCACAATTTTCATAAAAATTCACAACTTTTTGTAAAAGACGCAACTTTTCATAAAAGTGACAACTTTTTCATGACAGTCACAATTTTTCATTAAAGTTGAAACTCTTCATAAAAGTCGCAACTCTTCATTAAAGTTGCAACTCTTCATAAAAGTTGCAACTCTTCATTTAAGTTGCAACTCTTTAGAAAAGTCGCAACTCTTAGTAAAAGTTACAACTTTTTTTAAAAGTCGCAACTTTTCCTAAAAGTGGCAACTTTTTATAAAAATGACAACTTTTCATAAAATGAAAGGCTAATTCTGGAAATAAATAAATTAAAACGGAATCCTTGTTAAGTTGAATATACAAAATCACAATATAGTGTCAAAGTCCTTTCTTGGACATCCCATGGATCTTTTAGCCAGTAAAACTCTATAAAGATTCAAGTCTTTTTTTTTACAAGTTTAAGAATTCTAATCTGAATGACACAAAAGTCTATGATTGCATCAAACTCTTAATTAACATATCTTTAATTCAACATAATGATCAAAAGCATAAACATAAACAACTAAGTTTCAAATATGTATGTAAAAAAGAAAATTATTAAAATAAGCATAAATTAATGCTTATAAAAAAACATAGCAGGATTTCTAATAGTAAAATGATAAAGAAAGGAAAAATTGAGCCAATTATATGCACATTGTTCGCTTAAGAAAATTATATCATTCTAATACCCGACGTTTAAAAGAATAGATCCTTTCAAGACAGAACGATTCTATTCGCGTGTGTATTCAAGAAGAAGAAGCAGTTTAGAATTTTTGTTGTCTTAAAATGAGAGGAAATCCCTTTATTTATAGACAACAGAGGGTAATGTGAATAAATTATTATCATTGTGCTTTATCGGAAAGGTAACAACACTTTGGACAATTCACAATTTTTCATAAAAGTTGCAACTCTTCGTAAAGGTAGCAACTCTTCCTTAAAGTTGCAACTCTTCGTAAAAGTCTCAACTCTTCGTAAAAGTCACAACTTTTCATTAAAGTTGCTATTTTTCATAAAATCAAAACTTTTCATGAAAGGGAAGGCTACTTTTTGAATAAATAAGTTAAAAGTGAATCCTGATTTGTAGTTTCCCCACATAGGCGGGCCTAAGGTTCTCTCTCTCTCTCTCTCTCTCTCTCTATATATATATATATATATATATATATATATATATATATATAATACTAGTTGGGTTTCTCCTCACTTTCAGTTATCCGTTGTTTAGCTTTTGCATAATAAATGACTTACTCAGTTTTCTTAGTATGCTTGATATATGTCATACATGTGGTTAACTTACGGTCACTCGTGATCTTAGGTCACTTGTTACATCAAGGGGGTAGTCTCGGGTTGCAACACACTTTTACTTGTTTTTTTTATATATCCCCCCTTCTCTTCCCATCAAATTAATATTTAATCTTCTAAACACAATTTATGATTTAACCATTCAACTACACCTCATTCAATTCTAGGGGAGAACGATCATAGGTAAGTATAAAACCAAACAAAGAGTTGTGTGCAAACCAACATAGAGTGGTACGTGTTCAAATTGAGATATCAAGTACAAACGTGGAATAAATAGATATGGGAATATAATTATAGAAAAAGACATGTACAAAAGTCTAAGAGATGACAAGGAAGTTCAAATCGGGGGTTTTGATTTGCAATTATCAGCTACAACACAATCAAAACAAGAGAATAACAATGTAGAGAGGGACTCTTTGGATGTGATTGATTATAGGAAAATTCAACTATATGGGTAATTGAAATTACTAATATAGCTAAATATCACTACTAGAAAATAGGTCTGTTGCAACACAAGAATAATCATTGCCATATACTCAAAAAGTCTTGCAATTGCATTATGGCAACAGAAACTAGTGTGTTGCATATAAGCCTGTTGCGATATATATATAGTAACGGTTTTATAGCAACAATTGTAAACTGTTGCAACACACTATATATATCAACATTTATTCTTTAGTCTAGGACGACACTTTTCTGCGGTTGCTGCAATAGTTGCGAACCGTTGCAAAAGACCTATAGCAACAACTTTATTATGCAGCTCGGTCTACTATATTACAACGGTTCTTCTATACTATTGCAACAAAGTTATTAAGTTATTGCAATAGACTTTTTAAATGTTAAACTCTAATATAATGATAGAAAATATTAAACTAATATGTACTTCAACTAGTCGCATCCATATATTAAAGATAAGTACACATGATCTTGATTTACAATTCAAGAGTTAACATACATTGATGTTCACAAAAATTAAGCCTAAACATAAAAATAATCCTAGAATGTTAAAGAGTTAACATTCATTCAAGTTCACAAAATTAGGCCCAAAAGTAGAAAGTACTGAAGCCATTAGTTTGCTCCTGAGTTTCATGGTCAATCTCATAGCCCTGTATATCTTTTGCACTTCACTTGTATATGCTCCACCTTCAATCAGTGATGCAACTTCCTTCAAATCTAAACCACCACAAACAAACAAAAAAAGCCATGAAAAAAAATATACTTGGAAAAAAATATACTTGCTAGAGGGGGGAATTTTCATTCTACTTCCAGAATATTTTAAAATGAAAAACTTTGAGTACCAAATTCAACTCAGCTAAAAATTAGGATAGAACTATCGATACTCATGTCTGATAGAAATCTACTCTCCGGAGGAGAAGGTGGCTGCGTCGGAGCTGCTTCCTCGTAGTTCGCTGATCGGAGAATGGAAAAGATAAGACCAGACACCGTCCATCTCCATGTTGCTGCTGGTCATCGCCGGAGCTGCTGGAAAAGAGAAAAGAATGGAGGGAGGCGCTAGGGATATTGCTGGCTGCTGGTGTTGTTGTTCTCTCGTCTTTGCCGGAAGAGAGAAAGAGGCAACGTTGCCTTGAGCTCGCTGGCTGGAGCTTGTTGTTTCCGTCGATAGAGCCTGCTCGCTGGAGCTTCTGTCTATTGGTTCTCGCCTGGGGAGAGAAGGGAAGCAGCGATGAGGAGGGGAGGAGAAGAGAGAGCGGGGGCCGATGCTATGGTGAAGGGTGGGGAGTGAAATTTATTTTTATGGGTTTTGCTCTTGGTAGATTAAAATAGGCAAACCAATTGTTTTGATCTAGATCGTTTATTTCAAAGAGATGTAAGGCTGAGATTGAATACTAGATATTAACGGTTTGGATTAAAAATGAGGCTCTTTTATTATACTGTTACAATTAATTGAAAAAAAAACTCTTTTGGCGGGTGAAGTGAAATAACTTGAGGGAAAATAATTGGCGGAACTGTTGCCATAGAGTACCTAAGTCGACCGTTTTTACGAACTGTTGCAATATAAAGATACTATGGAAATGGTTGCAGTACTAATGCAACGATTTAATTCTCGAAGTGTTTCATTAGGTACATTTGTCTATTGCAAAGGTTATAACCGCTGCGAATGAGTATCTATTGCAACACATATTTAATTGTTGCTACAGGTATGTTTTCAAGTAGTGTATCAACGGGTAGGCAAGACCATGACTGAAATAGTTTTTTTCTCGAACAACTATGATGTTTCAAGTAATTTCTTCCGAACACCAACAAGCATAGCAAAAAATAAGAACTCACTCCTTAATTCATATACTCTTTAGAGATAGATATGTACGGTTGGGCTTAGGATTACTCTCTTGAGCTAAACCCATATCAATCCAATACACAAAATCATCAGTTGAAAGGTTTGGTTCCAAAACCTCTGTCTCGACCAATCTAAGAATACACAATTAAAATTGCATTAGCAACTATAATTCATAGATTAAAAAACGACTATCAATTAAAACCACTTCAATTAAACCCCTTCTACTCTGCAATAATGTTGCATGCCCAAAATGGATTTTTATATTATATTTAGCAGTCCAAAAGAGGTTACTCACAAGAGACAGATTGGCTACATGGGGGTGTATAGAAGGGGTGCAGTGTGTGTTGTGTGAAGCTGAAGATGAAAGTCATAATCACTTATTCTTCCAATGTATATTCACAGCTCAGGTGTGGCAAAAAATTCTATTCTCGTTAAATATACAAAGAGAGATTTGTGGATGGGATGAGGAAGTGTTGTGGGCAAATACTAACTGGAAAGGTAAACAAGCAAGAGTTCAGGTTTATAGGATGGCAGTGGCTGCAAGTGTTTATGTTATATGGCAAGATAGGAATCAACGGATTTTCAAGCAAAAATCAGAACTCCTGAAATGTTGGTAAGGAAGATAGTCCAAGAAATGCATATACGAGGAAGACAATGGATAAGACTTGATCAGGTGTTACAGTCCCTGAATGCATATCCTGTTAAATGTCAAGGTAGTCTGATTGAAGATGTTGTTAAGCATTGTGAAAACTTGTTAGTTAATCATGAAGTATAGTTAGTTGATGCATGGCTGGGGTTGTCCAGCTTGCACTTCTGGGTTTTTTTTCTCTATGTTATGTAATTCTCACTTTGGTAATAAAATCATTTATTTACCAAAAAAATAGTAATTATCCAAACCCATAAGCTAATTCAACCCATAATTACATGATCACACCCCTAGAATTAGGGTTTCAAACAACATAAATGGTCAAAACAATTACCAACTCGATTAGCCATCAGCTGGGTAATAGTCTCCAAGCCTTTACAATGTTCAAAAATTGTTAAGTTAAAATTCCAAATCGAAATCCTCAAGAATTCTACGATAAGTTATAAAAGTTTTAGAGGAAATTTATACTTCAAAACGGGAACTACAATATTAGGGTGAGAGCTCCCTAAAATTCCTTCTCAAATCAATTTTATCGTTTCCCAAATTTTAGCCTGAAAGTCCACTAGACGAATTAAGTCGGGATCACCGAGTGGATCGGCGATCCTCCTTTTGCTATCTTCCATTGCCTTTTAGCATTGGTTCTCAGCATCCCAATTCCTTTGACTTTTTGTCGCAGAGTTGGTTTTTTTCCCCAGGTTTGCACACTGGAACATTGAGCGAGCTTAAGACCCACTCAGCGGTTGGCCAAGTGGTCTTGTCGTTCACCACAATCTCCTTTTCTCCATTTCTTCAACTTATTTTGCTAGTTTTTGCCTAGTAGTTTCCGTTCCTTGCTCCTTAACTCATATACCTAAAAATAAACGTTTTATATCAATTTAAATGATAAATTAGGCATTTGAAGGAATTAAAACTATCAAAACAAAGCCCTAAATGAGCTCAAATCTTGGACTCATAAACTCCCCCAACTTATAATTTTGCTTGTCCTCAAGTAAAACTCTAGATCAGCATTTCAATAAAGATGTCTCAAGTAATGTTGCATAAGACTCAACATAAATGCACACAAAAGGTTCAAAATACACATACAATGTTCAGTTGTGCACTCAAATATTGAAATTGTGGTTCGCCATTATCAAGGATACTCTAGTTTATAATACTTGCTTGAAATGCAAGTTCAAGATCTACAAATAAGGTACTCAAATACCCTCACAACAAAAAAAAAAATGATTCCAGATTCATACAAAATTTTTCGACAATTTAAACACACGGATCACATACAACTCTCACACTCAAAAGATGAACACATCCATGACTCATAGACTTTCCCTTATTTTCCAATCAAAATTCGCTTTTGCTCAATAAAGATTACAAAGGTCTTCTTAAGGCTTGTAACGGGGTTGACTATAAAAGTATAGTCATTTAGGCTTAGTGACTTCTACCTTTATAAAGTATGGCATGAATATCACTCTTTCTCCTTCTCCTTCACATTAAAACATTTTAAAACTCCACCCCGTTATTTGACTAAACATGAATCACCAGATACCCCCGTTTTGTTATATGTTCACCACTTTATTTTACAATTTGTGCTCTTTTTGTGTCTCTTTTGTTTCTTCTTTTCCTCTTCTTCTCTTTTTGTTTTCCTCTTTTATTTTTAAGTGTGAACGGATAAAGAGGTCAAAGTAGCTCAAGTCTCTTCCAAGAAAAGGATAGGCTCAATGGGTGACAAAAAGAGATTCACACTTCTCACAAGGGTGGCATAAAAAAGGTATATTGTCAAATTTGTTCACTCTTAAAAATTCTTGCCTAAGATCATTTCAATTGTTTACTTTACTCAATCAACCAGAACAACAGGGAAGGTTCTAGGTGTCCTCAAATACGATGTTCAAGACGACCCTCACCATACAATACATTGGTACCAATATAAAACAAGACTCCACACTTCTAGCAAGCGTGCAATGTTCATTACAAGAGACTCACTACACAACTGGCTAGTCACAAGGAGATGCTAAAAGTTCACATATTGCCTATATAACTTACTTTGCCTCATTGTAGTCAAACATTCATTTCGTTCAATCAAACGCACCGTTCAAGTCATCTGTATTAATCATAATCGACCCTTAAATTTGCACAGAAGCAACCACAATAATACACACAACAGGTGGTAAAATTTTAAAAATTTGTACAAAAACCGTTGTCGATAGTCCAATTTAATTTATAAATAGATATTAAATTTTGGATTAATCCATACATTCATGATATATTGACCAAGTCAAATTACAAGTTAATATAGTCGGATTAATATTTAAATAAAAATATGTGACTTAAATAAATTCAAAATCACATTTGGGTCAGTACATTAAATTGACAAGACGAACCCAACTCATGTTCTTCAAGTCCAAGTACAAAAATTGGTTGGGCAAAAATAACCCTAATACCCTATATCAATCCTATGTAAATAGATATTTAATAAGAAAAAAGGAAAGAAGAAAAGGAAGAAGACACATAGAAGAGAATCCTCGCTCTTCGGTGGTGATCAGCATGTCTTCTATATACAAATAAGTCTTCGCTCTAAGTGTTGAGCCGCAAGTCAAAGAAGTATTTGCTCTAAAAGTTGAGTCGCAAGTATTCCATCAAATCAAGAACATAATTGAAGAAAAAAATTAGGGGATTGCATATCATTTAATAAAAATTTTCAAAAGATTGTAACTTTCGCATAAATTCAAATGCACATATTGTTGTTTGCTTGTTATTTTCCTTTCCTGTTTGTTGTATCTCGAGATTGAAACTTTAGATTATAACAAATTGGCAATGCCCAGTGAGACAATATTTACCTCTCATATTTTGTCTTTGAATGTCAATGTTCAATGAGATGGCTTCAAAGAAGATCAACTCAAAATCTGCATCTGCATTCCAATCTTAATCTGCATCCATATGCATCTGCATCCAATACGGGATCTAAATCCGTATTTGCATCTACATCCAAACCTCGATCTGCATCTCCATTTACATCTGCATTTAAATTTGCAAAAATTGATGGATCCAAATTATGCATCGCTATGTAATACATTCTTGATCTTACTACACAAAACATAAGACCTATCACAAGGAACCAAGACAAATTTTGAGGACAACAAGCCTCACGAGTGCCAAAGATATGAGACTTATATTATTGGGCACTATAGTAATCACCCCTATTATTTAATATTTCCAATAGTGTGTGTCAAATCAATAGTGACAACTATTGTTAGCCAGATGGAGTATTTCATAGTTTTGATTTTTATCTCGATAATATATAAGACAAATTCACCCTAAAATTTGTATCAAAATTAATTATTACTTATAATTCTTACCAAATGATAAACTCAATCATTTTTTTCGTCAATCTGAAAGCTGACCAATTTTTGCATACTTCCTACAGTTCTTTTGGATAAGTATTTAGATTTTTTAAAGTTTACTATTTTACTTAAATTAATTTATTATATTTGCCAATTTGTTTTTAAAAAATAAAAATAAAAAAGCTCGTGATCAGTATTTAAAGGACAAAAAAACTAAATCAACTTTCACTGTGTACACAATAATATTGGCTACTGATTCACAAAATTATGAGAAAATGAAGGAAATTTTTAATGTATGTGTAAGGTCCACAGTAAAAAATTGAAATAAACTTCATCGACCACGTGCAATTTATGAATTCCATACAATTAGTTGTCTATTTATTAACATTCAAAAGAGAAACAATTTTTATATTTAATAAGAATATGAAAAGGTATATGATGCATATTGTGTAACACCTCACGAAACTAGCATACTGAACAACAGAAAATTTGGTGAACCAGGGAGGGGTTCACGAACCGTGAAAGGGACTATGGTCCGTCGACTTGCTCGTGGTAGAACATTGTGCCAACCACGGGCCATGGTACCATTGACGAGTTGTGGATTGGCTTGTCAAGTCAAGCCAACAGACCCCCTAGTCCAAATGCAGAACCATGGTGGCCTTCACGTTTTGTGGTCCTTCACAAGGTCAATGAAGATATCCGTAGAGCTGAGTACTCAGAACCAGTAAGAACCGGCCAGCAATCACGACCCACTCGATGGACAGTAGTTCCATGAATGGTCCGTTAGTGGCTCCATTGGTGGCCTCGTTAGCCTTTAAGTCAAGGTAATTTTGGTTTTTACTGTATGCATAGAGCCTCTAATATATGTTGTTTAATACCTAAACTACGTCATTTTACTCTGTCTAACACCAATAAAAAAGTCAGAAGCTACTCAAAACTTTTATTCTCAAAAAATCATCCAAATTTGATCTTAATGAGGAGAAGGAGGCGACAATTTCATTAAAGAACAAGCAGCAGTGCTCTTCAAGCTTCAGTCCCGATGTACAAAAGATTTCTCCATAGTTTTCATCACTTGGTACGCGGGATTTCTTATTCTATTAGCTTGTTTAGACCTATGGTTTCTAAAACATTGTAGGATTTTCGTGATTTAGCTATTATAGTATTCTTAACAGAAGTATAATGTTCTCTTGTGAAGGTTGTTTAATTTCTTGTATAAAACTCAAAACCTTAGTTTGTGTAGATACCCTTAGTTCTTGAATTACAGTTTCTAGGTTACTTAAGTAGATAATCATGCTCCACATTTTGAATGTCACATTATCAGTATATTAATATTGTGTTCTAAGATTGCATGTCAATATTTTGAGCTATTTAGTATTTCAGTTACATTTCAACCATATTTTATTTAGTTGGGAGTATACTTAGCACCGAGTTGGACTACGGTTTAGCGTACCCTCATTGTCCAGGAACTACATGCTCTCTAGGAATATAAGTCTCTTTTGTTGGGAATCATATTTACTGACCAGGATAGTCATGCCTTTATACCCCTAAAAAGGTATATAGGGTCCTTTCGATGGGGCATTTACATCAAACTCCACGTTTAGCTAATGTGTTTTATGTCGGTTAATAGTAGCTTTCACAGTCAAGACTCTTTGGCATGTTACCAAGTTTTCAGTATATACTTATGCATTTCATTTCAGTATATACTTGGTCATTGCATTCAATTTATCTTTTACATTATGAGTCAATATTAATATTCTTGCTTCGTTTACTTCAGCACACAATTATGTTTTTTTTCAACCTATGTATATTTCTTTAGGTTAACATCTATATCACGCTTTGATCGATTCTCCATCTGTTTTCAAAAGCATCAGTGGTGAGTCCTAATGTTTCGAGAACAATAGACATGCTTTCATTTTAGTCTTTCCTGTCAATTTTTAATTTTTTTAGAGTTTACTGGGGCATGTCCCAACACTCAATCACTTAAAGGACTTTCAGACATAGTAGTAGATTCAGCATGAGTTTTTAAGTGGTGTTTCAATTATCCATTGTTTTAGCTTCCACATAGTACATGCCTAATTATGTTTTTGTCAGTATGCTTGATATATGTTAGACACAAGGTTAACTTGGGATCACTCATGATAATAGGTCCTATGTTACGTCAAGGGTGTACCTTCGTGGTGCGACAAAAGTTTCGTTAGAGATAGGTTCAAGAATCCTAAGATGTCTTAAACCTTACTTAGAAGAGTATACTTCATGGATGTGAAGCGCGCCACAACTTGAGCGTGAGGCTACAAAGTGTTTTATGAAAAACTTCACTTTGTTTGCAATTTTTATCGTGTGTGAGGTATGATTCAACTTCTCGTTTCTAATCCATCATTATCTGATTCAGATCATGCCTTCTTGTAGAACCAATGCACTAAATCCTAATGCACTCAATGGTGACACAATGTCTCTTGTCTCGAACAATGAGGTTATAAATATAAGTTTCAGAATGTGATCCAACTTTTGGCTCAATGTGTGGCCAATTAGTACGATCAGCAGGCCATAGTTTCTTGAAATAACTTATGATGGATCAGCTGCATCTATGGTTGAAGACTTTGTTCGGATGAATATGCCATAGTTTCTAGGGTCAAATTTTTGTGAGGACCCACAAAACTTCATTAATGAAATCAAGAACATCTTAGATGTGATGTAGGTAACTTGAAATGGCGGGGTGGAGCAGACATTCTTCCAACTTAAGGATGTGACTCGTATTTAGTTCACTTAGTGGAAAGACAACAAGGGTGTAGATGTAGCTTCTGTGACTTATAGATTTTCTACACATGTTCTTCCCAAGAGAGTTGAGAGAAACTTAGGTGCAAGAGCTTATGAACTTGAAGCAAGGTTCGATGTCATTCCAAGAGTAAGGGCCGAAGTTTACGCAACTCTCCAAGTATGATCCACACATGGTTGCCTATCCAAGGGTACACATGAGTAAGTTCTTGTAAAGTGTATCCGATCTGGTGAAAACCAAGTGCAGGAATGCTATGCTCTTATAGGATTTGGATATCTCTAAGCTAATGACTCATGCTTAGAAGTTGAGGGAGATATGCTTAGGGAATCGGCTAAGGATGAAAAAAAGTCCAGAATAGGAAATCATGAATACTCAAAGCAAAAGTTGGACAGTGGAAATTGCTGACAAATTCTGAAAAGGTCTACGGTACAAGCACCTTCATCGGCTAGTGTTTCGTTCCCCCATGTTTTAAAAGGATCAGAAAAGGTGGAGATCATGATCTATTTCTCTGGGGAGTGCTTCAAGTAACAACACTTTCCCAACATGTCAAAAGTGTGGTACCATCTGAGTGAGGGGCTTGCAGGATGGGAAGGGTGTTTTTAATGTGGTCAGTCTAGCCATAGGTTGTTTGCTAGGCAGAGAAATAAGGTAAGAACAATAGGGATCAATTCATAGTTACAGAGCACCAGCAGGTCACCCAATCTATCAAGGTTCTTCATATGGTACAGCTCCCAGTCAGTGGATGCTACTGACAAGGAGACCATGTCTTATGATAAATGGGTCAAAGTTGATGAGATGACAAAGTTCTACATTCTAGCCTCATGAGCAAATGTATTTCAACATCAACACCAGTCTATGACATCTACTTACGATATGCTCGAATTTCTGATTGAGATGTTTGGAGATTAGAATCGTGCTACCAAGCAGACTTCCATGAAGTCTCTCTTGAGCACAAAAATAGTAGAAGGATTTCCTTTCAAGGATCATGTGCTTAACATGATAAGTCATCTGAATGAGATGGAGATACTTGACTCTTCTATTGATAAGGAATATCAAGTAGAGATTATCCTATATACTCTGCCAGACAGATTTAAACTATTTCGTTTGAATTATAATATGAACAACATGGATTTGTCTCTAGAAATTTTTTTGAATATACTGACTGTGGTGGAATCTATTATCAAGCAAAAACCTTCTCATTCTGTGGCATACATGGTGGACAAACAAGTCGCTTCTTCATATTTGCCGGCTAAAACCCAAAAATTGAAGGAGAAGTGGTGCAAGGTTGTGGCACCTAGAGGTCAGAGGTGGTGTGGGTAAGACTAAGGGAAAGTGCTACCATTGCAAGCAGTCTGGTCACCACAAGAGGCAATCCCCTGACTATCAAGACAAAATAAAGAACAAAGGTAATTCTTGATTGAATATGGTTAAAACTTGATTAATGGTTGTTTCCACGTATTTATAATCTCTAGATCAAAAGGAGTGTTGCCCATGTCTGCACTTCTTTGCAGGGTTTCAGGAAATGCGACGGCTAAGTGATAATGAAGTTTGCATTTTCCAGGTGAATGAAGAACCAACACCATTCCTAGAAATTGGAAATATCTCTTCTTTTCCTTTATTAGTTCCAGAATTTTTGTAAAAAACAGATCTTTTTTATATACCTTCGATAAGAAGGAATTTTCTTTTTGTTTAAAAAATAATGGATGTTGGTTATGAAGTTTTATTAGTAAATAATTATGTTATTATGAAGTACAATAAGCTATTCATTCACACTACTCCTTAAATACATCATCCATTTGTATTTTAAGTCTCATATGACATGCTACAAAATTGAATTAAATAATACTGATATTTCTCATAAGAGAAAACGTATTTGTGAATTGATCCAAACTTACTTATCGCACTTACGTCTATATCATATCAATATAAATAGGATTTCACATTTGATATCTAATGGACCTCTATGTTTGTTGAAGGTTGAGGCACAAACAACTGGTGAATCTTGTTTAGAAGGTAAAATGACAAAGAGACATTTCCTTTTAAAAGGAAATAGAGCAAGTAATAAATTAATTCTTATTTGTGTGGTTGTATGAATAGATGAGACAGAGGAGATTTTGAGTTTTTTGTGACTTTCACAAATGACTACTCAAAATATGGATACATTTATTTGGTGTGCAATAAATCTGAATGCTTTGAAAAAGTTAAAAGAATTCAACATAGAAACAGACATTTCTTCTCAATATTCTACCTGAGGAACACCACAACTATATGGAGTGGCAGACTAAAGAAATAAAGATCTTTTTGAAATGGTTAGATTAATGTTAATTTATCCAAATTTGTCATTTAGCTTCCGGAGATATGACTTAGAAATTGCAAATTACATTATGAATTTGTTTCCTTCCAAATCTACTTCGTTAACCTCATCTGAGTAGTAAAATGCACGAAAGCCTAGTCTATACCACATTCGAGTTTGGCGATGCCTAGAATATGTATTAAATGGGAAAACAAAAAGCTGGAATCAAGGACAAAAGTGTGTGTTTTCATTGGATATCACAAAGAAACAAAAGGAGGTTTATTTTACTTCCCTAAGGAACAAAAGGTTATTATTCATCAAATGTCATGTTTTTTGAACATGAATATTCAATTAACCATGTTCTTAAAAGTAAATATGTGTCACATGAACTAAGCAAAGGAATAACTACTAATGAAATGTCAACACAACTACCTCAAACAACTCTTGACATACCATTGCATACACGTAGTGGGAAGAATGTCGGTCGAAAGAATGTTTCTCGAGAGGTTGCTCAAGTGATTTTTCAAAAGTAAACTCAAGATATCTCGCTACTATAAAGTAGTGGGAGTAATTTCATGCAACCTAAAATTGTGGAGGAAGTAGTTCAAAATGTTCATAATTTTGTTCAAAATGTAGCAAACCCTAAGATACTAGTCGTCCTAGTTGAAGAGTTATTAGAACACCACAACGATTTACGCTGTCGGGAGAATAATATGATTGAATCCTTGAACAGACTAATACATAACAATTAAATTATGATAAAGCACTACACGATAAAGATGCTGAAGAGTGGGTTGTTGCTATGAAATTTGAACTGGAATCCATGTACTCAAACCAAGTCTAGGATCCTGTGGAACCACCACTAGGCCTTATGCTTATTAGTTATAGTAAGTGGATATACAAGAAAAATAGAGGAGTGGATTGAAAAGTAAAAATTTTAAGTCTCGTATTGTTGAAAAAGGATTTACTCAAAATGAAGGAATCGATTATGAAGAAACCCTTTCCCCGGTAGCCATGCCTAAATCCATTAGGATTCTCTTATCCACTTCTGCTCATTATAAGTATGGAATTTGGCAAATGGATGTCAAGATCGTATTTTTGAACAAAAGTCTTGATGACTGCATTTATATTACACAACAAGAATATTTCACGGTAAATGGCAATGAAAGTATGTTCTGTAAGCTTTTGTAACGACTCACAAAATAATAGGTTGAATTAGAGCCTAACATATGAACCTTTTAAGTTTATGTATAAATTAGATATATAAAAAGGCCCAAACTTTTGGCTAAGTAGAAGTGTAAGGGAGGGTTCAAGGATAGTGAACCACTTAAAGGACCTTAAATGCTTTCTTAAACATTCCGTTAGATTTTTTTGGCTAAGTCCAGTTGTGCAAGGGTGTTTTTGTAATTATTATTTTTAAGTTAAATTAGAAAGTGAGTGTATTTTATATTATTTCTAAATAAATATATAACGGATTTGTATAATAAAAATATCCTCAAACAAATCCCTTTCACATTGACCCACTTCAAATCAAAAAGTTCATCTTCCTCAATATTTCTCTCTCTAAACTCAAGGAAGAAGAAGTAACCATGGAAGCTTGGATTTGGGGATTTCAAAAGAGTTTCTTCATCAATTTTCTTCAAGGTTTCTTAATATAGGTATTATCACACCCCGAGCCTACACCTTAGGCAGGACTGGTACTCGGTGACCATTGCTAATCTTGAGTGAACCCTTGTCCTGGCTTACTTAACTCAACGGAAGACAACAATCATGCTTATAAGGATGAAAGAAATTAACTGAACTGAACAATGTTATTATCTGGAATGTCTCAAAGGTTTAAACATTTAAACTGGCCAAAATGACAACCATGTCTTTAGCATAAAATGAAAAGTAAAGACTACTGGATTACTAACTGTCTACGAAGCCTCTAAACTGACTAAGATGGATGTTGGGACATACCCCACAACATCCGAATGAACTAAGCTTGAAAGCAATAAAAGGGATGTCCTCCAGATGACAAGGAGGATCACTGATTGACTCTGGATTGGTCAACTGGATCAACGGTGTGCTGGATGTTGATCCCCTTTACCTGCGTCTGCATTATGATACGATGCAAGCCAACTGGCATCAGTACATTGAATTTACCAATATGCAAGTTGGAAAGCTAAACAACACATGTGCTTGAAAAGGAGTAAGAATGAATAGTTACCTTGGCTCTGCTCAACTCATGATTTACTAACTCTTATTCAATATACGCATTTTAAAAGTAAGTGTAACATAAAGAAAATACTGACTGAAAACATGTTGAAAACTCTGAATGTATACAACTATACAATAATGTCTAAGATGTATATAAAATACAATAACTGATGTATATGAGAATACAATAACTGATATATGCTAAAATACAATAACTAATGTATATGAAAATACAATACTGCTTGTTTTAAAATACAATAATTGATGTATATGAAAATACAATACTGCTGTAGGAGTTTCTCTAACTGACAACCATCACTTAAGAGCTATAATGATGATACAGCGTTACTCGCCCCATGCTTCCTGGCCATCCTAACCTTGCCACAATATAGCACTTGAACTGCCTAATGGATCCACAAATAAACTATGAAGAGGGTTCATTTAAAAAGTATGAACTTTTTCTACCCATGATGGCTACATGGTTTACATGGAGATTTGAGTTATTTGAACTCGCATCCCCATATCAGTACCTAAAACTACTCCCAAATATATATATATATATATATATATATATATATATATATATATATATATGTATGTATGTATATATATATATATGTATGTATGTATATATATATATATACTGACTCTTATATATTTAAAACATATTGATTCTGTGTTTTGAGATTAGTGCTCAAAACATTGCTTTTAATAAGCTCTCTTGGAAATCATAGTTTCCTCTTTCTTCTATTAAAACTAGTCATAGGCTCTATGGAAGTCTAGCTTCCTTTCTTTCTCAAAAGTTTTAAGACATTAGTTTAAGCTTTGAGGGACTACTTAGTTCCCTTATAACTTTTTAGAACTGAACTCAACTTGATACTCTTTGCTTACTTGAAACTTAACTCCTAGGGAATACTTAGTTCCGTTATAGCTTTTGAGAATTTAACTAAACTCTTTGCTCTTTCTTGACTTGAAAGTTGAGTCTTAACAACAATGTTAAAAATGCTTGAATAAAACTCTTGAAAACCTTTAAAAACTATACTAGAACTTACTTTTGAAATTTAGACTTGACTTCTTAGCTCTCTTGACTTTGGTCTTAACTTTCCTTGAATGGATTATGGATTTAAGGGTTCGACTTGAGTCTTTTGATGATTTCTCGGTATTTAGAAACAATTTGAAGTGATTAGAATCATTGGAGGATGTTAATGTACCTTGGAAGGACTTAAAAGGGCTAATCTATGCAAACTAAACGGAAACATTGGGTCAGGCGTACTGGTGGAGCGCCACGCCAGTCTCAGTTGACTGAGGTCCTGGTTCAGTTGCACTGGTGGCGCGCCCCTCCAGGACCTGGTTGATTGATGTTGTTACGTGTCTCATGGTCTGGTTTGAATGGGTCAGAGACTTCAGCTGATTATTAGGAGATTAGTTTTCTTTTTGTCATTATCTTAGTAACTAGTTATAGTTGTTCCTCTTTTTTAGGCATGCTAGCAACCTTTTAAATGTCCATGAATCCATGTTCGTTGTTAGTGTAACTGCCCCTCTATTTATTTAATCAGCTTGAAGTTCAATAAATCACATTTTCAGATTTCAATTCATCTTGCTGTTTTAGTTAATTAATAACATTGGTATCAAAGCCCTACTTCTTAAGGGACTTATGTGAGACTTACGAGGTTCTTTTCTGAGTGCTTATCCATATAATATTCTCTGTAAACACCATTAAAGCAATGGAGAAGCAGGCTCTTTTACTGCTATGGCTCCACTAGTTTTCGATGGATAAAACTATCAAGCTTGGGCAGTGAAAATACAAGTTTATTTAGAGGCTAATGATTTGTGGGAGGTTGTCGAGGAAGACTACGAAGTGCATCCTCTGCCAGGGAATCTAACTATGGCTCATATTAAAACCCACAAGGAAAAGAAGACAGGAAAATCCAAAGCTAAATCTTGTCTCTTTGCTGCAGTTCTGCCACCATTTTCAGTAGAATAATGACATGTAACTCAGCCAAATCAATTTGGGATTTCCTTAATAAAGAGTAAGAGGGAGATGAGAATCAGAGGAATGAAAGTACTGAACTTGGTTAGAGAATTCGAGATGCAACATATGAAGGAATCAGAAACCATTAAGGATTATTTAGATCGGTTGCTTGGGATTGCCAATAAGGTAAGGATACTTGGAAATGAACTTACTTATAATAGAATAGTTCAAAAAATACTTGTAACTTTACCTGAGATATATGAGGCAACTATTGCTTCATTGAAAAATACTAAAGATTTGTCTAAGCTTAGCTTGGAAGAGTTACTGAGTGCACTGCAGGTACAAGAATAACGAAGAATAATGAGGCATGAGGGATCCATTAAAGGAGCCTTGCAAGCCAAGTTGCAG
>NC_028641.1:47091187-47092970 GCF_001406875.1 Solanum pennellii | reverse complement strand
GGCTATCATCGCCGCCATCAACACTGCTCGATCCCAGGTAATGATATTATCTGCAGCTGTGGGGGAAAGGCAGTGACGGACAAGCAGCCACAAGAGCTTCGCCGTGAAAGTGAGGTTGGCCTTTTTGATGGCCCCCTTTGGCTCAGTCACCCAATCTGCACCCTCTCCATCAACTGACAGATGCAGGGCCATCCACCTCTTGGTGGTCTCTCTCAGTGATGGCTCGCGCAAGAACTGGCCATCCTTAACTATCTGCCAGCGGTAGTCAAACTCGGCAGTGAGGGGGGTCCGAGTAGCATCAACACTCTCGCCGTATAGAATCCGGCGGATGGCTGGCAGGGAAATGTCAACCTGTACGCCCCGTACTCGGACCTGCTCCAGTGGGGCCTGTTTAGCGGGGGCAGCCCGCCTATCGATCTGTGATCGGAGAGTCGCTACGTAGGATGCGTAGAACTCTCGGACTATTTCTTCACTGTAACGTCCCAACGAACGTGCTGTGCACTCCAAGTGATGCCTGGTGAAGAGATTGTGGATCTCAGGCATCGTCGGGAGACTCCCTGTAAGGACCCGCCGTTCCAAGGTGAGTGTTCGAGTCATCACTCCTTTATCAGTCAGGAACTTGGGGTCGGAGTAGACTTGAAATTGCCCGTCGACCCACCACTGGTTGGGCTGGTCAGTGGCTGGGGTGGGTACCGGAACTGGTGAGCCTGATGTAGATTCTGAACTGTCAGCATCATCAGACGAGGCCGACGCTGCAGCGGTGGCGGGTGCGGGAACCTCAGCAGAGCCGGAGTCTTCCTCGGACCATGATACTCCTAATGAGCCAGACGCTCCTTCTTCATTTGTGGCTGACCCAGAGGGTGTGCAGGTCAGTGTGCGCTCCTTATTAGACTGGAAGGCAGTGACTATGCCGGACGCCACCTTTTTGGGTGTGGCCCTGGGAGCACGTGCAGCACAGGAAGGTGTGGAAGTGCCCGGGGGCACATACTCAGGGTCACGCTCATCATCAGAGGCGATCACCATGCGGGCAGACGGGGCGACAGACTTTGAGCGCCCGCGTGTAGATTCGGTCTTGCTTGGGTGCCATAGTAGATAGTACCTGTAAAGGATCAATATTAGTACGAGTAGTGGCAAACAAGACAAGCAAAACCATACGAAATAAAACATTGAAAATAGTATGTCATTGCTATAGAAACAGTGACACACGACGGGCCTGGTGACTGCTCGTCGTGACTATGACAGACCGTCATGAGGTCCGTCGTGTTTTACTTAGACTATGTATATATAGAGAACCCTGAAGGAGAGTCTTTGACTAGCATGACGGTATGTGCAGGATGGACCGTCACAGGTACGACGGTCCGTCGTAGGACACTTATAAAAAATATGGAGACCCTTAGCAGAGGGGTCTCTGACCGTCATGACGGTCGTGCAGGACGGACCGTCGTGGGTATGACGGTCCGTCACATGTGTCCGTTGAAGGACACTTAGAAAAAGTGAGAGACCCTTAGAAACAGGGTCTCTGACAACCAGAACGGTTGTGCAGGACGGACCGTCGTGAAGACGACGGTCCGTCACATGTGTCCGTTGGGAAACACATGGGATAAAATGAAAAACCCTTAGAAACAGGGTCTCAGACAACCAGAACGGTTGTGCAGGACGGACCGTCGTGAAGACGACGGTCCGTCACATGTGTACGTTGGGGAACACTTAGGAAATTTGAGAGTCCCTTAGAAACAGGGTCTCTGACAACCGGAACGGTTGTGCAGGACGGACCGTCGTGAAA
>NC_028641.1:47060206-47088933 GCF_001406875.1 Solanum pennellii | reverse complement strand
CTTGATTTTCAGTTCCTTTTGTATCCATCACTTCAAAGTCAAATTCTTGTAGCAGTAATACCCAACGAATCAGCCTAGGTTTCGCATCCTTCTTCGCCATCAAATATCTCAATGCTGAGTGGTCAGTATGCACTATAACTCTAGTACCTAGCAAATAGGAGCGAAATTTCTCAAAAGCAAAAACTACTGCAAGGAGTTCTTGCTCAGTCACTGTGTAGTTCTTCTGAGCTTCATCTAGGGCTTTACTAGCATAGTAAATGGGTTGAAGGATTTTGTTTTTTCTCTGTCCCAATACTACACCAAGAGCCACCCCACTAGCATCGCACATCACCTCAAATGGACTGTCCCAATCCGGAGAAATAATGATAGGCGCAGATACCAGTTTTTCTTTTAGCTCACCGAATACTTTAAGACAGGATTCATCAAAACAAAATTTACAATCTTTCTCCAGCAGTTTGCGCAATGGGTGTGCAATATTTGAAAAGTCTTTGATGAATCTCCGGTAAAAACCTGCATGCCCAAGAAAGCTTCTCACACCTTTCACAGAGATCGGTGGGGGAAGTCTCTCTATTACATCGACTTTAGCTCGATCAACCTCTATGCCTTTTTCTGAAATGCGATGACCCAACACAATACCCTCTTTCACCATGAAATGACACTTTTCCCAGTTTAGTACTAAATTGCAGTCTTCACATCTCTTAAGGACCTCAGATAAATTGGTCAAACACCGCTCGAATGAATCACCAACCACAGAAAAATCATCCATAAAGACTTCTATAGTATCCTCCACCATGTCTGAAAATCTCGACATCATACATCTCTGAAATGTTGCGGGTGCATTGCACAACCCAAACGGCATTCTTCTCAACGCAAAGGTCCCATATGGACAAGTGAAAGTGGTTTTCTCTTGATCTTTTGGTGCAATAGAAATCTGATTATACCCCGAATATCCATCAAGAAAACAGTACCACCCTTTTCCGGCAAGTCTATCCAACATCTGATCCATGAAGGGCATAGGAAAATGGTCTTTTTCAGTCCATGAGTTTAGTTTACGGTAATCCATACACACCCTCCAACCAGTAACCGGTCTCATTGGAACAAGTTCATTTTTTTCGTTGGGGACCACAGTCATTCCCCCTTTCTTAGGTACACACTGAACCGGGCATACCCAACTACTATCGGCGATTGGATAGATTACTCCGGCATCCAACCACTTAATGATTTCCTTCTTCACGACCTCTTGCATAGGAGGATTTAAGCGTCTCTGGTGCTCAATACTCGGCTTATGATCAGGCATGAGTTGGATTTTATGAGAGCAAATACCAGGAGGGATCCCAATAATGTCCGCAATAGTCCACCCAATAGCTCTTTTGAACCTTTTTAGTACCTTCACCAAACTCTGAACTTGTTGTTCATCCAGGTCTGATGCAATGTTACCGGAAAAGTGTCACCATTTCCTAAGAATTCATACCTGAGATGAGGTGGGAGAGCTTTTAGTTCTAATTTTGGAGCCTCCTCTATAGATGGTTTCGCGGGTGGGGACTCGCGATTCTTCATATCAAGCTCAAATTTCTTCGGTTTAAACCGAACATCACCTCGGTCAAGAGCCGCGACTAATGACTCATACTCTTGACTATTTTAACAACATATACAACGTTGTTACAAATTAGACGACGGGAAAACATGAAAAAAGGTTGTTCTTGGTTTTTTAGATCCAAGAAAACCCTAAAAGAATTAATCGAGAAATAAAAGGTTCAATACAATAAGATTTTAATATTTATTGATGAAAATCATAAATTCTTTGTCATAGAGATTTCAAGAAACTAATCAAGAATCTCAAGAAAGGTTTTCTTGATCATTTACCTTCAAGGTACGGTTTCAAGGTGTGAATTGAATTTCTTATCTAAGATTCTTCAAGAACCTTGTTCTTTCTATCTAAATCATTCCTAAACATCATGATATCTTTTATATCAAAAATAATGATCCTTCAATCCATAAGTTATTTCAAGAAAAGTCAAGAGTCAAGTCAAAAAGTTAAAAGTCAAGTCAAGAAGTCACAAGTTAAGTTAAGATAAGTTCTTAAAGTGTTTCAAAAGTCTTTTATAAGAGTTTTATCTTTGTTTTAATAGTAGAATTCTGAATTTAGTAAAGAGTAAAGTTAAAGTTAAGTTATTCAAGAGTATATGGGGACTATGTATTCCAAACGAGCTTAATATGTTTTCAAATTTAAACAAGTAAGGAAACTTTGATCTCCAAAAGAGCCTTTGAACAAGTTTTTAGTAAAGAACTTTTGAGCTAGTTTTCAGTTAAAGAGTAAATGTTATCAAAATTAAGAAAGAGAGTAAAACTGAGATTTTCAAAGAGCCTTCTTTCTAGTTTTTAGAAAAGATTAATAACTTTCTACATGAAGAAAGCAGGTAAACGGAGATTTCAAAAATATCCTTTGAGCTATGTTTTTTAGCACTATTCTTAAATCACAGAAAAAGTATGTTTGAAAAAATTAAGAGCCAGTAGATATGGGAGTAGTATTGAGCATCGAATTGGGGCCGAGCAAGAGTTTTGATAACTCATGTCTCCATAAAATCATGTAGCCGCAATGGGTAGAAAAGAGTTATACTTTTTAGACGAATCCTATTCACACTTGACTAGTGGATCCATTCGGCTGATCAAGTCCTATACTTTTTTTCCAGGAATAGGATGCGTTGACAACGTGAGGTACGTTATTGTATCATCGCTATAGATATTATGTGATGGTTGTCGGTTAAATAAAATCCCTCATAAATATTGTGTAATTTTTTATACATAACAAATTTTATATTTTTATATGTGTTCACACCGAATTTTGGCTCTCCCGATAATAATTGATTTTTCAGCTTCTTAAATTTCCAGACGATTTGAAATAATTAGTTTATAAAATAAATTTAGTTTAGAGTGATTTAGTCACGTTTATATTATATTAGATAGAAAATGCTTTTTTATGTTTTTGCTTATGTATCTAATACCTTATAAAATATTTGGAAAAAACAACCTTCTACAAAGATTTTACGTTTCAAGTTATTTAATTCGTTAATTTAGTTTAGCTTAAATTTCAATTATAATTTTTTTAAAAAAACAATAGTTTTATAAAGTACAAAATAGTTTTTCAAGTTGCTTTTAAATAATTTGATATTGTATATAATTAGTACATTTTATAAATATTTGAAAATCGTCTCGAAAAGATTTTAGTTTTTAGTAAGTATTTCATTAAATTAGTTTGCTCATAATTCTGAATCATTAGTTTACAAATTAAGTTAATTTCTTTATTTCGTTGAGATTAAGAAGCTCGTTAGTTGACTATATTAATTTGTTTTATATCAATTTTGACGACTTTCAACTGGCTACCTCAATCTGGTCGAGATTGCAATTCATATGATTATATTCTTAAGTCGAAAACTGACCAACGTCTTGGCCCATTTTTTTTTCAATTCTCATTCACCTCTTTCGGCCCAATTCCAATACAAAGAAACCCCAAAATACCCAGCCCATTCCCTTTTCCAAATATAGAACAAAACCGACCCAACCGACCCCTATACGCTTCATTCTTCTTCTTCTTCTTCCAGCAGGAAACAAACCCATAAGCAGTCCCGCAGCAGCATAGTCAGTCCAGCTTCTCGACCCGAATTGCGACACTAAACCCAGAAAAGCGGGCAGCCGCGTGTCGCCATCTCCTTGAATGTTCGTCCTTTCTCAAAATCCTGCGGTGCTCATTGATTCACCGTTTGAATTCATACTATTGGACAACTTTCAGACTTATCCTTTAAGAGGATTTTGAATTTCAAATTGGAAGGGATCCAAAAAAAAATTCTACATGTTTTTCCCCCTCTCAAACTCTGCCCAGGTACTCATCTAAATAGCCAATTTTCTTCGTTCTTAAACGGGGGGGAGGGGTTTCAAAAAAAAATCAGAAAAATATTTATTAAGGCACAAAATCACACAGCAAAAAGAATTGTAGGATATAGGAAAAATACATTTGAAAAGAGAGGAAGAAGAGTTAGTTTTCGTACGAATATTACTCTTCTAGCTCGATCACCAATGTTTGCCTATGCTAGTCCGATTTTGAGTTTTTTTTTTCTCTTCGGTTCGTGTGGTGGAAGGGTCCGTCTCACTCGTGGCTATCTCAGTCCGCTGCTCCGAGAAAGGTAAACTCGATTTCCTTATATTTACTCACACTGACCTGTTTTATTAGGCTTTATATATGTCCACTTTTTTTTTTTTTAAGTCTTGTGGTTCATGCTTTATTTCTCTTGAATTGTGGCCAGTTTACTAAGTGTTTTGCATAACGAAATTTGTTAACATGTATTGGGCTGAAAGGATTTATGATTGTTCATTTTTATTCTTGCCTTGGCTTTAGTTAGTTAGTGTGGATATTAAGACTCAATATACTTTCCTCTTGCATAGTCAATATGTTTTTTTTACTATTTGAATAGATTAACATTTATGCTTTCAATACCATTGATTAGAGATTTTGGGTTAGTGTGAGTTTAATATAGGTTAGTGAGTTGATTTGGTTAAGCTTGAATACCCATTTTGTCAATCTTTTATGTTGTAAGATTCTAGCTGCATTTTTCGTTATTGTATTGAGCCTATCGGGTTGAGACCTGGTTTGCTCTACTTGTATTTCGTTCTACCCCTTTCAGGCACTTTCCCTCCATTATTTTTGTGTAGCAGTCAATTTAAGTAGCTGCGCATCTGCATTCTTCATTTTCGTTTGATTTCGGGTGATCGTATGAACATGTAGTGAGAAGATAACAATGATGATGTTCATGTTGAGGCTGCCTTCTTTTTAGGAATCATTATATGTGAAAGTGTGTAGTAACTTAGCTATAGATTAAAATTCTCTGAATTAGGTGATAGAAATTATCCAAATCAATTCTTCGTGTGCCCATACTCACTATGTATCTTTGCTGTGGTACCTAACTGTATTAAGCTTTTGTGTATGCTTCGGTTTTCTGTTGGGAAGCTTTTTGTTCGTGTTTGTGTATTTGTTATATTTTTTCTAAGATTATAGGTTCATGTAGCATCAATCATGATTAAGGGGTTGAAGCTTAGTTACTTGTTCATATTTGAGTATTCTGTTTTCTCCAATCTTGTCTCCTTAAAAAAAATTCTCATGTTGATTTAAATGTTAATATTATATGGTGCACATTTGGTTCATATCTTGAAAATCTCACCATCAATCATTGACCTCGCCATAAGAATATCTAATCATAGCTGCTATTGTTTTGGATAAATTATTGTAAATTAAGTGACCACTTTAGTATTGATATGAGGATATATAAGCGTTCTTTTAAGGTTAAAGTAGCGTCAAATGATATTGGGTCTTCCTTTTTTAAATTAATTAAGATTCTGTGTTTTTTTTTAATTATTATTGATTGTCCCTGCTCAATTTTGGGCTAATAGTTTATGTTAATATTTTGATCGATTGTTCCAGATTGTGCATTGTTTTGATTTAGGAAGGCTTAACTTGTTTGCCATGATTTTACTCTCCATCTTATTAGCCCTTAAGCTTAAAATTTTAGTCATCTTTTTTATTCTATTTGAGCATTTATTAATGTTAAATGTAGTCAGTAGTCAAATATTAGAAATTTGCTATTGAGCATGCTTATTAAGGCTTAGTTAAAATTAATAGTCTTCCATTGTCAATTCTAGACATTGCCTCGTTTAGGCTATATTTTTTTTATTTTGATACAACATGGTTCTTTTTTTAGTTAATGAGGTATACTTATGTATATTTATTATTCTGTGTTGCATGTGGAATCCACCTGAGTTCCATATGAACTCTTATTTCCTATATTTGCTTTTCGAGAGAGCCACAAAGACTCAAGTTTCTTCCATTAAAGAGCAATTCCCTAAAAATTGACGCACAGGTCCCGAAGCGGAAGAAGTTGAAGAGATTGGGCCTTAAAAGACCAAATTCATTCGAAAGATTGTATTTTGGGCATAAGCCCTTGTCGTTTCTTTATTTTATTACTATTGTATGTTTAGTCTAGGACACGTAGAAAAGATAAATGGTTCAAAAACCCAAAGACATGTGGGTCCAAATACCGGTCAAGGCGAACAGAAAACCCGTATTTGGACCCAAATTTCCCTCCCTCTCTCTCTTTACTTGCTTTTTATTACTTATATGTTTTACTTGTCGTTAGTTCTAAAGGTTAGAAAATCCGATTCCCCGCAAAACGCCACTTTGTTTTTAACGACTCGATCAAATTAAATAAATGACTCAAGGGTTTCACAAATAAAATTCATTTAGATAAATAATTTTTCACTTCAAAACGATCTTAAATGATTTGGGCGTTTCATTTTTCAAACAACTCTAAGAAATATTCTTATCGCACTTTTAAGTTTAGCAAAATAAATAAGTTCTCGGATAACCACATTTAGCGCACGTCTTAGGTGCTTTTAAACCTTTCTAAGACGTTAATATGAATCCCCAAAACCCTTGTAAATGTTTTCAAAATGATTTTTATCTGTTAAGTCTTTTGAAAACAATATTTTTCTTGATTTTTCTTTAAAAATTAAGTGGCGACTCTAAAAAAGATTGAAATTCTCTCTCTAAAAATAATTTTCCCTTTTCCGATAAAACAGAAATGGCGACTCCGCTGGGACTTTGGAGGATTCTAACTTAAGACTAATACTATTTGGTTATAAATGCTTATTTGTTTACTTTATTATTATATCTATTGCATTTTTCATGGTATATATCTGCCAAATGTCAAGTAGTTTGCATTAGGAAACGAAAGTTATGTGGCTTTCAACGGCTTTCTTCAGAAAATACACAAAATTCGTTTTGAAGTATCAAACATATAGTTGGAATGCGATCATCCGACGTTGTTTTGTAGCTTCATCCCAATGTTTGTCCGACTCGGGTAACCGTCAATGAAAACTATTCTAGTAAGCCTAAGTTAGAGAGAAACCAAAACCAAATTAATCATTAGCCTAAGATGGCTTAATACCCAAGGTGTATTAAGTCCATTTAGTAGAAAAATGCTAAAATTGTGTCTAAGGTCTTCGACCTTACGACATATCATTCTATGTGACATTTGAAAGATGTACATGTGAAAACCAAATCGGGGTGGGAGAAACTAACCAACTTCTATTTTGTAGATATGGATCGTTTCCCGAATTTTTACATGGTCATATCAGCACCGCCGCAACTCTTGATGTGGTATGATAATCTTGATGGGGCTCACAGAAGAACCCTCAACAAATTTGTGGGTGCATTAACGGGATTAATTAACATGAATTGTTGGTCTGAACTGGTTGAGGTCCTTACGGGATATTGGGATAGCCAAAGAATGGTGTTTCAATTCGAAACCGCCGAAATTAGCCCGACTTTGGAAGAGATCAGAGATTGTATAGACACGGTAGGTACTGGGATAGAAAGAAGAGAGAGAAAACAAGAAGACATCTTCATCCCTAATAAGCCTTCCGTAAAGGATATTGGAGACTGGTTCGGGTTGGGAAAAGACTTTGCCTACTGGTGCCAAGAATCCCATGTAGCATTAAGAGATCTTTATATCCGATTTTGGACATGCAAGCTTTTACGCCACTTACAACCGAGATTTCAAGATCTCCTACAGAGAATGGAATGAAATTCGTCCATTAGCATTTGTTGTAGTGTTATTGGGTACAATGGTATTCCCACATGGTCCAAGTCTGAGTATCAATACCCGAGTTATAACACTCGCGCATACCTTGTTCAAAGGCTATAAGAACCAAGGGACAACAAAATACTACCCTATAGCGCCGGTCATCCTGTCCGACATGTATCGAGCCTTGAAAAAGTGTAAAAAGGGATATCGACACTTCCAAGGATGCAAACTACTCCTTCAATGGTGGATCCTCAGCTATTTAGCAAAGCGTGCTGGGACTCGGGATCTGCATACTCTTGACAACAAGGATACCCTTAAGGATTTGAATGACCTATTGTACTGGGCAAATATTAACAATTGGAGAACAAGGGGGAGATGGGCTCAAATTTTTTTCGAATTGAGAGAAGAGGGTCTCCAATGGATGCGTGACCGTTTTATCTCCAATGAAGTCGTCGTGGAAAGTCACAGATAGATTGTGCTTCCACTCCCAGGTATTCGAGGAATTCGCCCTTATGCACCCTACTGTACCCAAAGAGATGTACTATGGCGCTTACGTATATAATATTGGAGATGATAGAGTACACGACGCAACTGAAATGTTCAGAGAATGGAAAAGTGCCAAGCGTATAGATAAGGACATCATCGCCCCTGAACGATTCAATGCTGGATATGACAAGGGTTACAAAGAATGGCTGAAGAAGGACATACAAAACGTCTCCTCCCAAACCCCGCGCAGCATTCGCAGCATAACGGACAGAGAAGCCAAAATAGTGGCCAACCTACAAGAGGTAAAGAAAGAGGCTCAAGAGGTGTACGCTCAGTTTGTCGAGAACCAAGATACTCTTGAGAAGGTGACTCAAGAGGTGGAAAGACTGAGGCGTAGTATGATGATTTCGGTACCTGGATCAAGGAGAATATCGTGAGGATGCGATAAGAAAGCTTGGAAGACAAAGGACGTCTGGGTGAAGGATTCTTGCTGATGTTAAGATATATGTTTCAACAACACAAGACTCAAGGGGACGTCGACGGAGCAGGATCATCCAGAGCGGCATAGTGGACTTTGCCCTTGCGTGGGTTTTATATGTATTTGCATTGTTTTAACCCCTTCTTGGGCCTGCCTTTATTACACTTTCGAATAGCCCCTAATATTTTACCCTCTATTTTCCTTTTTTTGAACATTATTATTCACTAGTGAAATTTATTTTGGGGGAAATTGTTTATTTGGTTTGAATTCACACGTATATCATTCAAATATGCTAGGCCTATTCTTGGCACAAAAGGGTCCCCCTGTATGTTTTATGATGCAATATATGTGTGTTTAACTGCTTATATGCTATGTTTCTATGAATAAGGATATCGTAAGCCCACTCCTATCCAGAAATTTCCAAAGAATATACAAAAGCCACTATTACAAAATGTCCGACCAAAACTTCCAAGTCTCAAGTTTCCCACTCAAAAGACCACCTCCTATACCACAAATCCTAAAACATTACTCTACTGTCTCAGGAAAGGCCAAATCACTGCTAGTGGACAAAGGTAAGAACATCCAAATGGATTTCACTGAAGAAGAACTACAGAGAAAGATAGAAAAGATCACCCGGGAAATTCAAGAAGCCAAAGAGGAAGGGCTCAGAGTCGACATGGCCACAACAATATACAAAGATGCAACCGTGATGGTGGATGAGAATCTGGCATCACAGATTAAGAGAAAGAAAGATGTTGAGATGGAGACAGAGGACTTGGGAGAGAAGTTGGACGTGATTCGGTCAAAAGTGCAAGAAAGATAAGCGAGAGAGGCGAGGACAGAATCGGAGATGGCCGCTCTGTTAGTTAAAGCATGTCACTTGATGAGGAGCTGACAGTGGAAATGGAAGAATTCGCATCCATAAGAGAAAGGATGGTTGCACTGAGGAAGAAGAACAAAGCCTTCCATAAAACATGATTCATAAAATTTGGAAAATGGGCAAAAAATACCCCATTTATGAGCAAGGAGCCGGTTGTGGTCCCGACATTGCTCACTCTGAAGCGACTGGGGAAGAGTAAAATGAGGAAATCGTCTACAAACCTCCATTCCTAGGTCGTCTGAAAGGAGGAGACTAATGTTGCAACAAGAAGGAAAAGGACTAACGTGTCGTCATAAAAGCTCTATTATTGCCTTTCAATTCCCTTGTAATTGTAATGAACGAATAAATGAAAATGTTTTATCTTGTACTCAAACTACGTTAGGCATCCTTCCCAGGCCCGGCCCCTATCTTTAAAAAAATTTCATTCTCCCCTTCATGTTACGAGAAGATACGAAGGCCGGATCAACGGACGTCAAAGAGCAACTGCAGGAAGACCGTAGCTCAACTTGATTTAGACTTTCTGAGGTAGTGTGGCTAAAGCAGACAAATTCCTGCTTGTCTAAAAAAAATATGTGTTTCCGTCCTCCCTCGTGGGTTGAAGATATCCTTAAACAAAGCAATTTGTGTGTTTATCTACTCTCTGTGATATTATGCATTTTGTACTCTGAATCTGCACTGAAAAAACCTTCCTTTGAGTTGTTTTCCTTCTCAGGTACTTTGAAACTGATTTGTCGATCGAAAGCTGGCAGATCATCCCTATTTCACCAAATCAAAAGGTCCTGCAGATTCCTTACCTAGATAAAGCTCAGATAAAGGAAAGACTGTTATGAGGGATACTAACGAAAAGTGAGTCTTACTGATGTTGTGGTGGCTCAACCCACCATAGCGGACCAGAATGAGTTGATTCTACAGCTGATGCAACAGATTGCAGAGATGAGAGCAGAAATGCAAAGGAGACAGATCTGCCTCCACCAGGATTTGCTGCTAACGCTGCTGATGGGAGACCTACAATCTACTTCCCTTCCTCAAATATGGGTCCTACTCAGAACCAACCTTCTACACTAAGAATCCGTTGATTATAGATCTAAATACCCCAAAACCCCAATATGCTTCCGCATCCTACAAAACTGCACCTCCTCCTCAAAACAACCACCCACAAATGCCATCCCATCCTCAAAATACCCATCATAAAACCGCTCCACCTCCATAAAATCAAAACCAAAATACTTTCAATCCCCAAACACCCCACCACCACTTAAATCAAAATACTAATTCTCGGACATACCCACAAAAATATCAAACCGCTCAAAATGCTCAGAGTCCCTCTGTAGCTCCACCCTTACAAAAAAGAGCCACTTTCCAAATTCCCGTCCCTGCCGAGCACGATTTGCACGGTTCTGAGTTGGACCATTACAAGGAATAGGAAAAGGAGTGGAGGGCAAAGGAAGAGGTAAAGGTCGAAATAAAAAAAGAGATCAAGAAAGCCATGAAAGAGCTTCAATGCGTCCCTGATATCGCAGGGCTTAGTTATAAAGACTTATGTATTCATCCAAATTTGAACCTTCCGGAAGGGTTCAAGATCCCAAAGTTTGACACCTTCATAGGATTGGGCAACCCTATGGCTTTTCTGAGATCCTACTGTGACCAGCTTGTGGGAGTTGGAAGGGATGAAGCTTTACTGATGTGGCTCTTCAGCCGAAGCCTGTGCGGAGAAGATCTTGAATGGTTCGCATCGCATGAAACCAGGCAATGGCCCAGCTGGAATGCATTGGCCAAAGATTTCATTGATCGATTTACTTACAATGTAGAAATTGTTCCAGACCGATACTCTTTGGAGAAGATGAAGCAAAAATCAACCGAGAGCTATAAGGAGTTGGCCTATAGGTGGAGAAAAGAAGCGGCAAGGGTGAGACCACCCATGTCTGAAAAATAAATCGTTGAAGTATTCGAGCGCGTGCAAGAACTTGAATATTATGATAGAATTTTGTTGCTCGTTGGAGCAAAGTTTGCCGAGATAATCAAGATTGGTAAGACTATTGAATACGGTTTAAAATCAGGAAAAATAGCCCGTGTAGCCGCATCTCCTGGACCTTCAGGGTTGTTGAAAAAGAAAAGGGAAGAAATCGTTGTTGTTTCATACGGGGGAAGGAAAACCCCCAGAAGCTCATCATATCCCCAAGGTCGTTCCCAGCCTTTCCCAAAGTCCTACCAATCTTGCTACACGCAATCTATCCATCCCAATAACCAAAATGCTATCGCCACTTATCCAAACGTCCAAGCTCCACTATACAAAAGTTCACCCCCGAATTATCATAATCCATCTCCCATTTACCCAAATCATCCTCCACCATACCAAATTCCTTCTTCCTACCAGAGGTATTACTCCTAACTGCGCTAACGTGCAGTCAAGCTACCGAGCACCCCCTCCTGTTTATCAAGTCCAAGATCCACTATACCAAAATTCCCCTCCAAATTACCAAGCTCCATCGCCAAACTACCAAAAAAGTCCATATCCCAGAAGCCAAGCTCCCCGTCCAAATACAAGAAGTTATCAACAGGTGCCTCCTCCTCAACAAGACAGTTATGACCCTCCCCGACCCAGATTCGAGAAGAAACCTTCAAGGAACTTCACTGTGCTCACTGAAAGCCGAACAAAGTTGTACGAGCGACTGGATGCAACCGGATACATCCGCCCTGTGAGGTCCAAACCCATCGATGTCAATTCTAAATTCTATAGACCCAATCAGAGATGTGCTTATCATTCCAACAGTGTTGGGCATGACACTAAAGATTGTATCAACCTCAAGCACAGAATTCAGGATTTGATTGATCCAGAGGTAGTCTCTCTCCAACTGGTGGCACCGAATGTCAACACCAACCCATTGCCGAATCATGGAGGCAGCAATGTCAATATGATCGAGACAGACGACGACTGGTGTGGAACAAAAATTATTACTCCCATCGTTCACGATGAATTTTGGAGTAGAATGATGCCAACAGATTATTCTATCGTCAGGCATTTGGAGAAGACTCCTGCTCATATATCCGTATGGGCCCTACTGATGAGATCTCATTCCCACAGGCTAGACTAAATAAAAGCTCTCGATGATACGTACGTACCCGCGGTCACAAGCAGCGATAACGTGGCCGCCATGATTCACCAGGTTATTCGAGGGCACCAAATTAGCTTTTGTGATGATGAGCTGCCTTTTGAAGGGAGGTCACACAACAAAGTGTTGCACATCATGGTTGTATGCCACGAAAAGGTTGTCAACCGCGTCTTAGTAGATGATGGATCTGGTCTGAATATCTGCCCGTTGTCGACGTTGAGGCACCTAAGGTTCGACCTTGGGAAACAGGAGCAAAACCAAGTCAATGTGAAAGCTTTTGATGGGGTTTAGAGAGATACGTTGGGAGCTGTGAATTTGATCATTCAAATGGGCCTAGAAGAATTCAGCGCACAATTTCAAGTATTGGATATTAATACCAGCTATAACCTTATTCTAGGAAGGCCTTTCATCCATATGGCTGGAGCTGTCCCTTCTACTATACATTAGATGATGAAGCTCGTGTGGAAGAACAAAGAGCTGGTTATTCATGGCGAAGGGAGTCACTCTGGCAGACAGGTGCCGATCATTGATGAGATATCGCGAGGTACAGATTTCTACACGGTGGAGCTGGTGAATGCCACTGGTGAAGACTTGGCCCCAAAGACTCCCATGCCTATCGTGTACCAGATGATAGCTACTGTGATGCTGCAGAATGGTTTTGAACCAGGTTTCGTATTGGGAAGAGATTCCCAATTATTGAGCGTGTTCCGGTCCTTGTCAAGGGAGCCAAATATGGTTTGGGGTACATACCAACAGATGATGACATGAAGACGAAGAAGAAAAATGATCAAGCATTGGCTAAGCCGATCCAACATCTGTATCAATCCTTCCCAGTCCGAGAGTATGCCGAGCATGAAGACCTTGGGGAAGGAATCTGTGACCTCTTTGAGGAGACCGATACTGTTATTGAGGAAGAGGTCGAGTTATCTGGTATCCGCGATGCTGATCCAGGAGAGATGCTGCGGAACTGGACCTCCACTGCCATCCTGATCCCCTGAAATCCTCGGTAGAAGGGCATCATTTCATGCAGATTTTAAATCGGTGGTAGTCTGGAAGAGGACCGAGAACCACCATTTTGCATTTTTTTTTAACTTTTTTGAATTTTTATCATGATTTTCAAAGAAGGAAACATGGACCTATGCCATAGCCAAAGTTTGCATTGTTTTCCAATTTGAAAGAAAGCCTCTTCTATTTTCAAACTGTATTTATTTATTCATTATTTATACTTTACTTTCCTAACTTTGTCTGTTTATGGTTTCAGTAATGTAATTTTTAGACTTGCCAATGTCATGTCATGTCATGAGGTGAATGAACAAGATGAGGCAGGTATTGACGAGGTTGATGATTACGAAGTAGAAAGAGAGGAACTAGAGTATGTCGCCGAGGAATTTTGGCAGTTCGAAAATTAGCATAAACCAAATCTAGAAGAAATGGAAACAGTAAATTTGGGGGTACCAGAATTCATCATTACTGATAATGGTGTGAATTGCAATAGTAACTTGATGAGATATATATATATGAGCAATTTAAGATTACGCACTTGACGCTTAGTGTCCCCCAAATGAATGGTGTTGTAACGGCCGCAAATAAGAATATCAAGAAGATTCTGAGGAAGATGATTGACAATCACTGAGGTTGGCATGAGTTGTTACTATATGCTTTATTGGGTTATCGAACGACTGTCAGAACTTCGACTGGAGGTACTCCATACCTGCTAGTGTGTGGAACAGAAGCAGTTATACTTGCTGAAGTCAAAATACCGTCTTTGAGAATCATCCAAAAATCTGAGTTGAGTAATGCTGAATGGGTCAGCAAGAGGATTGATCAACTAACTTTGATTAATGATAAGATAATAGTTGTCGTCTGTCATGGTTAGTTGTATAGACAGAGAATGATTTGTGCCTTTCACAAGAGTGTAAGAGCCAAAATTTTCAAAGTTGGTCGGTTGGTTCTTAAGCATATTTTTCCTCATCAAAACGAGTACAAAGGAAAGTTCGCGCCAAACTGGCAAGGACCTTACATGGTTCGCAAAGTATTATCTGGATGTGCTTTGGTCCTGTCGGAGATGGATGGCACCGTATGGCTTAAACCTATCAACTCAAACCCTGTCAAGAGATACTACGTGTGAAGCTGCGGTTTGCATTTCTGTTATTTACTTGTAATCATTTTGTTTGCTTGTATTCATTTTGCTTAAACTCTTATCCCTCCTGTAATGAACTACGTCTGACATGAATTCTCAAGAATGAGATACGTAGGCGGCCTATGTCGGCTTCGCTCACCCCATTTACCCCTTTTAATATTTCCTTGTATTTGAACTACGTTTGACCTGAATTCTCAAGAATGATATAAGTAGGCGGCCTGGGTCGGCCTCGGTCGGTTTTATTTGTATTTTTTTTTATTTTGTTAACCTTTGAGGGGAAACTACGTTTGACCTAATTCCTGCTTGAACGGGATACGTAGGCACCACAAGGGTTCGGTCATATCTCCCTTATTCCTCTCTACAATAGAAACTGAGACAAAATTTTTGAGAGGGACTCAAAAATTTTCGAGAAGAAGATTCTTCCTCAACATGTCAAGAGTGAAGATACGTCATAATTCGCAACTGGGACAGAATTTTTGAGAGGATCTCGAAAATTCCATGATTTACTTACCGATAGTTGAAGGTAGCCAAAACTTGTAACTGGGACAAGTCAGCCGAAAATAGCGGGACAAGAAGCAGACAACTAAAGAAATCAACACAGATTAGTTCATTTTTAAAACTAACAATTTTTATGTGGGCGCACATTAATAGCTTTGCTATGAAATCAGAAAATTCTTCCGATGGATGAATATGGAGAAGTCAAAGGAGGAGAAAACTATCTTAAATCAATAGTTTTTCTACAAGCAGGAAGCATTTTATATCGCTTATGTCGGAGACTTGGGAATATGAATTATTTATTTCAATCAATATCCGACAACATAAAATTTATAAAGAACGTCCAGCTAGATTCGAAGGTGAATCAAGCGAAAATATCAAGAAAGAGTTTACGGTTTCCGTAAAGGACGCCATTTGCATCATAACGTCAGATATGATATTATGCATTACTCGGAGGGGTCATTTATTTAATTGTCGATCAAGACGATATATTGTCTGGAAGTCATTTTACAGTTATCATCATTGGAGACAATATGATTATCCAAAAAAGCACCCCAGAAGATCACTATGTTGCTCAATTGAAGCACTATCTTCATTTGGTATCAAGGATGACATCAAGAGCTAATATGCATGCATCGCGAGTCAATATTCATGCATCTCACAAGATCATGCATCGCGAGTCAATATTCATGCATCGCAGAAGATCATGCATCGCGAGTCAATATTCATGTAACGTGGAAGATCATGCATCGCGAGTCAATATTCATGCATCGCGGAAGATCATGCATCGCGAGTCAATATTCATGCATCGCGAGTCAAAATTCATGCATTGCGGAAGATCATGAATCGTGAGTCAATATTCATGCATCGTGAGTCAATATTCATGCATCGCGGAAAATCATGCATCGCGAGTCAATACTCAAGCATTGCGGAAGACCATGCATTGCGAGTCAATATTCATGCATCACCAGTCAATATTCATGCATCGCGAGAAGATATTTATGCCTCGCGGAGAGATATGCATCGTGAGAAGATTTCATGCCTCGCAGTAATTTATGCATCGTGAGAAGATTTTATACCTCGCAGAAATTTATGCATCGCGAGAAGATTTCATGCCTCGCAGTAATTTATACATCACGAGAAGATTTTATACCTCGCAGAAATTAATGCATCGCGAGAAGATTTCATGCCTCGTTGAAATTTATGCATCGCGGGAAGATATTCATGCCTCACAAAAATTTATCCATTGCGGGAAGATATTCATACCCCGCAAGAACTCACGCATCGCGGGATGATATTCATGCCCCGCAATAAATCATGCACTGCCATAGGAGGAATCGTGAATCTCAAGGGAAATATTTACCCCTCAACATCAACTGCATCTTTATTTGGCAAGAGTGAATGCCAAGAGAATCATTGAAAGCAACGAAAAAAATATCAGCATTGCATCAGCTTTTTTTTTTTTTTGACATCCAATGAAGATTTCATTGAAGATTATATTGCAAAGACAAGACATAAGCTTTATTTGCTTTAGGTTAAACCAATTGAGTTGACGTCAAATGTCGAGGAGAACGATTAAGTGTCAACACGGTAAAAGACACTATCTTCATAAATTGCATTTCTATGCTGACAAGTTATATCTCAGTCTTTGTCGAGAGTATCCGAAAGGATGAATTCTCCAAAACATACCACAATGCGGACGACATCAAAAAGGATGCAGCACAACGTTGAACTTTTTCTTAGCAGCGAACTGGGACACAGTCCAAAGAGGAATTTCAAACTCTTAGGACGCGAGCAGAGGAGCGACTTCCACCACAATCAAACCACACCCCCTATCATAAGGCATGTTGGTTTTTATTTCAGTTTATCAGCTTCGATTTCACATCCGGAAATTTATGTATCGCCGGAAGCAAGTTTTCAATCTGAGTGACAATGCGCCAAGAGCTTTGAAAATTTTGTCCGTGTAGGTTCTTAATTATGGGTATGAAGCGCACCACATTCATGGCTAAGAGGTTACAAGCCTCCTTTTCATACTCGATTTAATTTGTCACTTGTCCGGAGCCAAAGGTTATCTAGCATGATAGATTTCCTTTTCAACGATCGTGTCGAACTACAAGCAGCCTGAGTTCTAAGGTTTAAGGATATGTAGTCGGGTTCAATGCTGAAAACTCGGCTGTATTCCAACATTCTCTCTTGAATCCCATTCCTGAGCATTTCGATCTCTTCATACTCCAGTATCAAGATGACTTTAGAATTCTTTCAAAATCGTGCGTTAAATCAAGCATATCGAACTGCAAGTGTCCTGGATTCGGCTATAAATCCTAAAGTCCGTACCAAATCCTTTTTTTAAAGATGAAGATGTGTTTGGTCAAAATTGGGTTGGTCAATTTCATTTTCCTCGAATTTCTTCATCAATCGAAGTAAAACGAGCGACAATTGTTGACACCCAATTTTCGGTCTCCCGATAATAATTGATTTTTGAGCTTCTTAAATTTCCAAACGATTTAAAATAATTAGTTTATAAAATAAATTTAGTTTAGAGTGATTTAGTAACGTTTATATTATTTTAGATAGCAAATGCGTTTTTATGTTTTTGCTTATGTATCTAATACCTTATAAAATATTTGGGAAAAACAACCTTCTATAAAGATTTTACATTTCAAGTTAGTTAATTCGTTAATTTAGTTTAGCTTAAATTTCAATTATAATTTTTTTTTGAAAAATTGTTTTATAAAGTACAAAATAATTTTTCAAGTTGCTTTTAGATAATCAGATATTGTATATAATTAGTACATTTTATAAATATTTGAAAATCGTCTCGAGAAGATTTTAGTTTTTAGTAAGTATTTCACTAAATTAGTTTGCTCATAATTTTGAATCATTAGTTTACAAATTAAGTTAATTACTTTAATTCGTTGAGATTAAGAAGGTCGTTAGTTGACTATATTAATTTGTTTTATATCAATTTTGACGGCTTTCAATTGGCTACCTCAATCTGGTCGATATTGCAATTCATATGATCATATTCTTAAGTCGAAAATTGACCAACGTCTTCGCCCATTTTTTTTTATTCCCATTCACCTCATTCAGCCCAATTCCAATACAAAGAAACCCCAAAATACTAAGCCCATTCCCTTTTCAAAATATAGAACAAAACCGACCCAACCGACCCCTATACGTTTCATTCTTCTTCTTCTTCTTCCAGCAGGAAACAAACCCAGAAGCAGTCCAGCAGCAGCATAGTCAGTCCAGATTCTCGACTCGAATTGCGAGACTAAACCCAGAAAAGCAGGCAGCCGCGTGTCGCCATCTCCTTGAATGTTCGTCATTGCTCAAAATTTTGCGGTTCTCATTGATTTACCGTTTGAATTTGTACTATTGGACAACTTTCAAACTTATCCTTTAAGAGGCTTTTGAATTTCAAATTGGAAGGGATCCAAAAAAAAATCTACATGTTTTTCCCCCTCCCGAAATCTGCCCGGGTACTCATCTAAATAGACAATTTTCTTTGTTGTTAAACGGGGGGAGGGGTTTAAAAAAAAATTCAGGAAAAAATTTATTTAGGAAAAAAATCACACAGCAAAAAGAATTGTAGCATATAGTAAAAATACATTTTAAAAGAGAGGAAGAAGAGTTAGTTTTAATCCGAGTATTACTCTTCTAGCTTGATCACCGATGTTTGCCTAAGCTAGTCCGATTTTGAGTTTTTATTTCTATTCGGTTCGTGTGGTGGATGGTTCGTCTCACTCGTGGCTATCTCAGTCCGCTGCTTCGAGAAAGGTAAACTCGATTTCCTTACATTTACTCACACTGTCCTGTCTTATTAGGCTTTATATATGTCCACTTTTGTATTTTTTTAAGTCTTGTGGTTCATGCTTTATTTCTCTTGAATTGTGGCAAGTTTACTAAGTCTTTTGCATAACGAAATTCGTTCACATGTATTGGGTTGCAAGGATTTATGATTTCTCATTTTTATTCTTCCCTTGGCTTTAGTTAGTTAGTGTGGATATTTGGACTCAATATAGTTTCCTCTTGCATAGTCAATATGTTAATTTTACTGTTTGAATAGAAAAATTAGAATTTATGCTTTCAATACCATTGATTAGAGATTTTGGGTTAGTTGTTTCATATAGGTTAGTGAGTTGATTTGGTTAAGCTTGAATACCCATTTTGTCAATCTTTTGTGTTGTGAGATTCTAGCTGCGTTTTTCGTTATTGTATTGAGCCTATCGGGTTGAGACCTGGTTTGCTCTACTTGTATTTTGTTCTACCCCTTTCAAGCACCTTCCCTCCATTATTTTTGTGTAGCAGTCGATATAAGTAGTTGTGCATCTGCCTTCTTCATTTTCGTTTGATTTCGGGTGATCGTATGAACATGTAGTGAGAAGATAACAATGACGATGTTCATGTTGAGGCTGCCTTCTTTTTAGGAATCATTATATGTGAAAGTTTGTAGTAACTTAGCTATAGATTAAAATTCTCTGAATTAGGTGATAGAAATTATCCAAATCAATTCTTCGTGTGCCCATACTCACTATGTATCTTTGTTGTGGTACCTAACTGTATTAAGCTTTTGTGTATGCTTCGGTTTTCTGTTGGGAAGCTTTTTGTTCGTGTTTGTGTATTTGTTAAATTTTGTCTAAGATTATAGGTTCATATAGTATCAATCATGATTAAGGAGCTGAAGTTTAGTTACTTGTTCCTATTTGAGTATTCTGTTTTCTCCAATCTTGTCTGCTTATAAAAAAATTCTCATATTGATTTAAATGTTAATATTATATGGTTGCACATTTGGTTCATATCTTGAAAATCTCATCATCAATCATGGACCTCTCCATAAGAGTATCTAATCATAGCTGCTATTGTTTTGGATAAATTATTGTAAATTAAGTGACCACTTTAGTATTGTTATGAGGATATGTAAGCGTTCTTTTAAGGTTAAAGTAGCGTCAAATGATATTGGGACTTCCTTTTTCAAATCAATTAAGATTCTGTGTTTTTTTTAATTATTATTGATTGTCCCTGCTCAATTTTGGGGTGATAGTTTATGTTAATATTTTGATCGATTGTTCCAGATTGTGCATTGTTTTGATTTAGGAAGGCTTAAGTTGTTTGCCATGATTTTACTCTCCATCTTATTAGCCCTTAAGCTTAAAATTTTAGCCATCGTTTTTATTCTACTTGAGCATTTATTAATGTTAAATGTAGTCAGTAGTCAAATATTAGTAATTTGCTATTGAGCATGCTTATTAAGGCTTAGTTAAAACTAATAGTCTTCCGTTGTCAATTCGAGACATTGCCTCGTTTATGCTATATTTATTTTATTTTGATACAACATGGTTCTTTTTCTAGTTAATGAGGTATACTTTTGTATATTTATTATTTTGTGTTGCATGTGGAATCCGTCTGAGTTCCATGTGAAATCTTATTTCCTACCTTTGATTTTCGAGAGATCCACAAAGGCTCAAGTTTCTTCCATTGAAGAGCAATTCCCTAAAAATCGACGCACAGGTCCCGAAGCGGAAGAAGTTGAAGAGATTGGGCCTTAAAAGACCAAATTCATTCGAAAGATTGTATTTTGGGCATATGCCCTTGTAGTTTCTTTTTTTTATTTACTATTGTATGTTTAGTCTACGATAAGTACAAAAAACAAATGGGTCAAAAACCCAAAGACAGGTGGGTCCAAATACCGGTCAAGGCGAACAGAAAACCCGGATTTCGACCCAAATCTATCTCCCTCTCTTTCTTTACTTGCTTTTTATTAATTATCTGTTTTACTTGTCGTTAGTTCTAAAGGTTAGAAAATCTGATTCCCCGCAAAACGCCACTTTGTTTTTAACGAATCGATCAAATTAAATAAACAACTTAAGGGTTTCACAAATAAAATTCATTTAGATAAGGGTTTCACAAATAGAATTCATTTAAACTCACCGGTTGTGAAAAGAGAGATAATCTAGAGTGTAGAGGAGACACCTGTAGAGTGGTGGAGAAAATTGAGTAGTAATCCAGTTCTGTAGAGAAAACTAAGGATACATTCACTCTAATTTGTTGATTGAAGATAAAACAAATAGAATGAACACTATCTTAAACTTGCTACACTTCTGAAGCATTTTTCAAAGTGTTTTCATAAAAACAAATCTAATAGTTATGTATCCTAATTATATTGAACTTTCCAATACTATCAAGCTCATGGTCAGATCAATCTTTTCCAAGAAGGCCTTGCTAAGAAGCGAAAAATTGGACGCATATAATACCGCCTTTAAGTGATTTCAATAGCTGGTAACCAACTAAATGTGCAATACTCTACCTTGCTATAATTGAATACTATATTAAACTTACTACATAGTACATAAGCATTTGTCTAGTGTTTCCACAAACTTGATCTAAATTGTGTATCCTAATCTCATTTCACTCTCTAATAATAGCAAGCTAATGGTCTGATCAATCCTATCAAAGTAGGCCCTGCTGAGAAGGACAAAGTTGGATGCCTAGAAATCCTTCTATAAAATGGTATTAACAGCAAGCAACCAACAATGTACAATACTCCAACTTTTTATAATTAAATATTACATCTAACTCGCTACATTTCTGAAGCATTTGTCCAGTTTTCCATAAGAACTAATCTAAAAATTGTGTATCCTAATTACATTGCACTCTCCAATACTAGCAAGCTAATGGTCGGATAAATCTTATCCAGGGGGGGTGTAGAAAGCCTTCTATAAAATGATATCTACAGCAAGTAACAAAAATAAATGTGCAATACTCTATCTTGTTATAATTGAATAATATATACCACTTGCTACACTTCAGAAGTATTTGTCAAGTGTTTTCACAAATTTTCAAAAAACCTGATCAAAAAGTTCTGTATCCTAATCACATTGCACTTTCTAATACTAACAATCTCATTGTCAAATCAATCTTATCCAAACAGACCCTGCTAAGAAGCACCAAACTAGGCACACATAAAACCAACTTTAAGTGATTTCAATAGCTAGTAAGCAGCTAATGTGCAATACTCTACCTTTTTATAACTTAATACTATATTAAACTTGTTACAGAACTGAAGATTCCAGTGTTTCGTAAAAAAAAAAACTGATCTAAAAGTTGTATATCCTAAAACATTGCACTCTCCAAAACTATCAAGCGAATGATCTGATCAATCATATCTAAGTAGGTCCCATTGCGAAGCACAAATTGGATGCATAGAAAGACATCTATAAAGATTTCTACAAGAAGTGACCAACTAAATGTGTTGGTTGCCTGAATGAAGAAGCTATAGATAAAGGTTTATCCACCAAATTCTACCTTACATTTCAATTTTTATCTGCTCTATTCTTGGTATACAAAATGCTTCTGTAGCACGACTAGTTGTTACCATTAAGAGATTAGTCTTCTATAGGGAAATAGCTACATGCATGTAATTATCTTTTCGATATTCTTTTGGTCAGATAACAACGCATTCAATGTAGGCGTATGCGACCAATGCACAGTTGGCAATAAAAATTTCAACATTGAGTAGAAAGAAAACTACAACCACAATCAGAACAATCCACCCACAGTAATCTCACAAGTGTGCTATGCCGTATTTGAAAACTCTCTTTTGAGAAAAAAAATTGCAAAAAAAAAGATCTTGAAACCTGAAAACGGTGATAAACAGAAAATGCACTGCTTGTAATTTTTATCTTCTTTTTTATAGGTAGAATTAGAAGTCAAACAAGTGTGAATGGAGAAGAAAGTCTACTGTATTTTTTTTCAAATGAAAAAATTGTAATGGATAGGTATTTTGCAACTTGTAAGTGGTTTTGGGGGTGTTTTCACAATTTGTGAAAATTGGGGTGCCAGTGATACTCAAATTATTCCATGTCAATATTTGATTAGATAAGAAGAGAAAGATAATATGGTGTTTCTGGATAGGGAGATACTTTAACAATTTAGATTGCTCCGTAGTTAATAATTTGCTCCTATATATTTTATCCAACATTTTTGCATCATTTGCATATGGAAGTGTGAAACTAACTTTATAGCACTAGCCAAAACTAAGGATTTAGTAAGTTGCTAACCAAGAATTTAGCCTTTAATTATTTACCCTCCAGCTAGGCTTCAACACCACAATTCCAGTAAGGTTCTAATCTACTAGATAATCCCCTATCACTCCTACCATAACTATCGTTTCTGACAGTACCAATAATATGAACAACTTCCATTTTCTTAAAAACAACAAGAAAGACATTGATCAAAATATGCCTCAACAAATATAGTCAAAGTCATCAATCGTAGTTACCCCTACAATATGACTTCTATTGCTGCCAGCTCCAAGCAACACCTTCAAACAATAACTTTAACCCTTTATGTTCCCCCTCATCCAGTCATGACGGTTTCTTCTCTTATCCACTAAATAATGGATAGTTTACTACAACGGATGATGCTCCTATTGTCTCGACTCTCAGCGATGTTGATGAATGCTAGCCGAATCTAGACCTTACCCTTAATTTATAAGAGAAACGAACTGCTCTATGTTTTTGTCCCATTTTTTCTAGCTCTTATTAGTTAAGAGGAAATTTTAATACTTTTTTCTTCTTATTATTTAGAATAGCGAGCAACTGAAGGTTTTACCCCCTACTAAGAGATAAGAACAGTAGACCTAGAGAAATAAGAAAAAAATCTGCTTTCTAGGTAGAAGTAAAGAATTTGTACGCTCTACCCTCTCTAGACCAATAATGACCCTATCATACCAGATATGTTGTTGTTGTTGTTTGAATCTATGTGCACTATGTTGGCCCCAAACATCATGAGTATAGAAAAAAAATAATTTTTTTATGACTAGTTACTTTCAGCAAACATCAGTGTAAGCAAATGACAATGAAAACAAGTTATCTAAATTTAGCTGGAAGCTTTTTTTTTTAAAAAAACAAGTCATTCCTTCTCTTTATAGTGTTGTACCAAAAGGATGGAAAAAAAAGCCTTCACCTTGTTATATAGTATGAAAATGCATTCCTCGGAATGAGTAACTAAACCAAGCAAGTTGTGTAGAAGAATTGAATTTGATATATCTTCAGCAAAACACAAATTTAGGTACCCAACAAGATTAAGTGAAGCGTAAACACCAATCTCACTAGGGGTCAAGGAATATATTTAAGCCAAATTACTCAACATGAGAAAAATCAAAAACTCAGGAATGCACTTCATCAAGATCTAGAAACAGATGTATTTTCTCTTTAACACATAGTCTAAAACATATACTGAAACGTCGTCTATTTCAAACAAAAATAAACAATCCTTTAATTTTTCAAAGGTCTTATATATCACAAAACTACTGACTCTTATTACAACAAATAACTATTGTAGTCCGACAAAGTGTGGTCTAGTGAAAAATAAACGCCAGAAAGCATAAGCTTATGTTAGAATTGTTAAATCATAGAAAGCGAGAAATACCGAGGCAACAATGATATACAACTTCTCAACAAAATTGAAACGAGGGGAGAGTTTAAAGTAGAAAATTGAAACCCTAAAGAGTGGGGGAAGAGTTTACCTAAACCAAATTGAAATTCTAAAGAGGGAGAGTGTTTACATTACCTCTTACAAACGATTGAAAGTTCACACATTTTCAAATTGAAAAGAGCTGTACTTCCTTCCTTCCTTCCTTAGTAAAGAGACGTAAAATAGTGAAAAACTGAATTTGATATATCTTCAGATTGAGTAATATTTATTTTTCTTTACCCCTCACTAGTTATTTGAACCCATATAATGTTACTTTACGCTTTTGAAGTAATAAGAAAATAAAATTATTTTTAGTTAAATATATTTTAACCTTGGCGACTAAAGAAGTCACAAATTAAAAATAATATTTTAATTATTTTGATAAGTTGCCGACTACTGTAATCAGATAATTGGTTTGTTGACTTTATTTCACATAAATTATGACTACAGTAGTCTAAATCATTGTCGTATAAATTTTTTAAAAATTACAAAAACATAAATCTTAATGTACCAATTATAGTATTCAAAAAATTACACATATTTCCGACTACCCATTTGTAGTCGGCAGTTATAGTCAGAAAACAACTTATTTATAGTAGGGAATCCCAATCTAATAGGTAACATTCAATTATGTTTATATGATGATTATGTGATGTTTTCATGAGGTTTTCATGGTGAATTGTAGTATTTTTATGATGAAGGTGATCATGGTGGGTTTAGGCCATTAGAGCAAGATTGAATGCATTGTAGTATTTGATGATGAAGGTGATCATGGTGGGTTAAGGCCATTAGAGGACAGATTGAAGGGTTTAAGTTAATCTTCTTTTCAATTGTTATATGTTATTTGATCATAATAGGATCACCTAGATATGAATTGAAATTGCAAACTTGGAATTGAACCTATGTGATCAAGCATGACTAGAATTACCTTCTACTGACCAAATTGTCTTAAATAGCTTGTAATTGAACATGATTCATGATAGGATGAAGTTAACTTTGATTTTATGGCTTGTATATTATTATTGTTAGGGCTTTGGGGGGGGGGGTGAAGTCATTATCAGGGGAATGTGATGAGTTATCCTCCTGCTTCTTTACACTTAGGCATGAACAAGTTAGGAGAAACAAGATCTATCACATAGATGGATTCTAGATTGACCTAAGAACCTTAAATGAATCAATTCATGATAGACTAGAATATCTTGATGTAATAGCTTGAGATGGTACATCTCATGGATGCTTGAGTTTAATTATTCATGGTCGCTTGAGGTGTTGAATCTCATGGTATTATCGGATAGAGGAATGAATCCGTCTCATGTTTAGCTTGATCTTGTGTTTGAAGGATGCTTGATCATGGTGACTTGGTTTGGCCAAAACCATTCATGGGAGCTTTAGGGGAAAGTCCTATACTCTTCTAATTGTGGATTTATTTGCATGCAAGGTGTATTTCATGGAATAGCTTGAGATAGATTTCTCATTGTAGATTAGGGTTGAGGATTCATGCTCCCCTATGGTTAGCTTTCATCTACATTATTGGTTACATGGTGGTTAGTTTGGTACTTATCTATCCTTCCTTGATTGGATTGTATGTTAAGTTTCCCTCCACGGTAGTAGGTCTATTTGTTAGTATGTCAAGCTTAATAGACAAAAATGCAAGATAATTTATCTTGGATTAGGATAGCCTAGAAAGTACTTAGTATTAATTGTAGTATGGGATGCCATTCATACATGGAGCAAGTATGACTTGAAGCTACGTATGACATGGCCACTATGTAATATATGTTTACCTTGGGTAGTGGTTGTGGTTGCTTTCCTTGATATGATTGACTTAAGATGATTGTTCCTTGTCAATATGAAATAGGTCTAATAGTGATATCTAAGATTGTTGAAAGTGACTTAGGGGGATCTCAAGATATGCTTAGTGTGTGAGGTAGAATGGGATGCCTCACATGCATTGCACAAGTGTGCCTTGAGATGTTCTAAGAGCATAGAGCTCATATGCTATGGTGAACTTAGGTCTTGATTATGAAAGTGGATTATCATCAAGAATGACCCAAGAGAGGTACTTAGCTTTGGTAGTAGTATGGGATGCTACCTTAACCTTTCAGAAGTATACATGGATGTGGCTTGTGAAGTAGTTCACTTGAGTAAGAAGGACAATGACTTAAGTATGAACCTAAGTATTCTTTATGATGATTTATTATGCTTATGAAATTCATGTTATGTTATGCCATTATCTCTTATGATTATGTTTATTTTTTACTAACCCTTTGAGATATCATATGTTTTTTATGATAGTTTCCATACTTAATAAATTTTGTACTAACACATATTTTTCATACAATCTAATCCAATGTAGGGAATTGAGAAAATTGAGTTGCTTGAAAAGTAGAGTTTTCAAGGCTTTCAAGAAGTGAAGATTGGGGAGTCCTCATAGAATCCGAGGACGCCACCTCTATGTTCTTTACTATGTTTAGACTTTTGTGGGCTGCGTCCCAAGACAATTGTACTCATGTTGTCATATATGGTTTGTGAGACATATGTTGTAAATACTTCCATTTTATGAAATGACTTTTGAATTATGTTTTTAACAAAAAGTTTTCATTCTGCAGTAATTTTCACTATATTAATGCAAGATGTCTAAGGTCTTGTACAATACCTCCAAGAGGTAAAGTAAGCCATGTTACTTATAGAGGGTGCTTTCCAGTGCTGACAAACTTTGTATTAGAGCATAAGGTTATAAAATGATTTTAGGATGTCTTAAAACCACATCTACTAGAGTCTTATTCATCGGTGTGAGTCGCGACACATCTATGAACAGGAGGCTATCGAATTCTTAGGACAGTTCCAATTCTTCATTCTTCAAGTAGTGCCATAGATTTTTTCACCATTTTTTTAATGTTTACCTATGATTTTGTCCAGGTTATGGCTAACACTAGCGCTAATGCTAGAAGGTAAGGAGATGTCAATGATGATCAAGAGGTTTCTCCCCAAGGAGGTCAAGCTCCTCCTGAAGTTCCTAATGATCCATAAGATGGGAATGTTACTCTAGAGGAGTTTAGGACTTAAATGAATTTTGTGGCTCAAGCCTTGAAGGCTCAAGTCGATAGGGTAGTGGTGGAAACCCTTATTGGGGGAATGAGTTCCTATAGAGTTAGGGAGTTCTTCGGGGTGAACCCTTCAAAATTGAGTGTCTCCAAGGTGGAGGAAGATCCAAATAGGTTCATAGATGAGGTTTATAAGACTCTTGCTATTATGTGATTAATTTCTTGGGAGAATAAGGAATTATCCTCTTACCAATTTAAGAATGTGGCACAAGTTTGGTATGAACAATGGAAAGATTCTAGGACGGTAAAGGTGGGTTCCTTATAGTAGGAGACGTTCAAGTCAGCTTTCCTTGATAAGTTATTCCCTAGGAAATTTAGAGAGGCTAAGCCTGAGGAATTCATAAACCTCAAGAAAGGAATTTAAGTGTTAAGGAGTTCCCAGAAGTTCACTCTTTTGTCTATGTATTCTCCAAGTTTGGTAGCAAACCCTAAAGACTTGATTAATAGGTTCATGAAGGAAATCCGAACTAGTAGAAGAAGAATGTGATACGCTCAAACTTACTTCTTAAATAAGAAGTAAAGCGGTCGTGTCAAGTAAATAACCCAACTAGTGAGGTTGGGATCGTTCCCACGAGGAAAATAGTCTAGACTTAACTTCAACCTGTTATTACTATTGTTCGGTTGATGACTTCCTTAGAAAATAAAAACATAAAAACGGGGGTTTATATTTCTAAATGAGTAAAAATAACTAACGAAATTGAAAGAGAGACTTACCAGCTTTGAATGTTGGATTTTAATTAATTAATCAAAGTAACTAGGGTTTACGTGTTCCCCACAGGTTCATAACTTGATAATTGTAACTATAACAATTCTTTCCTAGTATCTTGCATGCAAAGTGATAAGTTATGTATTCCTAAAACCTTGGTCCGGCATCTAGAAAATCTCACTCCGCACCTTGGTCCGGCTACGTGTGTTACTTTCCTAAC
>NC_028641.1:47056250-47057320 GCF_001406875.1 Solanum pennellii | reverse complement strand
ACTCGAACCTGCTCCAGTGGGGCCTGTTTAGCGGGAGCAGCCCGCCTATCGATCTGTGATCGGTGAGTCGCTACGTAGGATGGATAGAACTCTCGGACCATCTCCTCGCTGTATCGTCCCAACGAACGTGCTGTCCACTCCAAACGATGCCTGGTGAATAGATTGTGGATCTCAGGCATCGTGGGAAGGCTCCCTGTAAGTACCCGCCGCTCCAAGGTGAGTGTTCGAGTCATCACTCCTTTATCGTTGAGGAACTTGGCGTCGGCGTAAACTTGAAACTGGCCGTCGACACACCACCGATTTGGATGGTCAGAGGCTGGGGTGGGGACCTGAGCTGGCGCGCCGGATGTAGAGTCTGAACTGTCAGCCTCATCAGACGAGGCCGACGCTGCAGCAGTGTCAGGTGCGGGAACCTCTGCAGAGCCAGAAGCTTCCTCGGACCAGGATACTCCTAAGGAGCCAGACGTTCCTTCCTCATTCGTGGCTGACCCAGAGGGTGTGCCGGTCAGTGTGCGCTCCTCATCAGATTGGGAGGCAGTGACTACGCCGGTCGCCACCTTTTTGGGTGTGGCTCTGGAAGCACGTGCAGCGCGAGATGGGGCGGAAGTGCCTGGGGGCACGTACTCAGGGTCACGCTCATGATCAGAGCCGATGATCAAGCGTGCAGACGGGGCAACAGACTTTGATCGTCCGCGTGCGTAGGTTCGGTCTTGCTTGGGTGCCATAGTAGATAGTACCTGCAAAAGATCACTATTAGTACGAGTAGTGGCAAACAAGACAAGCGAACCCATATGCAATAAAACAGTGAAAATAATATGTAACTGCTGTAGAAACAGTGACACACGACGGGCCTGGTGACGGCTTGTCGTGACTATGACGGACCGTCGTGAGGTCCGTCGTGTTGTACTTGGACTCTGTATAAATAGAGAACCCTGAAGGAGAGTCTCTGACCAGCATGACGGTATATGCAGGACGGACCGTCGTGGGTATGACGGTCCGTAGTAGGTGTCCGTCGTAGGACACTTTAAAAAAATATTGGAGACCCTTAGCAGAGGGGTCTCTGACCATCA
>NC_028641.1:47022583-47056184 GCF_001406875.1 Solanum pennellii | reverse complement strand
TGAGAGACCCTTAGAAACAGGGTCTCTGACAACCAGAACGGTTGTGCAGGACGGACCGTCGTGAAGACGACGGTCCGTCACATGTGTCCGTTGGGTCAGGGTGCTAGGGCTTTTGGAACGGACCCTACGACAGTCCGTCGTGTGTACGACGGTCAGTCATCGGGGTCTCGTTCTAAATAACAGTGACAGAACTGGGGTACCCTATGCATCCCCGATGAATCCACATGGTCTTGTAGTGTTTTGGACCTATATGTGTCTATCCCAACTACCTAGGAAACTAGCAATGCAAAATCACCTATGGCTAGGGTTGTCAACATGGCAAATTCGAACAGTTTGAGCCTAGGTTTAGACATAATCATATAAAGGAAACAATATACGACTAAGAACTAAGCTAATACTAACTAATAAACAAAAATGCAAGATAAATGAGTATAAATTTAGAGACACATACCTTAGAAATGGAGAAAAAGCAAATGGACAATTACTCAGTTGGCAAAGTAGACACCTACAGCAGCAGCTCCGACTAGTAGATGATAATTTTAGGGCTTTGGAGAATTGTGGGGGCAATGATCAGTGGGGGGAAAATGTGGAAGTTGAAAAGAGAGGGGAGATGAGAGGAATAATGAATGAATGGGGTGAAAATGAGGGGTTGGGGGGTTTAAACGGTCAGATTTTGAAAAAGGGTCCAGCCGGGTCGGGTCGGGTATAATTCATTAATCACGCGACGGTTCCCCGACGACGGTCCGTCGCAGTTGTGACGACCCGTCGTTGGTTCCGTCGTGTGTGCCCTAATTTCAAAATAGCAGAAAAACGTACCTGGACGACGGATGCATACGACGGTCCGTCGCAGGCGCAACGGTCCGTCGATATATCCGTCAGTGACTGCTGCGGAGTAGTTTTCTGCAGAATTTCCTGGTGATGTGCCTGCGAATTTAAAAACCCATTAGTAGAAAAATGCTATCCTTACTAAAAAAAAACGACAAGAATTGGGTTGCCTCCCAACAAGCGCCTTATTTAATGTCGCGGCACGACTGGGGACACTTGATTACTCAGCCTTCATCAAGATGGTTTGCCTCTATTACTTTATTCCCCGATGCTTTATGCCCAAAATAGAGTTTTATTCGTTCTCTATTCACCTTAAACCACACTCCCTCCTTGGCTTTTAACTCAACTGCTCCATGAGGGAATACTTGGGTAATCAAGTAAGGGCCAGTCCATTTGGACTTGAGCTTGCCCGGAAGACAAGGCGACCCAGAACTGTCTACAAGCACCAAATCCCCAACCATAAACTCTTGTTTTGCATTTTCCTGTTCAGTCTCCTTCTTCATCTTTTCTTTGTGGGATATGGCAGATACCGATTGGAGCTCACCACTCTGCCTCATGGTCCTACAAATGTTGAAGGTCGCTTCTTCATTATTCAACCGAAATGTCATCTGTCCCTTCTCCATATCAACTAAGGCTCTACCTGTAGCAAGGAATGGCCTTCCAAGAATAATAGGCACTTCAAAATCGACCTCACAATCAAGAATAACAAAATCAGCCGGAAAGATGAATGACTCCACTTTTACTAGCACATCATGGAGTATCCCTATAGGCCGTTTCACTGTCCGATCAGCCATCAGTAGCCGCATCGCAGTGGGTTTTGGATCCCCCAAACCCAACTTCTTGTAAATGGAGAGGGGCATGAGATTTATGCTTGCCCCCAGATCACATAATGCTTTCGCAAAATGTAATGACCCAACTGTACAAGGAATAGTGAACGCACCAGGATCTTCTTTCTTTTGTACGAGGGATCTTGTAGCAATAGCACTACAATGCTGCAGTCTATCATCATCCTCGAAAGTGACCGATCTTTTCTTGGTGACCAGATCTTTCATAAATTTTGCATAACCGGGCATTTGTTCTAGAGCTTCTACCAAAGGGACATTGATAGAAAGCTGCTTCAACATTGTTATGAAACGCCGGTATTTACCATCCTCGGTCTTTTTCACTAATCTCTGAGGGAAGGGTGGTGGTGGCCTAGGCATGGGAATTACCTTGATAGGTACTTCTGCATCTTTTCCATTACTTTCCTCTGCTTCACCACTACCCTTTACCACATTATCATTATCCTTTCTCACATTTTCCTCAGTAGATGGCATAGGTGGGTCAATGGTTTGCTTACCACCCCGAGTAGTGATTGCCATACAGTGCGCATCATTCTTTGGATTTTGGACAGTGTTGCTAGGAAGAGTGCCCGGTTGCCGTGTGTTCACTGTCGCAGATAATTGGGCCACTTGCAATTCGATCTGTTTAATCGAAATTGCATGTGTATCAACTTTTTGCCCAATACTAGCTAAATCACCCCTTAACTCTTTAATGTGCTCATCACTAGCATCGAACCTCCTCATCATTTTGTGCAACATATCCTCAACTCGCGCCATACTATCTCCACCATCCCTAGGAGTAACTTCACGATTTTGAGGAGGAACATAGGGCCCATTCCTGTCGTTTCTGTTAGCATAGTTACCCCTGTTAAAGTTGTTGTCGCGGTTGTAGTTTCCATCTCGGACATAATGACCCTCACGATTGTAGTTACCATAGATCCGACCTTGGTTCCCTTGACCTTGGCGCCAATTATCCTGATTTGAGCCTTGGGCGCTTGGTCGGAAACCCCCCCACTGTTCATTTACTGCATAAGTATCCTCCGCATAGTAACATTCATCGTTAGGGGGTGGTGGTTTAGCCAAGTAGTTGACTGCATTAATCTTTTCTGCACCCCCAGTGACATGTTTTAGTACCAACCCAAGCTCAGTTCTCATCTGAGCCATTTCTTCCCGAATCTCATCTGTGGCTGGGTTGTGAGTGGACTGTACTGCGAAGGTATTTCTCCCGGTATCTGACTTCCTAGTACTCCAAGCTTTATTATTTCGGGAGATTTTCTCTAATTTTTCAGCAATCTCATCATAAGGACACTCCCCATAAGATCCACCTGCTATAGTGTCCAACACCGCTTTATTATTATCATCCTGTCCCCGATAGAAGTATTCCTTCAGTGACTCATCATCTATACGGTGATTTGGGACACTTCTCAAGAACGAGGTGAATCTATCCCAAGAACTACTAACTGACTCTCCTGGTAGTGCCACAAAGTTGTTCACTCTGTCTTTGTGGTTTAGTTTCTTGGAGACCGGATAGTAGCGTGCTAAGAAGACATCCCTTAGTTGGTTCCAAGTGAAGATTGAGTTGTATGGGAGCTCAGTGAACCACATAGCAGCCTCTCCCGTCAGTGAGAGAGGAAACACTCTGAGCCCTATTACATCTAGATCCAAATCAGGCCTCCCCACACAACTTTTACACACTGCCCTTACCTTAGCTATATGGGCATGTGGATCCTCAGAAGGTAGCCCTGAAAACAAACCTCTGGCAGTGAGCATTTGCATCAGGCTACTAGTTACCACAAAGGTGTGGCCTGTGGGTAGAGGAGGTAAGACAAGTGGCCCATCGGAGTCTGCTATGTTATCATAGCCTCTGTAGTATGCTTGGGGCCGTGGAACGGGATTTTGTCCCCTCTGTTGGTGTTCACCCGGAGCATCGGGTAACATCTGACCATGAACATCAACCGGAGCTGGGATGTTCTGGTTCGGATCCTCATCATTTATTCCCAAATTACGATTCATATTGCGCAGTGTACGCTCTAACTCGTGATCGTAGGGAAACAGCGGTTCTCTTCCTCTCCGTGTATTTGGCATACAAGGAGGATAGTTCTGAAAAGAAATCAAAAACAATAAAACAAAGTAAAATCAAGAAAATATCAACTAAACTATAGTAATAAGTTCAAATTAATCTAAAAGCTATTTTCCCCGGCAGCGGCGCCAAAATTTGATACGCTCAAACTTACTTCTCAAATAAGAAGTAAAGCGGTCGCGTCAAGTAAATAACCCAACTAGTGAGGTTGGGATCGTTCCCACGAGGAAAATAGTCTAGACTTAACTTCAACTTGTTATTACTATTGTTCGGTCGATGACTTCCTTAGAAAGTAAAAACATAAAAAGGGGGGTTTATATTTCTAAATGAGTAAAAATAAATAACGAAATTGAAAGAGACACTTAACAGTTTTGAAAGTTGGATTTTAATCAATTAATCAAAGTAACTAGGGTTTACGTGTTCCCCACAGGTTCATAACTTGATAATTCTAACTATAACAATTCTTTCCTAGTATCTTGCATGCAAAGTGATAAGTTATGTATTTCTAAATCCTTGGTCCGGCATCTAGAAAATCTAACTCCGCACCTTGGTCCGGCTACGTGTGTTGCTTTCCTAACCCTTATCTTTACCTCATATTAAGCATTGCATTCGATATTTGACTCAGTTATTACCTCGTACCAATCAATACTAGCCTATTAGATAGTATACACTAAATCTATGTTGATAATTCTTTTCCTATTATCTACCTCCTTGGTCCGGCAAGTAGCATTAAGGCGAGTTCTAACGTTGGCCATCCGTTAAAAAGACTTCTAAGCGAAAGAATTATTAATACATGCAAGACACTATTCTAGAATTGTTATTTTAGTTAGGTTTTACCTCATTATTTGCCTATGGTTCCCACAACCCTAGTTATGGAGTTTAGTTACTCATAGTCATAAACACAATATTCAAATATATTAAATAAGAATTCATGTACTTACTTCAATGAGAAAGAATAAAATCCAAAAGTTTGCTTGATTAATCACCAAAAATCACTTGCAAGAATTCTCAAAGTAATCAATAATCTCACGAAAAGTCTAATGATTATCAAGAATCTCACAATACAATGTTCACCAATACGAAGTTTTAACAATCTAAGAGTCTAACGATCAGGTGTCTAACCTCAAAAACGAGGTTTTTCGAACTATTTATAAAAAAACAAAAACCTAATTAAATAAGAATTCTAATTGCTGGAAATCTGCCAAAACGCGGCTGGGTCGACGGACCTCGCGACGGACCGTCGTGGTCACAACGGACCGTCGTGGACTCCGTCGTCCCATACTTGGTGCAATTTCTTCTGCTGCTTTCTTCATTCCCCTCGACGGCAAGTATGACGGACCGTCATAGGCACAACGGTCCGTCGAGGGTCTTCGTTCCAAAATACTTCAACTCTCGGAATCTGGGTACTGGGATCACTTCTCTGAACTTCACGACGAACCTGCAGGACGGACCGTCATAGCCATGACGGACCGTCACAAGCTTCGTAATCCCACACTTGGTCAGACTTCCCCATCTTCCTTCAGCAGCTGCACTACGCTGCCACCTACGGACCGTCACAGGAACGACGGACCGTCATAAGCTCCGTAGGTGGTCTCTTCTGCATTTTTCGCTCAAAATCTCCGCATTCAGCTTTGGACAGATTTCCTGCAAAACAAAGAGAAACTTATATCAAAATTAGCACAAAAAGGCTTTCGGACACACTAAACTTAAGGAAAAAGTATTAATTATACTGTGAAACCACGGTATATCAGAATGTCCTATGGAAATGCTTGTCAATGATATGGATATCTCCTGATTAAGTTTGCTCAACAAATAGAAGAGTCCAAACTTAAGAAGGAGAAAAGGAGCAGTAGGATGGACAACGATGGGTATAATTGACATGGTCATTTTAAAAATCGACAAAAGTTTCCCTGATTAGGTTATTCTAATGATCCTAGGCATGAGAATGAGAGGGTGTCTAACTTTAGACCTCAAGGAGAGCACGATGAGTATTCACGATATACTTGCTCTAGGTGTCGTAAGAGACATGAGGGTAGGTGTTTGGCCGGTAGGTATGGTTGCTATGGGTGTGGTGAGAGTGACCGCATGGTGAATGATTGCCCTAAGGCAAAGGCTTATGTGAAGGAAGGAAGACAAGTGGCTCCTAGTAATGTGGAAGATGGTCCTCTAAAGAGGAATAGGTTCTATGCTCTCCAATCCAAGGGTGATCCCAAATAATCTCCTTATGTCCCTTTCCAGTATGTGTTTCTTTAATGTTTTATGAAATTTTACAGATTTTCTTATGATTATCATTTTCCTTGTTGGTTATGATGTTTTCTTAATGAGAGTGAATTTGAATTTAGAATTCCATCTATGTGGCTTATTCGCAAGTGGGGGATAGTGGAGACATTTCTTCATAAGGTCTTTATGTAATTAAGTGTAGTATGCTTAGATAGGAATTGAAGTTTCCTTTATTTGGATGTGTTCGTTCAGAAACAATGCATACGTAATGGGATGCTAGTCTAGAATTTTCCCGTTAAGAAGTGTTTAGGAAGGTGTCATTCGAGGACGAATGTTTCCCAAGTGGGGATAATGTAATGACCCCAAAACGAGATTAGGTTAAATTAAGCCTCTCATGTGTTTAAAGAGTCAATAGAACATTTATATGATGTTTCAAAGCTTTTAGAAGTTTGTTTGAAGATATTTGAGGTCAAATATCCAAGGACGACCAAAACGTCCGGAAGCTAGCCTAGTTGAACTAGTGTGTAGTAGTGCTTTTTAGTGGAGTTCCGAGGTGTAGTATGAGGTTGAAATTAAGTATCAGGGGTTCCTACACATAGAATGAGATGTAAAGGGTCAAAATATTTGAGGAAGACTCCCTGGGGACCACCCTAAGGGTCCCCAAAAGGATCCAAACATGGGCCAATGAAGCTGTCGAGGCAGCCAAGAATTGGCAGTGGCTGTGTCGCGCTTGCAGCACCCAAAGGGAAATTTTTGCCCTGTGACGCGGGAATAGCGTGAAACATTATGACCCAAATACAATCAGAACCAAGAATTGGAGGTAACCCCACGACACGCAATGACTTCCTTGATTTGGTTGCGTCATTTTTAAGTCAAATTAGATTGGTTAAAAGGTCCACTAAGTGCAGGGTATTTTGGTTACTTTAAGGATTAATTATTGCAGTTTATTTAGGGTTTTGAAGTATATTCAAGAAGTAAAATAACCATTTAGACTCTAGACCCCGAATCAAAACTTCTCTCTCCCTAGAATTCTCTCAAGAACACCATTGAAGAAAAAGAGAAATTGGAGGCTGTTTGTAGGACAAAGTTCACCATATAATCCTGATGAGTTTAAAGCTCTAATCAAAGGTATGTGCAGCTTATTCATCAATGGATTCTACCATCCATGGTGTCCCCCTAGTTTTCCTCAATTGTGAATCCAAAATACCCCAATCTGGAGACGGTTATGATTGCATTGTGGGTAAGGCTTGTTTGTGATCTCAATGTAGTGGGTGACATTCAATTATAATTATATGATCATTATCTGATTTTTTCATGAGGTTTTCATGGTGAATTGTAGTATTTAATGATGAAGGTGGTCCTGTTGTTTTAGGAAATTAAAGGCAAGATTGAAGGTTTTAAGTTAATCTTCCTATTTTAATTGTATTATACGTTAGTTTATCATAATAGGATCACCTAGATATGAATTTAACTAGGCCTAATTGATTAAGAAGGATCTTTACTTGCTAAGTTAGAAATGAACTTATGTGATCAAGCATGACTAGAATTATCTTTCTAATGACCAAATTGTATGAAATAGATTGTAATTGGACATGGATATGATAGGATGAAGTTCGCTTTCATAACAGGGATTTTATATCATTGTTTCTAGGGATTTGGAGGTGAAGTCATTATGAGGGGATTCTGATGAGTTTTTCTCCTTCTTCTTTACACATAGACATGAATAGAGTGTTCACGAATTACCTTGATTCATTAGTAATTTTCTTCATTAATGAGATATTCGTATATCCTAAGGGTGAGGATGAACATATGGTCCATTTGAGGTAGTATTTCAAGACCTCAAGGAACATCAACTCTCTACTAAATATAGAAAGTGTGATTTTTTGTTGAGATCGGTTTCTTTCCTTTGCAACATTGTTTCATGTGAGGGTATAGAGGTTTATCCAAAGAAAATAGAAGCGGTTAAGAATTGTCCTAGACCTTTGACTCCACCAATATTCAAAGTTTCTTGGGTTTAGCAAGGTATTATAGGAGATTGATTAATGGGTTTGCATCTATCGCTTCTCCTTTGACAACCTTAACCCAAAAGAAAGTTAAGTTTGAGAGTGTACCAAAGTGTTTGTAGTGTATTGGGACACTTCTTGAGTTTGTTTGGGTTGTGTGCTCATGCAACATGGTGAGGTGATAACATACGCCTCTAGACAACTCAAGGTGCATGAGAAGAACTGTCAAACTCATGACCTTGAATTAGCAACTGTAGTTTTTGCTTTTAAAATATGGAGGCATTACCTATATGGTGTTCATGTGGATGTATTTACCGACTATATGATTCTCCAATACGTGTTCACGCAAAAGGAGTTGAATCTCCGATAAAGAAGATGGTTAGAAATTTTAAACGACTATGATATGACTGTACTTTACCATCCTAGAAAAGAAGTCAAATGACTATGGATAGTGTATCTCATGTTGAAGAAGGCAAGAAATATATAGTTAAAGACGTTCATTGATTGACCTAGTTGTTTGTTCCGTTTGAGGATTCTCTAAAAGGAGGTTTCATGGTTCAACATAACTTCGAGTCGTCTTTAATGGTCGAGGTGAAGTTGAAGCAACATCTTGATCTTCTATTGATAGAATTGAAGGAATCAGTTCATAGTAAGTTCAATGAGTAATTCTCATAAGGGGGGGAGGGGTACTTAGGTAACAGGTAGATTGTGTGTGTCGGATATTGATTACCTAAGAAGAAAATTTTTGGATGAAGCTCATAGTTACCTATATTCTATTCATCCAGGTACCACCAAAATGTATTGTGATCTTTAAGATGTCTACTGGTGGAATGGTTTGAAGACGGATATGGCAGAGTTTGTTGCTAAGTGTCCTAATTGTGAAAAAGTTAAGGCCAAAAATCAAAGGCAAAGAGGGTTAACTCAAGTGATGGATGTCCCTACTTGGTAATGGGAAGATATCAACATGGACTTCGTTGTAGGTTTGCCCCGTACATGGAGGCAAAATGATACCATATGGGTTATTGTTGATAAATTGACCAAATTTGCCCATTTTATCCCCATCAAATCTACTTATTCAGCAGAGGAATATCTAGGTTGTACATTAAAAAGATTGTGAGTTTTCATGGGATCCCTTTGTCTATCATCTCGGATAGAGGTGCCCGATTCACTTCTCATTTTTGAAGGTCTTTCAAAAATGGGCTAGGCACTCAAGTCAAACATAGTACTGCTTTTCATCCTTAAACGGATGGCCAAGCAGAATGCACCATCCAAACCCTAGAAGATATGTTAAGGGCTTGTGTTATTGACTTCACGGGCAATTGGGCACCTACCGTTGATAGAGTTCTCCTATTATTATTGATAGCAGTTGAGTATTTCTATTAAACCTTTTGAAGCACTCTATGGCAGGAGATTTAGGTCTCCAATTGGGTAGTTTGAGGTAGGAGTGTTTTAAATTCTTGGTCCCGAGATAGTCTATGAGGCTACGGAAAAAGTTTGAATGATAAGGAATAGGTTGAAAATAGCCTATTGTCAGCAAAAATCTTATGCCGACAATAGAAAAAGAGACCTTGAGTTTGAAATAGAGGATTGGATCTACTTGAAGATTTCACACATGAAAGGGGTGATGAGATTTAGTAAAAAGGGGAAACTTAGTCCTAGTGTGTAGGTCCTTAAACGGTTCGGTAAAGTTTCTTATGAGTTGAAATTACCAAGTGAATTAACCCCGGTTCATCTGGTATTTCGTGTTTATATGTTCAAGAAATGTATAGCCAACCCGATGATTATTTTTCTCATTGAAGGGTTAGGGGTGAATGACTTCTTATGAACAGGTTCAGGTTGAGATCCTAGATTGTCAATCTAGGATGTTGAGGAACAAAGAGGTTGCCTCCGTAAAATATCTATGAAGAAACCATCTAGTTGAGGGTGCAACATGGGAGGCGAGGACGACATGAAGTTCTGTTACCCACATCTCTTTCCTCTTACTCCTAGTCAAAGTTGAGGTTAGTAGTTTCTATTAAAATAAATATCATGAATAATATGGAAGTTGACTAGTTCTTTTATGTATGTGCATATCTTTGTAAAGGTTCATGCTAAAATGAGTTTTCATGAAAAATTCTCTCACATTACTTGCATTTATATGTTATGTTTACGTTCATTGTAATGAAATGGTAGTGAGCCTTCTTTGATGATGTATTGAGAATAAAAAATTGCATGTTAACTCTTTGATGCTCATTTTGAGATCACATTAAAATTGAGAAGGTAGTTCCTCATTTTGTGGTATGAAATGGTAAGCTCTTATATGTGATGGATTGTGAATTAAGTGGATATGTATAATTCTTTGATTTTGTGTTTAATGGAGTAGAGTATCCCTCCTATGAGTTGTGAATCATGATGATTGTATTCATGTTGTTGTTTGTTGGTCTTATAGTATTGAGTCTCTTTATTTCCATATATAAAGATAAAGGTGTCATTCGGGAACGAATGTTCCTAAGGGGGGATTATGTAAAACTCTAGAAGTTGCATGACTTAGTCTAGAGCCTTACATGATGAAATATGCCTTGAAACGGTTTTTCTATGCTTAAAGAAAGGCCATGAACTTAATTAGGAAGTATTAGAACTAAAACATCAAGGGACGACAATGACGTCCGGAGATTTGTGCAAATGGCCTACTGTTCCTTCATGTGTTTCAAGGGGTTTTAAGAGTCGTAAAAAGGTCAAATTTGGTGGAAAGATTTAGAATACACCTTAGAGTGTGTTTAGGTTCGAAACGTCCGGGTAAAATGACACACCCGGAAATTCTATGACTTATACTAGAGCCTTATATGTTGTGTAATTATGGTTTTAGACCTAAATAAGTATAAATAACTTGAATGAGAAGTAGATTGGAGCCAGAGCATTAAAGAAAAGCCTTAGTGTCCGGAAACTAGCGAATTTTAACTAGTGACGTCCGTAGGTTTGGTGAAGATTTCGGAGGGTCACATGAAGTCCAAAACTTGTAAAATGACTTCAAATAGGTAAAACCTTGTATATACGGTGAAAACTTTTAGGTACAATCCCCAAGGATCACCTGAGGGGTTCACGAAGGGACCCCACATTGGACCAAGCAAGCTGCCAAGAGGCAACAGCTTTTGTTCTTGGAGGGAACAAGTCCGCGCGCGAACTTGGTTTATTCACGGTCAAAAGTGAATCTCGCGTCGTGGACAGGTCGCAGACTCCACTATTACGAAAATTAATTTTGGAAATCTTGCGGGAACAGCTCCATGACGCGAACTTGTTCCCCGACGAAAAATCTGAAAAATAGAATTTGAGTTTGACTTCAATATAGGTTCAATTTAAGTAAGGGGTCTTTTGGATATTTCATGGGGGGCTTATATATTGAGTTCCCATCAGTTTTTCCTTACAATTTCTCTCTCAAATCAAAACATCAAAACAAATCTCAAAAGCTCTCCCTACTCTCTACATTCTGTCTCTACTCATCCTCCTTTGAAGAAGCTTTGAAGCTTGAAGAAGAAGACCAAATACCTCAAGTTTCCACTCAATTTCGTGGCTTTCTCATATATAAGGTATGATTTCTTTATATGTTGGGATTCCTTTCCACAAGAGGTCTTTCAATAGATGATTTCTAGATCCCCCCCCCCAAAACAAGAGTTTTTCTTCTCACATGGGTCTTCTTTCTAAAATGAAATCAATTATGATAAATTAATGTTGTTCAGATATGAATTTATGGTTAATTGATGAATTCCTATGAGTTTTCCCTTGACCCATGTTTTTCCCACAAATCCCTAAATTATTGAATTGATGAAGGTGAATTGTTGAGGGTGATGAACATGTCACTTGTTTACTTTGATTTTATGTATCATAATACTTCATGAATTGACTATTGCATATGTTTGTTGTGAATTATTGGGAGTTGAAGAGTGAAGTCCCATGAAGGTCAATAAGGTATGATCTTAATTCTTCTTTCATCTCAAATATGAAAGGTTAAATTACTTATATGACAATGATGCTATAGCTAAGGTGTTGTTGTGATTTTGATGAAATGATTCCCTCAACCCTAACTCTAGACACATGTATTGGTAATGAATTATGTGTGCATGATATAGTATGATCATTATGTGTTTGAATGTAGTTTCTCATGAACATGATGAAGGGTTGAGTGAAAGGCTTGATCACTTGCTATGTGACTAAAGTGAAAGGATAGTTCTCACTTGTGGTCACCTATGAGCTATTATGATAAGATGTTTACATAGGGGTCTAGAAGACACTAATGTGAACTTGTATGGTGAAATTTTATGATTACTAAAGGGAAAAATTTCTTATCATCGAAAGGGCATGAAAATGAGATGAAATTCTCACGTTAGTAAGTCCGACCTCCCACATGGGTTTCCTCACATTAGTAAGTACAAATTCCCTAATTATGTGTTGTCACATGAGATGGAAACCGCCACGTTAGTAAGTTTAGGTTTCTAGAAAAAATATCCTTGACCCTTAGGCAAGTTTTAACCCTCTCTTTTTGGTGTGGGAGTAGAACAACGAATTCCATGTAGCTCACATGGTCTCATGTCAGTTCTTCACTTCTTCCCTTAATGTAAAAGTAAATGAACAAGTTAAGTAAGTGAACTCTTATTAGGGTTGTCTTTAAGGATACTACATAAGGTAAGTGAGGGTATGTGACTTCTCTTATTCATTACACATGTGGGATCCTAACGGATGATCCTAGTAGTTTCTTTTTATGATTATGACTGTGATTATGATTATATTGATAATCTATGAGTATTATTCATGTATTTAATCATGTTATCATGAATTGTGAGAATTTGTTGTAATTATGAAGTGGGTTGCTTAATGTGATATTTAGCTTTGGATAGGATAATGGGGTTCCATCTTTGGCATTGCATAAGTATTGTTTGGGTGATCTATGTGTTGGGTTACTATTTTGTTGAATTGACTTATTATGCTTCTTATATATGCATGTTGAGTTAAATTGATAATAAACATGATTTTTGATTAAATTGTCCTTTTCTCATGCATTGATCATTTTGTGCATAGGAGTCATACTTCGTACATGTGGTTTGTACTAACCCATAATTTCTACCTTTTTCCCAAACATATTAGGTTCGGGCCATTGAGGAGATTCGTGGTCATTGAAGAAGAAGACTTGGCTTTTTCCTAAGTCAATTGGTGAGAACTCATGATTTCAAAGATAAATCCTCTCATTAAGCCTAATTAGTTTTGTCTATGTTTTGAGACAATTATTCCATTCTCATGTTGAGACTTTCATTGTAGCCTATATGGCATATTGTAGTAGACTAAGGTCTATGCCCAAACTATTCCGGTTCATAGTCTTGTTGATGGTTTATATGTGAGATGAGACTTTAGACTTCTACGTGATTTGTTATGCTTAAAGAGAAGTCTATGTACACTTCGTATGTGAGGAGTCTATGTAAAGTTTTTATTTATTCTTAAATTTTGACCTATGATGTATGCTAAGGGCTTGTCTTAGTCCTCTTAGAGGACAACGATGCCAGTTACGCCTAAGGATACTTTGGGTCGTAACAAACTTGATATCAGAGCATGAGTTTGAGAAATCTTAGGATTGATGTCTCACTAAACCATGTTTATGTAGGGTTTTATTTATAATTATAAAACATGCCACACTTATGAATGAGACACTATGTGATGCTTAGGAACTCTCACTCTCTTGTTTTTCCTTAGTCGTGCCTAAGAGTATTAACTCTATCTAGTCCTTTTCTTCTTATCTTTTTATTGTGCTTATAGGCAATGAATACAAGGAGGAACAATGCCCGGAGGGCCGGAGAGGAGAATTCGAATGAGGCGGTCACCCCTCAAGCTCCTCAAAACCCTCAAGTTCCTATTGAACAAGGGTCTATGTCTAACTTTCAGATAAGGTCGCCCATTCATAGCTTGAATCAAGTGTTGGCTACTCAATTTTCTAGGGATACAAGAGTGCAAGTGAACCCCAATTCTAATACCACCGCTTCAAGGATTAGGGATTTTACAAGGATGAATCCCTCTACTTTCTATGGTTCGAAGGTGGAGGAGGACCCACAAGGGTTCATTGATGAAGTGTTCAAAGTTTTTTATGCTATGGCTGTTTTTTCTCAAGAAAAGGCGGAACTATCCGTCTACCAACTCAAAGTTTATCTCAAGTGTGGTTAGAGAAATGGAAGGATGAGAGGCCGGTTATAGAATGTCGGATTACTTGGGGAGCTTTCAAGACGACTTTCCTTGATAGGTTCTTTCCTTTGAACTAAGGGAGAGAAAAATGCAAGAATTCATCAACCTTTATTAAAGGGTTATGAGTGTGAAGGAGTATAGTCTCAAGTTCACTCAACTATCCAAGTATGCTCCTACTATGGTTGCGGATTCTAGGGCCAAGATGAACAAATTTGTCATGGGGATATCAGATCTTGCGGTTAATGAATGTAGGTGGGCTATCTTGATTCCTGCCATGTACATCTCTCGTCTCATGGTTTATTCCAAACAAATTGATGAGCAAAAGCTTAAGCAAGTTCGTAGGAGTTGAATAAGGTGAGAATTGAAGAGAGGAATTCTTCTAGGAGTAGGTTTGAGGTGCAAGACAAACCAAGGTTCAAAAGGAGGTTTAACAACCAAGTATCTCATAATGCTCCAAGGGTTTTCAAGAGTAAGGTGTCTACTCCTTAGCCCCAAGAGGGGAAAGGTGGTGGTTCTTATGATGAGAAGTCTATTTATTCAAAATGTGGTAGAAAATAATATGGTTAGTGCCTAGTTGGTAAGGGTAATTGCTATGGTTGTGGAAAGAGTGGTCACATGAAGAGATATTTCCCGATGATGAAGATTCAAGGAAGGGAAAATTATCAAGATCAAGCAAGTGCCCCAAATAAGGATGCTCCTAAGAAGAATCACTTTTATGCTCTCCTATCCCAAAGTGATCAATAGATCTTACTGGACATGGTCACCAGTATGTTAAAATTATTTTCCTTTGATGTATATGCTTTGTTTGATCTGGGAGCAACATTTTCATTTTTTACCTCTCTTGTAGCCATTAAATTTGAAATACTACCCGACATATTAGAAGAACCTTTTTTGGTTTCTACCCCGGTGGGTGATTCAATGGTGGTTAATGGAGTCTATAAAGGTTTATTTGAGTTCCCTCAAATAGAGTCGGTACCCATAGTGAGGGAATTTCCGGAGGTCTTTCCCTTTGACCTTTTCGGAATTCCTCCCGAATGAGAAATTGTCTTCAACATAGACTTTTTGCTGGATACGCAACCTATTTCAATCCTTCTTTATCGGATGGACCCGACAGAGTTGAAGGAGATAATGTATCAACTCAATGATTTGTTAGATAAGGGATTTATTCAATAGAATATATCATTGTGGGGTGCTCCGGTATTATTTGTGAAGAAGAAGGATGGGTCGTTGAGAATGTGCATTGACTATCGTCAATTAAACAAAGTCACTATAAAGAATAAGTAACGGCTCTGTAGGATTGATGACTTGTTTGATCAACTTGAAGGAGCTAGCTATTTTTCAAAGATTGACTTGAGGTTGAGTTATCATCAACTTAGAGGGAGGGAGGTCGATATTTTGAAAACTGCATTCCGAACAAGATATGGTTACTTTGAATTCCTAGTGATGTCATTTGGTATAACAAATGCCCCGGCGGCCTTCATGGACCTTAGGAATTGTGTCTTTAGAAAGTATCTTGACTTGTTTGTTATTGTCTTTATTGATGAAATTTTGATATACTCTAAAGTGAAAATGATCATATGAGACATTTGAGAATAGTTTTGCAAGTTTTCAAGGATAACCAACTTTTTGCTAAGTTTAACAAGTGTGAGGTTTGGCTGAGATCTATTGTCTTTCTTGGTCACATTGTCTCTAGTGAAGGGGTAGAGGTTGATCCAAGGAAGACGGAAGTGGTCAAAAGTTGTCCTAAACCGTTGAGTCCTACCAACATCCGAAGTTTTGCGTCGGCTGGCTACTATAGGAGGTTTGTTGAGGGATTCTTGTCTATAGAATCTCTATTAATGGCCTTAACCCAAAAATAAGTCCAAATTCAAATGGTCGGAATCATGTGAAAAGAGTTTGCAATTATTGAAAGATAGACTCACCTCTGCTCCGGTATTAACTTTACCGAAGGGTACCGAAAGGTTTGTGATTTATTGTAATGCCTCCTGAGTGGGTCTAGGATCTGCGCTCATGCAACATGGGGAAGTCATAGCATATGCCTCTAGAAAACTAAAGCTACACCATAAGAATTACCCAACTCATGACCTTGAGCTTGCTTTCGTGGTATTTGCATTTAAATTTTGGAGACATTATGTCCATGGGGTACATGTTGATGTATTCACCGATCACAACGGTTTACAATATGTGTTTACCCAAAAATATTTGAACCTACGTTATAAAACATAGTTAGAACTTTTAAAGGACTATGATATGAGTGTCTTTTACCATCCCAAAAAAGCTAATGTGGTAGCGGATACTTTGAGTCGAATGTCCATGGGTAGTGTGACTCGTGTGGCTGATAATAAGAAGGTGCTAGTGAAAGAGGTTCATAGGTTGGCTCATTTAGGTGTACGACTAGAAGACTCTCCAAAGGGTAATCTCGTGGTTCTCCACGACTCCGAGTCATCTTTAGTGGTCGGGGTGAAATCCAAGCAACACATTGATCCCCTATTAATGGAGTTGAAGGAAACAGTCCTTAGTAAGTCTAATGAGTCTTTCTCTCAAGGGGAATATGGGGTTCTTAGGCACCAGGAAGGTTGTGTGTATCGGATGTGGATGGTTTAAGGAAATTGATCATGGAAGAGGCTCATGGCTCCCGGTATTCCATTCACCCGGGTGCCACAAAGATGTACCGCTACTTACGAGAAGCATGTTAGTGGAACCGTATGAAATGAGACATAGAGGATTTTGTTTCTAAGTGTCCAAACTTCCAACAAGTCAAAGCAGAGCATCAAAGGCCGGGTGGCTTGACTCAAAATATAGATATTCCTACACAGAAATGGGAGGATGTTAACATGGATTTTGTAGTAGGGTTGCCTCGTACTAGAAGACAACATTACTCAATATGGGTCATCGTGGATAGGCTAACCAAGTCCGCACATTTTCTTTTCATAAAAGTCACATATTTAGCGGAAGACTATTCCAAATTGTATATCAAAGAGATAGTGAAGTTACATGGAGACTCTTTGTCCATCATTTTTTATAGAGGCACTCAATTCACCTCGAATTTTTTGAAAGATTTCCATGGTGGGATTGGTACGAAGTTGCAGCTTACTACCGCTTTTCATCCCAAGACGGATGGTCAAGCGGAACACACTATTCAAACTGTTGAGTATATGTTGAGGGCATGCATCATCAATTTCAAAGGTAATTGGGATGAAAACCTACCCTTGATATAATTCTCCTAAAACAATAGCTAACACTCAACTATCTCTATGTTACCTTTCGAAGCACTTTATGGGATGAGGTGTATATCCCCGGTTGGATGGTATGAGGTAGGTGAGTTTGCTCTACTTGGTCCTTATTTGGTTTATGAAGCTCTCGAGAAGTTTTGCGTTATAAGGGATAGACTAAAAGCGGCTCAAAGTTGACAAAAATCTTATGCCGACAATAGAAAGAGGGACCTTGAATATGAAATAGGGTATTGGGTCTATTTGAAAATTTCACCCATGAAAAGGTTGATGAGGATTGGAAAGAAGGGGAAGCTTAGTCCTCGTTATGTGGGCCTGTATTAAATTTTGAAGCGAGTTGGGAGTGTTGCCTATGAGTTGAGGTTGCCAAATGAGTTGTCCGTGATTCATCGATGTTCCATGTTTCTATGCTTAAGAAGTGTATAGGTGATCCTGTTTCCATTCTTCCTCTAGAAGGTTTAGGGGTAATCGAGGACTTTTCTTATGAAGAGATCCTGGTTGATATTTTGGTTCACCAAGTTAACAAATTGAGGAATAAGGAGGTTGCCTCCATAATGATTCTATGGAGGAACCACCTTGTTGAGGGAGCAACATGGGAGAAGTCCCGCTATCCTCATCTTTTCCCCCTTACTCCTAGGCAAGATTGAGGTTAGTAGTTCCCTATATAATTAGTATGAATAATATTGATCTTATCATGTTTTTCAAAATATATGTGCATACCATAGTAGAAATTCATGCCTAAGTTGAGTTCTTTTCTTTCCATGAACATGTTTATTGTATTGGCTTTCACTTAAGTGAGTTGTGTTCTATAATTACTCATGGAGGATATTTATGAGCATTCTTGATATTGTGTTGATAATAAATCAACATGTAAACTTTATTGTTCATATTGAGCTCATATTAAAATGGAGAAGGTAGTACCTCCTTATGTGAAATGAAAAGTTGAGCTTTAGTTATTGTATGTGTGGGTTAAATTCCTATTTGTTGATGCTATGTTATGTGTTGAAATGAGATTGAGGTTTCCTCCCATGATCTATGACTCATTATGATATTTTTGGTTTGTTGGCTGCTAGTCTTGAGTCATATCTTCCTTCCTATAAAAAGGTTTAGAGTGTCATTTGGGGCCGAATGTTTCTAAGGGGGGAGTATTGACACACCCAGAAATTAAATGACTTAAACTAGAGAATTATATAGTGATTAATTAAGGTTTTAGACCTAAATAAGTATAAATAATTTTGTTGAGAAGTATTGGATCCATAGAATTAAAGAAAAGCCTAAGCATCCGAAAACTAGCGAAATTCAACTAGTTGACGTCCCTAGGTTTGATGCAGGTTTCGGAGGGTCACATGAAGTCCAAACAATGTAAAAATAGTATATAAGGTGAAAACATTCAGGTACGACTCCCCAAGGATTGCTCGAGGGGTCCACGAAGGGACCCCACATTGGACCAAGCAAGCTGCCAAGAGGCAACAACTTCTGTTCTTTGAGGGAACAAATCCGCGTCGCAAATCTTGGGCAGGTAGCGGAATCCACTATTATGAAAATTAGTTTTGGAAATCTTGCGGGAACAACTCCGTGACGCAAACTTGTTCCCCGACGAAAAATCTGAAAATAGAATTAGAGTTTTACTTTATTAAAGGGTCGATTTAAGTAAGGGTTCTTTTTTGTATTTCATGGGGGTCCTATATATTGAATTCCCATAAGTTTTTCCTCACAATTAATCACTCAAATCGAAACCACAAAACAAATCGCAAAAGTTCTCCATTCTCTCTCTACTCATCCTCCATTGAAGAAGCTTTCAAGCTTGAAGAGGAAGACCAAATCCCTCAAGTTTCTATTCAATTGAGTCTGTTTCTCATCTTTAAGGTATGGTTTGTTTCACTCTTGGGATTCCTTTCCCCAAGAGGTCCTTCACAAGAATATTTCTAGATTCCCCCAAAACAGGGTTTTTTTTCCTCACATGGGTCTTCTTTCTAAAACGAAATTGTGAATCAATTGTGATGAATTATGATGAATTAATGTTGTTTAGATATGAAGTGATGGTTAATTGCTGAATTCCTATGAGTTTTCCCTTGACTTATGTCTTTCCCCCAAATCCCTAAATTCTTGGATTGATGAAGGTTAATTGTTGGGGTAATGAACTTGTAACTTGTTTACTTTGTTTTTAGTTATGATAATACTTCATGAATTTCCCTATAGCATATGTTTGTTGTGAATTCTTTGGTGTTGAAGTTTGAAGTCCTATGAAGATAAATGAGGTATGATGTTGATTCTTCTTTAATCTCAATTATGAAAGGTAAAATTACTTAGATGACAATGATGCTATAGATAAGGTGTTGTTGTGATTTTGATGACATGATTCCCTCAACCCTAACCCTAGACACATTTATTATTTATGAATTATTTGTGCATGATATAGTATGATCATTATGTGATTGATGTGGTTTCTTATGAACAAGATGAAGGGTTGAGTGAAAGGTTTGATCACTTGCTAATATGACTAAAGTGAAAGGATAGTTCTCAATTGTGGTCACCTATGAGCTATTATAATAAGATGTTTACATAGGGGTCTAGAAGAGACTAATGTGAAATTGTATGACAAAATATATGATTACTAAATGGAATCATTGCTTACCACCAAGGGCATGTAAATGAGATGGAGGTCTCACGTTAGTAAGTCCGCCTCCCATATGGGTTTCCTCGTGTTAGTAAGTCTGTATTCTCTAATTATGTGTTGTCTCATGAGATGGAAACCTCCATGTTAGTAAGACAAGGTTTCTAGCAACAATATCCTTTACACTTAACCATGTGCCCACCTAGGACTCTAGCTTAGTGGATCCACATAGATAGCTATGTACAAATTGTTACACCTTAGGCAAGTGTTAACCCTCTCTTTTTGGTGTGGGAGTAGAGCACTGGATTCCATGTAGCTCAGATAGTTTAATATCAGTTATTGCACTTCTTTTGCTAATGTAGAAGTAAATGAACAATTTAAGCATGTGAACTCTTATTAGGGTTTTATTGAAGGCTACTACATAGGGTAAGGGAGTGTATGTGACTTCTCTTATTCACTGCACATGTGGGATCCAAAGGGATATTCCTAATAGTATTATTTTTATGATTATGACTATGATTATGATTATATTGATAAGCTATGATTATTTTTCATGTATTTGATCATGTTATGATGAATTATGAGAATATGTTGTGAGTATGAAGTTGGTTGCTTAATGTAATATTTAACTTTGGATAGGATTATAGGGTTCTATCTTGGGTTATGGGGTTCTATCTTGGATAGAATGTGTTGAATTGACTTATTAAGATTCTTATATATGCATGTTGAGTTAAATTAATAAAAAGCATTATTTTTTACTAAATTGTCCTTTTGTCATGAATTGATGATTTCAGCATAGGAGTCATACTTAGTACATGTGATTTGTGCTAACCCAATTTTTCTCCCTTTTCACAAACATTTTAGGTTCGGGACATTGGGGATATTTGTGGTCACTAAAGAAGAAGACTGGGCTCATTCCTAAGTCAATATGTGAGTCCTCATGAGTTCTGAGTATAAAGCCACTCATCAAGCCTTATTAGTGTTGTCTATATTTTGAGACAATTATTCCATTCTGAAGTTGAGACTTTCATTGTAGCCTCTATGACATAATGTAATAGACTAAGGGATATGCTCAAACTATTGTTATTCATACTTTTGTAGATGGTTTATAGGTGAGATGAGACTTTAGACATTTATATGATTTGTTATGCTAAAAGAGAAGTCTATGTACACTTTGTACATGAGGAGTCTATGTAAACTACATATGTAAAGTTTTTAATTAATTCGAAATTTTGACCTATGATGTGCTATAATGTATGCTAAGGGCTTGTCTTAGTTCTATTAGAGGACTACGACGCCGGTTACGCCTAAGGGATACTTTGGTCGTAACAAAAGACTCCACAAAGAACACCATAAGGTTCCTTGAGGAGGATGCAACATTTGACCCCAAAAAAACTGTCAATTGGCACTGCACAACAACAAGGACAAACGACGAGCTCTCTTTTGAACTAAACTTCGTCGTTGGGGCTCATTTTTCCACACTAAGAAATTTTCACATGGCTTGAAAAATGTGTCCTCTTCCCAAACCATATTTGACTAGTATGGTCTGTGGTTTAGTTGACGGGTCATCGACGGGGATTCGTCATTTGACCCATGGTTCACTGTCTTGAGTCGGCTAACATAGGGAATTTAGTTTATTAGTTAGTTAATTACTTAATGATTAAGAGGTTCATTAATTAGTTTGTTGTGAACTATAAAAGGTTAAACCTCATTAAACTAACCTAACATCATCTAATTCCCCAAACCCAATTAGCTCTCACTTCTCTGTACTTTCTCTCACTTTCCAATGACCCCTATTGATGAACAAGGTCAAGCTTCATTAGGGATTCAAGATCAAGGATTTCTTTTACAATTATATAAGAATTAACAAGGTATGGAAGCTATTGACTCTTGGAACACCTTTCCCCAAGAGGCTCTTCATTGATTTGATTTCAAAATTCTTCAAACAATGGTTTCCATCCAATTTCGTGGGTTATCTTTCAAATTGATTTAATGTGATATTGATTCAATTTATATTGATATATTATGAATGTTTAGTGTTGGATTGTTGTAGTTACTTAGACTTTGACCTAATTTCCCTAAAAGATACATGAATGACTCCTTTTCCCAAACCCTAACTATGAATTAGATTGACAGTTTATTAGGGAGGTTATAATTGGATATGCTATTGCCTAATTTGATATTATATGATGAAGGTAATTGGATTATTGGATAAATTTTGTGGAATTGAGGGTAAGATCTTGAAGGAGATTCTTTGAAGCCATTGATATGACTTTTAAGATCATGAATACTTTACTACAATCATGTCGTTTTTTTCTTGATGATGTTCAATTGAAGTATGAATATGTGAGTAGAATAAAAACGTGATGGTATGATGACATGTTATGAATATGTTAAATGTGATATCATGATAGGGGTATGATCATTCAAGGTAGAAGTGATTTTCTTGTGTACCTTATTATTATGACTGATGTGATGATCTCACTAAATGCTGAGTTGTGATGAAAGGAAGTTCTCATACCAAATCTAAGATCTATGATCATGATTATACAATGGGTTACTCTCTAAAGGCTTATGCTCAAAGACATTTCAAAAAGGGACTTTAGCTTAGAACCGATCTAACTAGATATGAGAGGTGTCCCTTCCCAAGAGAAAAGGTAGGTTCACTATTGTTCTCATGAGATGGATACTACAATGCAAATGTTCATAAAAGAGTTTATATAAAGTATACTAGTTCCTTAACTATGTGCCCCCATAGAAAGCCTAGCTAGTGGATCCACCTAGATTCTATGTTCATGTATGGTTCTACCTTGGCAAGAAGAGCACCTTCTTTCGGTGTAGGGTTTCATGACAGTGGATTCCATGTTTAGATCACATGGTATATTATCTATTACGGCGAATGATCTTGAAAGTAAAATGACTGAATGAAAGTAATAAAAATGGACACTAACTAGGATTGATTTACCTATACATTGAACAAGTGGGCCTTAAGGGGAGTCCTAGTAGGAGTTCTTATGAACTTATGTTATGAATGAAATTCATAATGTCGGTTTTAAATGTTGCTCTTATGATGCTGACTTCATTTGATAAACATGATATTGGTCCAAATTGCTATGTATGGTACTGACTACATAATGATGATATGTTATATCAGGTAAAGGCATTACTTATGGTTTCATCTCTAGTTTACTTAATTATGTGGGGTTATGGGGCTTCACATGAGCGTTACACTTGTTGTCTTGGCTTGGGATTGTGAGTAAGGGTCTTGTATACTTTGATGATATGAACTCTAGAACATGAAATGTTGATATGACTTTATCATGATGCTATTCTTGTATATGAATATGAACATGTCTTATTGTTTTTGGGATTATTGACTTGTATATGCCCTTGCATGTGCATAAAGGCTTTTAAAAAGACTTAGCATGTCTTTAAAGAAATTTTCACTTTGTTGATGCCTTCAAATGTTTTAATTGCATATGTTTCCATACTTAGTACATGTGGTTTGTACTAACCCATATTCTCTCTATTTCTACAAAGATGTAGATTTGGGCCAATGAAGAGTTTTAAGGCCATTTGCAAGGAAGACTTGGATATTTTCCTAAGTTGTTGGTGAGTCCTCAAGTCCAAAGATAATGCTACTATTCTAGATTTACAATTTGACAATGTCTAAGACAATGTTCATATCTTATCTTTTGAAACTTTGTTGTAAGTCCTATATGAGGCATATGGTAATGGTGTAACGACTATGCCAAAATCTTGTACTTCTATAATAGATGGTTATGCATGATACAATATTAGACTATGTTGATAAACGAGAAGTCTATTTAAGCTTCATATAATAATAAATGAGAAGTCTTAGTATACTTACTATGTAAAGTGTTTAATTTTTATTTTATTTTCCCCCATTTTCTCTACCAATGACATGCCATGATGTATGATAAGGTCTAGTTTAAGGCCTCTTTGAGGTCAAAGACGCTGGTTACATCTAGGGGTTGCTCCTCGGTCGTGACATCCGGAGAGTAACAAGATCGTTGGGTGAACTTCAACGCATACTCGTGAACACTTAAAGAATACCACATAAGTGTAAGGGCTCACGTACTTTAGCATCTTTCAGTTCTCGGGAAAAGAAGCGCCCTAAGAAGGCCTCATCGAAAAAAGCCTAAATCTCAGGTGTTATATCTTCATCTCTACCCTCCTTCCACTAAACAAACTACGTTCTAGCAACACCCTTCATATGATATGCAACTCTCTCAACTCTTGCTGTATTAGTAACATGAGTAACAGTGAACACCTTTTATAATTCCTTAATGAAGTCCTCTGGGTCCTCTGAAGTTCTTGAACTAGTGAAAGTTGGGGAATCATCCTCAAGAACTCACAAATCCTTTAAATGTCAGCCTCCTCTTGTTGAGGTCCTCTTTATTGCCCAACCTAATAAGTCACCGCTTGGCTCAACATCTTAATAGCCTCTGAGAATTCCATATTGGTGCCTTCTCCTTGAGGTATAACGTTTCATGCATTAGTTACCCCTTGCCATTGTGGTTCAACATTTCTCCTCGCTGGAAAAACTCTGACTACTTTTTGTTAAGGCATAGTTGTTTGAATACACTCACAACCACGAATTAGAGAGAATCTTTTTAGAGATCACACTGTAATACACGAAAGGAATATGAAAGAAGTGAGGAATTTCCTAAAAGTTTCAACCTCCTAATTAATGATGTGGTGCACTTCACACCAATAACTAAGACTCTATAGATATGACCATAGACTTCCTAGGAATTTTGAACTATGTGCTCTGATATCAAGTTTGTCACGCCTTGAGCATACACATAGTACGTGGATTGAACTCAAAGACCATTGTTGGCCCTAAGCGAACCAATGGCCTAGCTTACTTAACTAAGCGGGAGACAATATTCATATTTATAAACATAATAACACTTAACTGAATTGAATATTAAAATAATTGTGAATTTTGTTAAGATTAAACATTAAACTTGTCAAAAAAATGGCAACCTAAGTCTTAACTAAAGAATAATTGCGGAAACACTCAAAGGACTAATATTTCATTGTGTACGTATGAAGCCCCTAATAATCTAGATGGATGTTGAGACAAACCCCACAACATACTAATAAACTGAAATATGACTTAAAGTATTAAAAGGTGTCCTCCAAAAGGCAAGGAGGCTCACCAACTGACTCTGAGTTTCTCACTGGATCAATGATACGCTGGATGACGGTCCTCCTTACCTGCGTATGCATATACTGCAGGCCAACTGGCATAAATACATTGAAAGTACAAGTATGTGAGTTAAAAGACTAAGGCGACATAGGCTCAAAAGAATTCGAAAGAAACTAAAGAACTTAAGTGTCTCAACTAAACTCAACATAACTGAATTATTTTAATATATAGATATTTAATATAGTTGCAATATAAATATAAGTTGTTTAAAAAAATTTGTGAACTCTGTATGCACGCAAAGATACAATTTAATTTGAGATGTCTGCAAGAAAACAAATAAACATTGTATATAAAAATACAATAACTTTTGTAGGAGTTTCTGTAACCGACAACCATAACATAAGATCTATATTAATGATACATTGATCTACCTCATGATGCCAGTATATCCTACACCCGGTAAAAGGTATAAGACCTGAATTTCCTAATGAATCTACTAATCGACTATGACAATGGTTCATCTAAAAAGTATGACCCTTTTCTACCGATGGTGGCTACATAGTTCTATGGAGATGTGACTTATCTGAACTCATGGTCTTCCACAATTTGTTGTTTAATACTACTCCCAAATCATACAAGCTCTTATGTTCTAAAAAAATTGTTTCTTATGTGATTTGAGATTATTCCTCAAAACATCGGTCAAATGCTATCTTGGAAATCTCAATTTCCTTGATTGCTTCATTTATAAATCCATTACTCTTTTCAAAAAAACTATCCCAAAAGCTCTTCGGACATCTCAGTTCCCTTATTTGCTGCATTTCGAAAGTATTGATCTTTTCTGAAAAATAGTCAGGAAGCTCTTTGGAAATCTCAGTTTCCGTTCTTGATTAAATGTGTGAACATTTCTTTTAAACCTCTTTTAGAATACATAGTCCCCATATACTTCTTTAAAGAATGAAATTCAACTTTACTCTTTACTGAACTCAACTCTTGAGTCGTAAAACAATGTTAAAATGTTTGCAAAAGACTTATGAACACTTGAAATGAATTTCTCTTACTTGACTCTTAACTTTGATATAAATCTTATTGAATTAATTCAAATCTATCCTTGAATTTATATATGGATTCAAGGATTATGATTTGTGTTTTGAAAGACCCCATGATGTTTATGAATGATTCCGAATAGCTAAACTTGAGAGAAGTTACGAAATCACCGTCTTGAAACAAGTCCACGACGTAGAGATGCTCCTAAATAATTATTCAAAAAATTTAATTTTGAGATAGAGGATTCCGTGTCCTGTCCGTGACGCAAAGTAATGTTTTACTCAGTGGTGGAACAAGTCCGCGACAGGAACTTGTTTGACGAAACCTGCACGACTTTTTCCTTCTTTGTTTTCCAGCCTAAATTCGCCTAAACTAGGATTTTTTTCCTCGACTCCATTTTAGATTCTGATACACAGCATTATTATTCACGAACCTAACTCAAAGAAACTCCAAAACTCAACTTAAAGATCTCAAAAACTCCACAATTCAACCCAATGCAAGAACAACATTCAGTTTCAAGAATTCATGTTAATAACATTAACTTTGAAACTCTTTAAGGACGAATTGTGCTAAATTAAACATATTTGGTGTGAGGGTGAATGAACTCAACACAATGAGAGACACATATACCTGCTAGGATCAAAATCATTAAGAAATCCACAATCAAAATCGATCGTTCTTGACAAACCTAGCTTTTCCTCTTCTCTTTTCTCTTGTGTTCTTTATCCAAAAAGCCTAACTCTAATTTTCAAGAGCGTAAACTGAAACATGTCTGTTTAGCCCCTAAAATACTACAAAAATGGATTAGCTAAGTTGGATAAGGAAAAACACTACCCCTAAAATTTCTGGATGGGACTTTCCTTATACCAACGATGCAACTTCAAAATGGCATAACTAACTCATCCAAACTCGGAACATTGAAATTTTTTTTCGAGGTCTTTCAAAACATCTTGAAGTATCCTAAATTATCCTGATCTAGAAGTTTTAGTCGTTTGAAGTTTACCAAAACTCACTTAAACTTACATACCAAATTTCCAGATTTTTAGTTCTTTCAAAAAATGACTATTTCCTAATTATATTCTTCATTCTAGTTTCTTTCAATTTGCGAGATGTTACAGTATATAGCTATTACTATTTTAACACTCCCCTCAAGATAGTGCATACAAATCATATGTATCTATCTTATTACATATACAATTAATACAAGGACTGAAGAGGAGCTTAGAGATATATCTACATGTTGATCACTCGACATTAAAAAATTGACATTTAATCTAAAAATTCTTAGTCTTCGCAAGGAATATCGGATCTGATGCATAGTTTCAATAAAACATAGGATGATAAATTATAGTGTTGAACTTCTCAAACCAATTTTTCACATGTTAGTTTAGACAATTATAACACTCCGAAAAGTAAAGACATAACCTAGAGCCTAACATGAGTTTCTAAAGGTTTAGACACTTTTTTATGACCTAAAATATTGCTTAGAAGTCATCCGAGAAGTTTTAGATCCAAGACGTCAAAGGACGTCCATGACGTCTGGAAACTAGCCTAATTAAACTAGTTGACGTCGCTATGTTTGGGGATGGTTTCGGAGGGTCAAATAAGTCTAAAACGTGTACAAAGACTTTGGTTAGGTATAGTTTAGTGTAAAGGGTCTAAATATCTAATAATGACGCCCCAAGGACCACCTGAAGGGTCATGGAGAGTACCCCAACATGGGTGGGCAGGCTGCCAAAGCAACCTACGAAATTAAAAAATCAGTGGGCTTCTGCTTGACGCACAGCCCACACGTTCAATATATATATGTGCAATAAGAGTAGAAGAATAAGTAATCTTCATACACGAAGGGTCTATGTATACTCGATACAAATATACTATGTGTCCGTAGAGGTCTATGTAAACCTCAATGTACAAGTAGTAAATAAAATTTAAATTTCCACTAAATTTGAATGTAATGATGTAAGATAAGAGACTAGTCTTAGTCCTCAAAGAGGACGCCGATTACATCTAGGAGGTGCTCCGCGGATGTGACTAACTTGGTATTAGAGCATGAGGTTGAATATCATTAAGATGATGTCTCATTAAACCATGTTTATATAGATTCTTATTCATAATTGTGAAGCGCGTCACACTTATGAATAGGAAACTACATGATGCTTAGGAAATTCTCATTTTCTTGGAAATCCAATGTCATGCCTCTAGAGTTTACTTTATGTGTGCTTTCACCTAAACCTTGTATTGTGGTTCTAGGTATGAATACTCGAAGAACCGCTGCAAGTAGACTTGATGAAGATATTGCTAATGTGGAAGTTCCTCCCCGTGGCAATCAAGTTCCTCCTCTTGAGGAAGTTGCTAATGATGATCAAGCTCCGACAAATCCTCCGACCATGACTGATGGTGATATAAGGGATGCCTTTCTCCAAATGGCCCAAGCCATTCTAATGAAGCACAAGACGTCAGTACTCAAGATCAAGCCATGATGTCCCAAGCTAATAGGGAGGTGGTACCCCGAGAAAAACAAGATGTTAGCACCATGGCCTCCCGTTTGAGGGATTTTACAAGGATGAATCCCCCTACTTTCTATGGGTCCAAAGTTGAGAATGACCCCCATGAATTCATTGATGAAACCTATAATATCCTCTATGCTATGGATTTGACTACTAGTGAAAAGGCCGAGTAAGACACTTACCAACTCAAGGACGTGGACCAAACTTGGTACGTCCAATGGAGAAACAATAGGCCTTTGAGGGATGGTCTGGTGACATGGGAGATCTTCAAGAAGTCTATTCTTGATAGGTTCTTTCCTAGGGTAAAGAGAGAAGCTAAGGTGAAAGAATTCATCAACATTCGGAAATGATGTATGAGTTTACTTGAATACTCTTTGAAATACACAAAATTTTCAAAGTATTATCCTTCTTTGGTTTCCGATCCTAGAGTTGAAATTAGTTGCTTTGTGATGGGAGTGTCCAATGACTTGAAATAAGAATGTCGTTTGAATATGTACACGATAACATGAACATTTCTCTTCTTATGGTACATGCTCAACAAGTGGAAGAGACTAGGGTGAAGAGGAATAGTAAGGAAACAAATAGGGCCAAGTTAGTTGATGGTGTTTCTTCAAAAGGATAGGCTTGATATCCAAGACAAGCCTAGGTTAAAAAGTGGTTTTCTAATCAAGTTCCTTCCAAGTTCCCTCATGCTCATGATGATAGGGTGTCTAACCCTAAGCCTAAAAAGGGAAGAGGTACTAGTTCACCAAGCAAGAAGCCAACTTGTGGAAAGTGTGGCAATAAACACTATGAAGATTTCCTTGTTGGAACGAACAATTGCTATGGATGTGGTAAAAGTGGGCATAAAATTCGATTGCCCAATCTTGAGGGTTCAAGACAAAGGTAATGGGAAAGCTCAAGATAGTGGTTCAATGGTTATCCTCCAAAGAAGAATCGCTTCTATGTTCTTCGTTCTAGGGGTGAACAAGAGAGTTCTCCCCGCATGGTGACCGGTATGTTACAAGCTCTCTGTTAATGTGTATGCTTTACTTGATCCAGGTGCTACCTTATATTTTATTACTCCTTTGGTAGCTAATAATTTTCATATTTTGCTTGATATCTTGAATGAACCTTTTATGGTGTCTACCTCGGTGGGTGAGTCGATGGTTCCAAAGAGGGTATATAGAGATTGTCCTATAATATTTCCCAATAAAATTACTTATGTTGTACTAGTTGAACTTGATATGGTCGATTTCGATGTTATATTGGGTATGTATTGGTTGCATGCTTTCTTTGATACTCTAGATTGTTAAACAAGGGTGGCGAAGTTTAACTTTCCAAATGAACCCGTGTTAGAGTGGAAGGGGGGAAATTCTATTCCTAGAGGTCAAATCATCTCTTGTTTGAAAGCATGCAAAATGATCTCTAAAGGGTGCTAACACCATATTGTAAGAGTCAATGATTTAGACTCCGAGATCCCTCCTATTGAGATGGTCCCCGTAGTGAGGGAATTTCCGGAGGTCTTTCCAAATGATCTTCCCAGAATCTCTCCCGTCCGGGTTGATTATGATATTGACTTGCTACCAGATACAAATCCCATTTCAATTCCTCCTTATCGGATGGATCTGGATGAATTGAAAGAGTTGAAGGCTCAACTAAAGGACTTGCTACACAAGGGCTTTTTTCGGCCTAGTATTTCTCCATGGGGTGCTCCGGTATTTTTTGTCAATAAGAAGGATGGGTCCCTTAGAATGTGTATCGATTACCGTCAACTCAACAAAGTCACAATTGAAAACAAGTGTCCTCTCCTTAGGATTGATGATTTATTTGATCACTTCCAAGGTGCGAGTTACGTTTCCAAGATTGACTACAGATCGGTATATCACCAACTTAGGGTGAGAGCTGAAGATATTCCCAAAATGCCATTACGAACTAGATATGGTCACTATGAGTTATTAGTAATGTCCTTTGGTCTCACTAATGCTCTGGCGGTGTTTATGGATCTAATGAATAGGGTTTTTTGAAGTTACCTAGATTCATTTGCCATTGTATTCATTGATGACATCTTGGTATATTCGAAGAATGAGGTTGAACACATGGATCACTTGAGGGTGGTGTTTAAGTGCTAAAGGAACATCAATTATTTGCGAATTATAGGAAATGTGAGTTTTGGTTGAGGTCAATGGCGTTTCTTGGGCATATTATCTATAGTGAGGGTGTAGAGGTCGATTCGAGAAAGATCGAAGCGGTGTAAAATTGTTCTAGACCTTTGCTCCTACGAATATTAGGAGTTTTTTTAGGCCTAGTAGGTTATAATAGAAGGTTTGTCGATAGGTTTGCATCCATGGCTTCCCCATTGACAACCTTGACTTAAAAGAATGTGAAATTTGAGTAGTCGGAGACATGTGAGAAGAGCTTCCAAATGTTAAACAATAGGCTTACCTCTGTTTCGGTATTGACACTACCGGAGGGTGCTAAGGGTCTTGTGGTCTATTGTGATGTATCCCGAGTGGGTTTGAGGTGTGTTCTTATGCAACATGGGAAATTCATAGCCTATGCCTCTAGGCAACTCAAGATTCTTGAGAAGAATTACCCGAGTCGTGATCTTGAGTTAGCAGCGGTTGTTTTTTCTTTGAAAATATGGAGGCATTACTTGTATGGTGTTCATGTTGATGTGTATACAAACCATAAAAGTCTCTAATATGTTCTTACACAAAAGGATTTAAATCTCCGGCAACAGAGATGGTTGGAATTGTTGAAAGACTATGATACGAGTGTTCTCTACCATCCCAGCAAGGACAATGTGGTGGCGGATGCTCTAAGTCGTATGACTATGGGTAGTGTGTCTCATGTAGATGAAGACAAGAAAGACCTAGTGAAAGATGTTCATAGGTTGGCTCGTTTAGGTGTAAGGTTGGAAGATTCCCCTAATGGTGGCTCCGTGGTCCACCATATCTCCGAATCGTCTTTGGTGGTTGAGGTGAAGCCTAAGAAACACCTTGACTTGGCATTGACGGAGTTGAAAAAATCTGTTATTGGTAATATTAATGAGTCATTCTCAATGGGGGGGGAAGGTGTTTTGAGGTATCAAGTTAGGTTGTGTACCCAATGTTGATAATTTGAAAAATCGAATTCTTGAGGAAGCTCATATGTCCCGTTATTCAATTCATACGGGTTCCACTAAGATGTATCATGACCATAAAAGAGTGTTTTGGTGAGATGGCTTTAAAAAGGACATAGCAGATTTTGTTGTAATGTGTCCAAATTTCCAACATGTGAAAGTCGAATACTTAAAGTCAAGTGATTTACTTCAATAGATAAATTCCTACTTGGAAGTGGGAAGAAATTAACCTGGACTTTATCGTGGGTTTTCCTAAGACTCGAAGGCAACATGATTCAATATGGGTAGTAGTGGATAGATTGACCAAATCCTCTCACTTTATTCTGGTTAAGTCCACTTACTCGGCGGAGGATATGCAAAGATCTACATTGATGAGATTGTGAGTCTTCATGGTATTCCATTATCAACCATATCGGATAGAGGCACACAATTCACATCTACGTTTTGGAGATCATTTCAAAAAGGTTTGGGTACAAGAGTAAAGTTGAGCACTATTTTTCATCCCAAATGGATGCTCAAGCGGAGTGTACTATTCAAACTCTTGATGATATGCTTAGAGATTGTGTCATTGACTTCAAGGGAAGTTGGGACGAGCACTTGCCTTTAGTGGAGTTCTCTTATAACAATAGTTACCATTCATCCATATCCATGGCTCTCTTTGAATCTTTGTATGGTAGGAGATGTAGATATTTGATAGGGTGGTTTGAAGTTGGTGAGTATTCACTTTTTGGTCCCGGCTTGGTTTATGATGCTTTGAAGAGTGTCCATTTGATAAGTCATCGATTGAAAACAGTCTATAGCCGGCAAAATTTCTATGCCAACAGTAGGAGAAGAGAGCTAGAGTTTGATAAGGTTATAAAGTGTACTTGTAAATTTGACCCATAAAACGGGTGATGAGGTTTGTCAAGAAAGGGAAGTTGATTCCTCGCTATATGGGTCCCTATGTAATTTTGCAAAGAGTGGGCAAAGTTGCTTACGAGTTGAGATTACCTAGTGAGCTATCTTCGGTTCACTCGGTTTTTCATGTATCCATGCTTAAGAAGTGCATTGGTGATCATGACTCCATTCTTACTATTGAAGGTCTTAGAGTGGATGATGACCTCTCCTATGAGGAGGTTCCGGTTCAAATCCTTGATCGACAAGTGAAGAGGTTGAGGAACAAAGAGGTGGCCTCCATAAAAGTGTTATAGAGAAACCACCTAGTTGAGAGAGAAACATGGGAGGCCGAGGCCTACATGAAGTCCCGTTATGCTAATCTCTTTGCTAAATAAGGTTATTTGTTCTTCTTAATAATGAAAATAATGAGTTCATTTCATTTGACTTACTTTTCAAAAATATGCATGTTATGGGAAATGGTTTATGTTAAAATTAACTATAAGGAAAATTGCTCTTTTGCTCGAATTGCACTTGTTTGTATATTTGGTATATTGTTGCCTTCATAATGGGATAGTGAACATGTTGGTATGTTGGGAAAGTAACTTTGGCATAATTGACAATTTAAATATATGTTGAGCTCATGTTGTTGTTGTAAGAAGGAAATTCCTCATGTTGTGACTTTGAGACATATGTGTGAAAATAGATGCTTTGAGTCATTTCTGTAAATGCTATAACTATATCTTGAATGGAGTTGTGTAACACTCCTTAAGTTGTAACTCATATGGAAGTTGATATTGATGTGGTACATTGTTGGTTGGGATGCTAGTCTTGAGTATATCCTTTCCTTTTTAAAAAAGTTTAGTGTCATTTGGGGACGAATTTTCCTTGGGGGGGGGGG
>NC_028641.1:47009318-47022418 GCF_001406875.1 Solanum pennellii | reverse complement strand
GGGGGGGGGGGGGGATATAATGTAACACTCCGAAAAGTCAATGCCTAATCTAGATCTTCAAATGAGTTTCTAAAGGTTTAGATACTGTTTTATGACCTAAATAATGTTTACAAGTTATTTGAGAAGTTTTTTAGCCAAGACATCAAAGGACATCCTCGACGTCAGGGAACTAGCCTAGAACAAGTTGACGTAGCTATGTTTGGGGATGGTTTTGGAGGGTCAAATGAATTTCAAAACGTGTAAAAAGACTTTGGTTAGGTAGAGTGTAGTGTAAAGGGTATAAACATCAAATAACGACGCCCCAAGGACCACCCGAAGCGTCATGGAGGAGGAACCCAACATGGGTGGGCAGTTGATATGCTCAAACTTACTTCTCAAATAAGAAATAAAGCGGTTATATCAAGTAAACAACCCAACTAATGAGGTTGGGATCAATCCCACGAGGAAAATAGTTCATACTTAACTTTAATCTGTTATTTTGTCAACTTTTTCCCTAGAAAACAAAAGACAAAAAAAGGGATTTTTATTTCTAAATCAATGAAAATAATTAACTAAATTAAAGTAAACAACAAACAAATTCAAATCTCGAAGTTTAATCAATTAATAAAAGTAACTAGGGCTTAAGTGTTCCCCGCAGGTTCCTAATTTGATAATTCTAACTATAACAATTTTTTCCTAGTATCTTGCATGTAAAGTGATAAGTTATGTATCTCTAAATCCTTGGTCCAACATCTAGAAAATTTCACTCCGCACCTTGGTTCGGCTACGTGTGTTGCTATACTAACCCTTACCTTAACCTCATATTAATAGTTACATTCGATATTTGACTAAGTTATTACCTCGTACCAACCGACACTAGCCTATTAGATAGTGTACACTAAATCTATGTTGATAATTCTTTTCCTATTATCTATCTCCTTGGTCCGGCAAGTAGCATTAAGGTGAATTCTAACGTTGGCCATCCGTTAAAAAGACTTCTAAACTAAAGAATTATCAATACATGCAAGACACTATTCTAGAATTGCTATTTTAATTAGATTTTACCTCATTATTCACCCATGGTTCCCACAACCCTAGTTATGGAGTTTAGTTACCCATGGTCATAATCACACTATTCATTATTTAATATAAGAATCATGCACTTACTTTAATGAGAAAGAATAAATTCCAGAAATTCACTTGATTAATCAACAAAAACACTAACAATCAATTCCAGAAAAAGTGTATCAATTACTGAAATTAATTCTTCAATACTTGAACAACATAACTAAAAATTATCGAAAAAGTCTAACCCCCAAAAACGAGGTTTTTTGAACTATTTATAATAAAAACAAAAACCAAATAAAAGAAGGATTATAATTACTGAAAATCTGTCCAAACGTGTTCGAGTGGATAGACCTCGTGACGGACCGTAGTGGTCACGATGGGCCGTCATGACCTCCGTCGTCCCATACTTCACAAATTATTCTTCTGCTTTCCTCATTACCCTCCACAAACAGGTATGACGGACCGTTCCAAGCACGACGGTCCATCAAGGGTCTCCATTCGATAATACTTTAACTTCTTCGAATTTGGGTACTGGGACTACTCTGTGATCATTACGATGAACCAGCAGGACGGACCGTCGTGGCTATGACGGTCTGTCATGGACTTCGGTAATCCCACACTAGATCAGACTTCCCTATCTTCCTTCAGGAGCTTCTCTCCTCACTACGATGCCACCTACGGACTGTCACAGACTCGACAGACCGTCATAATCTCCGTTGGTGGTCTCTTCTGCATTTCTCGCTAAAAAACTTCCGCGTTCATCTTTGGACAGATTTTCTGCAAATAAGGAGAAACTTACATAAAAATCAATACAAAAAGATTGTTGGACACACACTAAACTTAAGGAAAAAGCATTAAAAATACCGTGAAACCACGGTACATCAACACCCTCAACTTAAATTCGTTGTTTGTCCTCAAGTGACACATTATGACTCACTACAAAATCTTTGTACAAGATTATTCATATTTTAGATTTTGCAATCATTTGGATATACATCCCGATCATTCTCATCATGTTTATGCATGTTATCACTATTAGGCTTGAATTATGTGGAACCATACCATGACACAAACTCACCGCGCATTGATACCTATCCTCTTCGATTTCTCACCGAGGTGCTAATATTTCTGGTATTGCAACTAGTGTCCTCACTTCAAAACAACATCCTCATTTTTCACACAATAATTTTAATTTGAGTATAACGATTACTTTTCGACACTCACTATCAGAACAAATTCACAACTCATTCATACATATTGCCATAAGCTTGCCCTTATTTTCACTGCTTTAAGTTTGCCATACAACTCTTAGGATCATGATAGGACTTTCTTAGCTTGTAACATAGGCTCAGGGTCAGGTGGGGTATATTTAGGTATACTTTAGTAACTTGTTGCCCTACTTGACATATCGGCTAAACGTACCATCTTTTTGTCATTTTATTTCGCCCAATTTCTCAAATTTCTTTTATTTTGCTGTTTTCCCTTTCTTATCCTTATATGTAAGTGACTTTTCTTTTTTTTTAGTCACTTCTGTTTTGTTCTTTCTTTCTCTTCATTCTTTCAACCACACTTTCCGGAGTATTCCTTATAACAGCCACTCTCAACTCATAACTTTGACATGAGTCAAGGTTCACAATACCCACGGTTGGGTCAGGGCCACGACAAGGTTGTTTTCTGCATTATCCACCCTCAACTTATGATTTTGGCATAAACTGAGATGCACATGTCCAAGGGAGGACCAGGGCCAACACATTGTTCCCAGAGAAGATCAGTTGGGTGAAAAAGAAAGATCTTTTTTTAGGCTCAAATCATTTGGATCAATACGGGATTAACTTCATTTGGTTTTCTATTTTTTTTTGGGGGGGGCTCAAGATTGACAATTTCAAACAAAGGACTATGATCCTTCCTAATTGTTCATTTTGGCTTACTTTTAGCAAGACTAACCAGGAAAGTTCTAGCCTAGTCTCAATGGTGGATCCTTCGATTTTTCCTCACACTAACTTGACATTCATTCCATTCCCAGATTTTTAGACACCTAGTTCGAGTCTTAGATTCAAGGTCATGCAGTAGTGTATCTCTATGTCATGTTTAGAGCCACACAATTAACAATTACTATGCCTAGTCATGCATCATTTTCATATTGGGATATCATATTTTCATACTATGTACACAAGATATAACATGCCGGTTCAACAATAAAAGTAATCACTCTTTTGGGGGAAAAAGAACACAGGCAAGAAAACCCAAAAAGAGGATCGTGAATTGGGATACTCAGACTTCCCCGTATCACTCACTTTCCATTCCAGTCCATTTGGACTTGAGCTTGCCCGGAAACAAGCGATACCTACAATTGTATAAAAGCACCAAATCCCCAACCATAAACTCTCGTTTTTCAATTTTTAGGTCATGGTACTTCTTCATCTTTTCTTTGTAAAGGGTTGAGCTTTCATAAGCTTTCAGGAGAAATTCATCGACTTCATTCAACCCAGTTAACCGTTGTTCTGCAGATTCGTTCCAATCCATTTTCAACTTTTTCATAGCCCAAATGGTTTTATGCTCTAATTCAACCACAAGATGAAAAGCTTTCCCATATACAAGTTGGTACGGGGACATACCTATGGGAGTCTTATACGTTGTCCGGTAGGCCCAAAGAGAATCATCAAGCCTCCTTGTCCAATCCATTATACTAGCGTTCACTGTTTTTGACAATATCTGTTTGATCTCCCTATTTGACACTTCAACTTGCCCACTAGTTTGAGGATGGTAAGGAGTGGCCACATTATGGCGAACCCCATATTTCTCCAATAATTCCTTGAACAATTTGTTGCAAAAGTGGATTCCCCATCACTAATAATTGCCCTTGGGGTACCAAATCGAGAGAATATATTCTTTTTCAAGAACGCAGTGACACTCTTCCCTTCATTGTTTGGGAGGGCGATAGCTTCCACCCATATTTAGATACATAATCAACCGCTACTAAGATATACTTCATTCCATGAGAACTCACAAAAGGACCCATAAAGTCAATACCCCAAACATCAAATAACTCAATCACAAGAATGGGGTTTAGAGGGAGCTCTTGCTTTCTTGAAATACCGCCATCTCTTTGGCATCTATCACATGCTTTGGCAAACTCATGAGCATCTTGATGAATAGTTGGCCAATAGTAACCACATTGTAATATCTTATGAGCGGTTCAGATACCACTATGCTGTCCACCAACGGGTGAGGAATGGCATGCCTCTAAAACACTCAACATTCAAATTCTGGCACACAACACCAAATAAGCCCATCGGCACAGCTCCTATATAAGTATGGTTCATCCCAAAAGAACTTCTTCACATCGTACATGAACTTTTTTCTTTTATGAAAGGACAAGTCCGATAGAACAATATCGCTAGCCAGATAGTTCGCAAAATCTGTGAACCATGGAATCAAGTCTTGTGAGGCAGCCAATGTATGATCATCGGGGAAAGTATCATCAATATCAGTATCATCCCCTAACTCTCTCATAGCTTCATCTTCTAGACGGGACAAGTGATCAAAAACTTGATTTTCGGTCCCTTTTCTATCCCTCACCTCAAAGTCAAATTCTTGTAGCAGTAATACAGAAAGAATCAATCTCGGTTTCAGATCCTTCTTTGCCATCAAATATCTCAATGCTGAATGGTCAGTATGCACTATAACTCTAGTACCTAGCAAATAGGAGCGAAATTTTTCTAAAGCAAAGACTACTGCAAGGAGTTCTTGCTCAGTCACTGTGTAGTTCTTCAGGGATTCATTTAGGGCTTTACTAGCATAGTAAATGGGGTGAAGGATTTTGTTCCTTCTTTGTCCCAATACCACACCAAGAGTAACCCCACTATCATAGCAATCACCTCAGATGGAATGTTCCAATCCAGAGAAATAATGATAGGTGCAGACACCAATTTTTCTCATTAGCTCACCGAATGCTTTAAGACAGGATTCATCAAAATAAAATTTACAATCTTTCTCCAGCAGTTTGCACAACAGATGCGCAATTTTTGAAAAATCTTTGATGAATCTCAGGTAAAAACCTGCATGCCCAAGAAAGCTTCTCACACCTTTTACATAGATAGGTGGGGGGAAGTCTCTCTATTACCTCGACTTTAGCTCTATCAACCTCTATGCCCTTTTCTGAAATGTGATGACCCAAAACAATACCTTCTTTCACCATGAAGTGGCATTTTTCCCAATTTAGTACTAAATTGCAGTCTTCACATCTCTTAAGGACCTCAGATAAATGGCTCAAACACCGCTCGAATGATTCACCAACCACAGAAAAATCATCCATAAAAACTTCAATAGTATCTTCCACCATGTCGGAGAATATCGACATCATACATCTCTGAAATGTGGCGGGTGCATTGCACAACCCAAACGACATTCTCTTGAACGCAAAGGTCCCATATGGACAAGTAATGTTGGTTTTCTCTTGATCTTCTGGTGCAATAGAAATCTGATTATACCCCGAATATCCATCAAGAAAACAGTACTACCCTTTTCCGGCAAGTCTATCGAACATCTGATCCATGAAGGGCATAGGAAAATGGTTTTTTTTGGTCCATGCATTTAATTTACGGTAATCCATACACACTGTCCATCCAGTAACCGGTCTCATTGGAACAAGTTCATTTTTCTCATTGGGGACCACAATCATTCCCCCTTTCTTAGGTACACACTAAACAGGGCATACCCAACTACTATTGGCAATCAGATATATTACATCGGCATCAAACCATTTAATGATTTTCTTTTTCACAACCTCTTGCGTAGGTGGATTTAAGCGTCTCTGGTGCTCAATACTTTTCTTATGATCGGGCATGAATTGGATTTTATGAGAATAAATACAAGGAGGGATCCCAATAATGTCCGCAATAGTCCACCCAATAGCTCTTTTTTTAGCACTTTCACCAAACTCTCAACTTGTTGTTCATTCATGACTGATGCAATGATTACCAGCAAAGTGTCACCATTTCTTAAGAATTCATACCAGAGATGAGGTGGGAGAGATTTTAGTTCTAACTTTGGAGCCTCCTCTATAGATGGTTTCGCGGGTGGAGACTCGTGATTCTTCATGTCTAACTCATATTTCTTCGGTTTAAACCGAACATCACCACGATCAAGAGCCGCGACTAATGACCCATACTCTTCAATGCAATTATTATCAAAATTCATTATCACTGCCGCTAATGCTTCTACACCTAGACGTTCTTCTATTTGTGTCTCGGATGACTTACCAACTTTGTAGGATATAAGATACCGATTGGATCTCACCACTCTGCCTCATGGACCTACAAATGTTGAAGGTAACTTCTGCATTGTTCAACCAAAATTTCATCTGCCCCTTTTCCATATCAACTAAGGCTCTACCCGTAGCAAGGAATGGCCTCCCAAGAATAATAGGCACTTCAAAATCGACTTCACAATCAAGAATAACAAAATCTGCCGGAAATATGAACGACTCCACTTTTACTAGCACATCGTGGAGTATCCCTATAGGCCTTTTTACTGTTTGATCAGCCATCAATAGCCGTATCGCAGTGGGATTTGGATTACCCAAACCCAACTTCTTGTAAATCGAGAGGGGCATGAGATTTATTCTTGCCCCCAGATCACATAATGCTTTCGCAAAATGTAATAACCCGATTGTACAAGGAATAGTGAACGCACCCGGATCTTCTTTCTTTTGTACTAGAGATCTTGTAGCAATAGCACTACAATGCTGCATTCTATCATCATCCTCAAAAGTTACCGATCTTTTCTTTGTAACCAGATCATTCATAAACTTGGCATAACCGGGCATTTGTTCTAGAGCTTCTTCCAAAGGGACATTGATAGAAAGCTGCTTCAACATTGTTATAAAACTCCGATATTTACCATCCTTGGTCTTTTTCACTAATCTTTGAGGAAATGGGGTGGTGGTCTAGGCATGGGATTTACCTTTTAGGCACTTCAGCATCTTTTCCAGTGTTATCTTCTACTTCACCACTAACCTCTACCACTTTATCATTATCTTTTATCACCTTTTCCTCATTAGACGACATAGGTGGGTCAATGGTTTGCTTACCACCCCGAGTAGTGATATTCATACAGTGTCCATCATTTTTCAGATTTTGGACAGTGTTGCTAGGAAGAGTGCCTGATTGTCGTGTGTTCACAGTCGGAGATAATTGGGCCATTTGCAACTCAAGCTGCTTAATCGATATTGCATGTGTATCGACTTTCTGCCCAATACTTGCTAAATCACCCCTTAACTCTTTAGTATGCTCATCACTAGCATCGAACCTCCTCATCATTTTGTGCAACATATCATCAACTCGTGCCATACAACCTCCACCATCCCTAGGAGCAACTTCACGATTTTGAGGAGGAACATAGGGACCATTCCTATCATTTCTGTTACCATAGTTACCCCTGTTTAAATTGTTGTTGCGGTTGTAATTTCCATCTCGGACATAATTACCCTCACGATTATAGTTACCATAGTTCCGACCTTGGTTTCCTTGACCTTGGCGCCAATTCTCCAGATTTGAGACTTGGGCATTCGGTCAGAAACCCCCCGTCTGCTCATTTACCGCATAGGAATCCTCCTCATAATAATATTCATCATTTGGTGGTGGTGGTTTAGACAAGTAGTTCACTGCATTTATCTTTTCTGCACCCCAAATGACATGTTTTAATACCAGCCCAAGCTCAGTTCTCCTCTGAGCCATCTCTTCACGAATCTCATCTGTGGCTGGGTTGTGTGTGGATTGCATTACAAAGGTATTTCTTCCAGTATCTGACTTCCTAGTACTCCATGCTTTATTATTCTGTTAGATTTTCTCTAACTTTTCGGCAATCTCGGCATAAGGACACTCCCAGAAGAACCACCCGCTATAGTATCCAATACCGCTTTATTATTATCATCATGTCCCCGATAGAAGTATTCCTTCAGTGACTCATCATCTATGCGGTGATTGGGGACACTTCTCAAAAATGAAGTGAATCTATCCCAAGAACTGCTAAATGACTCTCCTGGTAGTGCCACAAAGTTGTTCACTCTGTCTATGTATTTAGTTTCTTAGAGACCGGGTAGTAAAGTGCTACGAAAACGTCCCTTAGTTGGTTTTAAATGAAAATTGAGTTATAAGGGAGCTCAGTGAACCAAATAGCATCCTCTCCCGTTAGTGAGAGAGGAAATACTCTTAGCCCTATTACATCCAAATTTAAATCAGGCCTCCCTACACAGCCTTTACACACTGCCCTTACCTTAGCTATATGACCATGTGGGTCCTCAAAAGGTAGCCCTGAAAACAAACCTCTAGCTGTGAGCGTTGCATTAGACTACTAGTTACCACAAAGGTGTGGCCTTGTGGTAGAGGGGGCAAGACAAGTGGCCCATCAGAGTCTGCAATATTATCATAACCTCTGTAATATTCTTGAGACGTGGAGAGGGATTTTGTCCCCTTTGTTGATTTTCACAAGGATCATCGGGTAATAACTGACCATGAGCATCAACTGGAGCTGGAATGTTCTGGTTTGGATCATCATCGTTAATACCCAAGTTTCGATTCATAGTGCGTAGTGTACGCTCTAATTCGTGGTCGTAGGGAAGCAAGGGTTCTCTTCCTCTTCGTGTATTTGGCATACAAGGAACTTAGTTCTGCAAGAATCAAAAACAATAGAAAAGTAAAATTAAGAAAATATTGACTAAACTTTAGTAATAGGTTTAAGTTAATCTAAAAGCTACTTTCCCCGGCAACGGCGCCAAAATTTTATACGCTCAAACTTACTTCTCAAAAGTAAACACAAAACTAATCAAAGATACCGAGAACAAAGATATGTTGATAAAAAGAATTTTGACGAATTCATTCAAGAAGTAAAGAGGTCGTATTAAGTAAAGAACCCAACAAATGAGGTTGGGATAGATCCCACGAGGAAAATAGTTCATACTTAATTTTATTCTATTATTACTATTATTTAGTCAACTATTTCCCTAGAAAACAAAAGACAAAAAAGGGGATTTTATTTCTAAATTAATGAAAATAATTAACTAAATTAAAGTAAACAACTAACAGATTCAAATCTCGGAGCTTAACCAATTAGTAGAAGTAACTAGGGCTTAAGTGTTCCCACCAGGTTCCTAACTTGATAATTCTAACTATAACAATTCTTTCCTAGTGTCTTGCATGTTAAGTGATAAGTTATGTATCTCTAAATCCTTGGTCCGGCATCTAGAAAATTTCACTCCGCACCTTGGTCCGGCTACGTGTGTTGCTATACTAACCCTTATCTTTACCTCATATTAAGAATTATATTCGATATTTGACTAAGCCATTACCTCGTACCAACCGACACTAGCCTATTAGATAGTGTACACTAAATCTATGTTGATAATGCTTTTATTATTATCTACCTCCTTGGTCTGGCAAGTACTATTAAGGCGAGTTCTAACGCTGGTCATCCGTTAAAAAGACTTCTAAACGAAAGAATTATCAATACATGCAAGACACTATTCGAGAATTTCTATTTTAGTTAGATTTTACCTCATTATTCACCCATGGTTCCCACAACCCTAATTATGGAGTTTAGTTACCCATGGTCATAATCACACTATTCATATATTTAATCATGCACTTACTTTAATGAGAAAGAATAAAATCTAGAAATTTACTTTATTAACCAAAAAAACACCAACAATCAATTCCAGAAAAAGTGTATCAATTACTTAAATTAATTCTTCAATACTTGAACAACAGAACTAAAAAGTATCAAAAAAGTCTAACCCCCAAAAATGAGGTTTTTCGAACTATTTATAATAAAAAAAAACCTAATAAAAGAAGGATTCTAATTACTGAAAATCTGTCCAAACGTGTTTGAGTCGACGGATCTCGTGATGGACCGTAGTGGTCACGATGGGTCGTCATGGCCTCCGTCATTCCATACTTCACAAATTCTTCTGCTGGTTTCTTCATTACCCTCTACGAATAGGTATGACGGACCGTTCCAAGCACGACAGTCCGTCGAGGGTCTCCGTTCCATAATACTTTAACTTCTTGGAATTTGGGTATTGGTACTACTCTATGGTCATTACGACGAACCAACAGGACGTACCGTTGTGGCTATGACGGTCCGTCATGGACTTCCGTAATCCCACACTAGGTTAGACTTCCCCATCTTCCTTCAGCAGCTTCTCTCCTCACTACAATACCACATACAGACCGTCACAGACTCGATAGACCGTCATAAGCTCCGTAGGTGGTCTCTTTTGCATTTCTCTCCCAAAAACTTCCGCGTTCATCTTTGGACATATTTCCTGCAAATAAGGAAAACTTACATAAAAATCAATACAAAAAGGCTTTTGGACACACACTAAACTTAAGGAAAAAGCATTAAAAATACCGTGAAACCACGGTACATCAGCAGTCTGCCAAAGCAGCCTGCAAAAGTCAAGAATCAGTGGATGCTGAACAACGTGCAGCCCACACGGACCTCCCTGTCCAAAAATTTATTTTTGGGAAATAAAATGTGTGTTGGCCCCGCGATGCGGAGCCACTTGCCAGATTCAGTAAAATCATATTTTTGACATTTAGACTTCATAAGAAGACCAATTTAAGTGAGGTTGGGTAATTTAGGGGTCGATTATATATTCCATGGGTCATTTTAAAGTCATTTTTACTCACCCAAACCCAATTCCAAAAACAAACCCCAAAGCTCTCGCCTCTCTCTACTTTCTCCCTCCCCAAATTCCTCCATTGAAGAAGGAACAAAGCTTGAAGAAGAAGGTGAATTTCTCTAGGGTTTCACTTCAATTTCGTGAATTTATCTTCATTAAGGTATGAGTTCTTCACTCTTGGAATTCTTTTTCCCGAGATGTCCTTCCAAAGTTGATTTCTAAATTACCCAATTCTATGCGGTTTTCCAATTCTAATGAGTTTTCTTCTAAACATCAAATTGGATGATAAATTATAATTTCCTATGACTAATTCAGTATAGATTGTTGGTTAATTGATGTTAATTGATGAAATTTGATGTTGATCATGTTCCCATCCCCAATTTTCCAAATCTTTGATCTTGGTCATGAATTGATGGAAATTAAAGAATGATTTGTTTATTAGACTTGATTTATCTATTCTAATTCATGTATGGATTGACTAGGGTAATGTAGTGTTTTGATTGGATCTAAATATTGATGAATTTATAATGAACCCTGATTCCCCTAACCCTAGGATATGAATTGATTTAATTGGGATAGTGATGATGCAATTGACCTAGTTCTTGTGTAAATTATTGTTGATCGATGATACTACACCTATTGTTGGATATAATTGGTTGGTTGATGGTAAGAGCATAATGATGGATATTTAAGGAGATTGAGTAAGTCTCTTTACGATCCTAAACTTTACTTCAATTGTGATGGTTTGTGATTGATGATGTCTAGTTCAATTGAAGCACGACTTATGATTAGCTTAAGTTTGTGTTGGTATGATGTTGAATTAAAATGTCTTGACTATGTGATTGTGAGATTATGTTTAAGATAAAATGATATAAGGTTGGTTATGAAGTACCTATGTTCCGTGTTATGACATGATGATGATGTTATGCTAATCTCACATATGAGGGTTTCTAGGAAAGGATATTCTCATGGAATTCTAATGAGATAATGACAATGAAAATACAAGAGATTAGACCTTATGACCTAAACTAAGCTTATGATTAATCAAGAAAGACATTTCAAAAGGGACTCTAGCTTAGCACCGAGTGAACTTGTAGATTAGGGGTGACACCTGCCCAAGGAGGGAAGGTAGGGTTCACCATAGTCCTCACGGGATGGATAACCACATAGTCCAAAAGGGAATAGTGTGATGTTTCCATTACAGCCCCCAAGCTCCATAAACTATGTTGCCCCGTAGGAATACTAGCTAGTAGAAGCACCTAGATGTCATGTATATGTTTGGTATTACTTTGGCCGTTAGACCACCTTCAATCGGTGTAAGGTTTTACAACACCGGATTCCACACATAGATCTTGTGGTCTATGTCGGTTAAGGCAAGTGTTCCTGGATGTAAAATGAAGTAATGGACTATACACTAACTAGGGTAACTTTAGAGGTTTGACTTAGCCTATGTAGGGGTATGGAACTCTACCTATGCCTTGCACTAGTTTGCCTTGAGGGAATCTTTAGGAGGTTGTTCTTGTGTTCTCATAATGTATATGCTATGAATATGATGATTTTACATGTTGATGATCCTATATGTTGTTAGTTTCATTTATGAACATGCTATTGGTCTATATTGCTAAATGTGATGATTACTACTATTGATGTTATGTTATATTGAGTTGGAAGTTTCTTATGATCCTTTGATTGGTTTAATTGATTGTGTAAGGTTATGCGGCTTTACTTGGTCATTGCACTTGTAGGATAAATGGTGGGTATGAGTAAGGGTGTTGCTTATATTATGATGTTATGAACTCTTGTATATGTTTACTTGACAATAACATGTTAATGTTCGTCTTGTGTTGTAAGTGGGTTTGACTTATGGCTTATTGTAAGTATTTGCTTATATGAGTTCTTGATTGTGCATAATTCTTTTCAAAGTACATTAGTATGATATTGAACAAATGTCCTCTTTAGCCTGATTTTTATTGTTTTATGTCCATATACTCATACTTAGTACAAGTGTGTACTAACCCCATGTTTATGTTTACTACAAATTCTACAATCCGACTGTTGAGCTTAGTTGAAGGCCATCAAAGACTACTTTGATATTCCCCAAATGTTCTGTAAGACCTCATCTTCCGAGGGAGATGCCACTATCCTACTATTTGATATTAGTTATTCTTAAAGACGATTTAGTTCATTCTCTTTCTTTGTTGAATTTGTATATGCCTATATAAGGCCTTTATTGTAATGAAGTATGGGTTGAACCCAAGATGTTATATATATAGATTTATAGAGATATAAGTGCAATAAGAGTAGAAAGTATTCTTCATATATGAAGGGTCTATGTATACTCGATATATAAATATATATATATATATATATA
>NC_028641.1:46988080-47008963 GCF_001406875.1 Solanum pennellii | reverse complement strand
TATATATATATATATATATATATATATATTATGTGTATGTAAAGGTCTATGTAAACCTCAATGTAGAAGTAGTAAAAACTTTTAAATTTCAGCTCAATTTGACCTATGAATGTAATGATGTAAGACAAGAGGCTAGTCTTAGTCCTCAAAGAGGACGGTGACGCCGGTTACGTCTAAGGGGTGCTCCCCGGATGTGACAACAATAGAATGACTAACACAATCGATATACAAGACTACTAAACTCCCACCAAGAACAAAGTGCTCAAAATCTAGTATGATGTATGTTGAAATAAATATACGAGTCGACATCAAACAAGAAAGTCACCAAAAAAATTGCCAGGATATGCTCATACACCAAAGTATTTGATTTGATGGCAAAACATAAATCATTCTCTAACAAATAATATTATATGAGTAGGGTTGGAATGATATTACGACCTAACAAAAAAAGAGAAATTTTATCGAATAGTTTGAATTAGTGGAACGACCAAATTGAAAACAAAAAATAATATGGGTAGGATCAGAATTTTGACAGTTTACTATTAGAAAAGAAAATTATACATGTAGGGTCGGAATGATGGCACAATCCTACATTAAACATAATTGATGAGATATCAAAAAGACAAATGGAACTATGCAAATCAAATTTGAGGATACACTAAACAAACACATGATGTTATGCAACTAAGATACGAGATAGTTCCAAAAATCCACAGTACTACATAAATTAAATATGAAAAGTAGTCTAGAGAGATGCACGGTGTTACACAAACAAGATATTCAAAAAAGGTAGTCACCAAAAGGAGGGCACAGTGCTACACAAATAAAATATAAAAAATTAGTAATCAGAAAGACGACACGGTGCTGCACAAAATGGATATGAAAAAGCGGTCACGTGAAAGATACACTGTAATTATTGGGTAGATGGGCAGCATATATGAGCAATAGTCACCGCCGGCAACGGAAACTCATTGAATTTCTACCAGAGGCTCTGATACCATGTGAAAAATATAGGGGAAAAGTATTATTGAATTTTTGGTCTGTATAATATTACAAATATACCCTATTTATAGGCTCAACATTATACATATTTTCAACTAGGACACTACAATACAATCATTCTCTAAGTAAGTCACTATATATATTATTCTTATTACTACTACTATTACTATATCTATTCTATGTAGGATTGTATTTACCTATTACTATTTTAACACCATGCTTATATTGTAAATCTACTCATATACTATAAAGGAATTAGATATTTCTTATGTGCAATCAAAAGTTTAAGTTAGTTAAGGTCAACTAATTACTCGGCAACATTTTTGTTGCTTAGTTGATTTCTAAATAACCTAGAGTTAGATTGTTTGGTAGGCAATGTTGTTGTTGCTTAGTTGAATTTTACTTATCTAGAGTTAGTTTTATTAGTGGCCAATAGTGTTATTGTAATGACCCAGGGATATACCCTAGAAGTTACACGGAATATTCTACCTCTCAGGGGTCTTATACAAGCCCTTAAACATCTTTAATCACATTTATATGAAAAGTAGTGCAGAATTAAAACTTTTCAGAACAATAGTCCAAATCTATAGAAACTATAAGAAAGAACTAAGTCTCTTCATATCTATCTTAGAAACATATAATATCATAGGGTCACAACCCTTACATCAATTTATAAGAAACTATAGTCTGTTACAAAGTCTTTTAGAAAAGGAAATTAAACATAAGTCATGTCCTTAAACATATGACACATACCAATTTTGAGAGAAGGATATTTCCAATCATCAACTTCTAAGAGAATCCTCACTTGCCACCTACACTTGTATAAATAGAGAAACATGTGGAATTAGCACATTGAATGCACTAAGTTTGGTGAATATGCAATAAAACCATGAAAAATGGGCATTTTTTTAAAAACATACTCTTCATGCTCACAAAACAAGTATAAGAATCATATTCAAGTAAATATTCCTATATAAGACATATTCAAGTAATCTATAAGATACAACCATAATCACTTAGAATACATATAAACAATTAAACCTCTTACCAAAGGTTATCCTAAGACCCACCTAAGTAAGATATGAGGTGGTCGCCCATACAACCCATTTATACAAGCCTAAGTGATCTTCAAGACTTTTCAAAGTAAGATAATTCCCTTTTCATTATTTAGACAGTCCGCCTAAGGTTACTCTAAGACTCACCTAAGTAAGACATGAAGAGACCGCCCATACACGCTGTTCAAGCCTACCTAAGTAATCCTCAAAGGTACCCTAGATAAGAACCATTGTATTAAACATGCATAAACTTAAATCAACATTATTCATTAAGCAATTTAAGAGACAATTAAGCCTTTAGAGGACTTTATATAATGGTTTTGGCAAACCAAGGTAACTCATCCTAGAAACATCAAGGCACACTCGTGTCACGTGCATATAGTGTCCCATTCCACTACCTGCACGCTGTAGAACCTATCGAAGAACTAGAGTGTACATCTCATATAATGAGATTAGGCATTAACAATCATTGACCATCCTAGGTTGATAGGAAATCCGGTGTCATAAAGACCTTACACCGTGAAAGGTGTTCTACTTGCCAATGGTATAACTAGGACTCATCTCATGTTGGCATATGGTTAACGGATATCATGAGCTTCTTTTTACTCTAGTCTCATACTCAAGTAGAGCTACTCCACAAGTATATCCTCTCGCTACTTTTCCTTTTGTCTCATAGAGTAATTCATTCCCTAGGTGTATTAGAGAAGTTACTATTAATAAGTTCTACCAACTCATACTACTCTTTTCATGGATAGCTTATTCTCAACCTTCTTTTTATATTCAAGGTTCCATTTAAGTTTTTCATAGAAGGGAACCTACATAAGTTCTACCGATGCTAGAATTCATTCTTCCGTTCATTCATACACGTGCATGACAAGGGTGCCTAAGCCTACCAAGTCAAGAGAGCACATTCTCATAACTATCATGCATAGAGTAGAGATACATAAGTCTATAAATCAAGACACAACATCACCATACCATCATTTATAAGGATCTCACCTCACACATGCACATATACCATATAGTCCTTCACATTGTTCATCAATACAAGCTATAACATGATAATAACATAATTCACATAATAAAGCCGACAAGGCCATGTTCATAACATATATATAACAGATAAGCACTGCCACCATATGTGGACCATCACAATCAATAATAATTCAATGTCAATTTTATAGTATACAAAGGAATTAGGTCAACTCACCACCTTTCCATATTCATTATCACAATTCCTTATCCCTCCCAATCAATCCTTACAATAAGAGATTTTTACCCATGATAATATACACAAGAGTAAGCCAACAATTCATCTATAGCAATGATTCATCAATACTCAATATATACATCAACATTATAAGGCAAGCTATGAATAATTCTAACATCTATCAATACATAATTCAGTAGACCAATACAATCCATACATGAATTCAGTAAGATTAGTTCATCCACTTTAGAGACAAAAGTAGGATTTCAAGAAATACATGGGTTCACGGAACTTTTGATCTTAAAACCACTAATTAACATCAATGAATTCATAAAATGATTGATTTAAACCTTTTTATGCAAAAACCCATGCTTGGAATTCAAAATAGGATTTTTATGTTTTTGAACATCTTTTAAAAGCCTTTGGAATTGAATCCTTGAATGGAAGAAAAATCAAGGATGGAATCACTATACCTTATTGGTAGAAAGCCCACGAGATTGGGTTGTATATCTTGGAGAATTTTGTCTTCTTCCTTGGAGATTCAAAGCTTCAACAATGGAGGTTTGGAGAGAATGAATGGAGAGCTTTTGTTATGGTTTGAGGGTTTTGTTTTGAATGGTGAATTTGGGGTTATAGTTACTCAATAACCATTTTTAAATATTACCAAAAATACCCAAAATACCCCTAAGCTATTTGGACCTTTTAACTAAGTCCAATTTGACTTATTTTTTATGTGATCAAATATGGGACATGGTTGCGCGTCTCAAGGACATTTCAAATTCTTGGTTCTGGGAAATTTTGAGGCAGAATGGTTTGTGTTGAGCCCACGTCGCACGGAAACATTTTTCTCTTAAGTGTAGGATGTGTGACGATCCCTAGCCTCCAAATATGGGCTGCCTACATGGTGCCTTGGCCAAGTCTTCGGTCCTCCTCAAGGACCCTTTGGTCGTTCCTTGCGGAGTCGTGCCCGGACATTTTGACCCTAAACATTTCCCTTGAGGTGTTAAGCTCATACCCACTGATTTTAGACTTCATACAACACTTAAAACAAGGACACACTAGCACATCAAAAGACTAGTTTACGAATGTCTTGGTCTTTCTTTTGTATTTGGACTTCCAAACTATTCAAACTGACCTCTAATGTTAATATTCTTAATTTTACAATATTATTAACTTATAACACACTTAATAGACTCTAGTTTAACCTAATTCATTTTGAGGATTGTGACAATTGTTGCTTAGATTATTTTTTTGTAGTAGAGTTGTTATATTGATGGGTAAGGGATTTAGAGGAAATTCCAAGGTTTCAAGTTGTTCTAATCTTAATCGTTGTTCCGTTTGAGTGAAATAGAGTTTTGTTGAAACCGCCATTGACTAAGAGGTTTTCCATGTAAACTTTGTTTGTTGTTTTTGTTACTACATGTGCTTTCATTATTGTTCTAATTATTTCAAGGGACCAAGTCCATTGACTGATAGTGTATGGATAAATGTCATTTAATGGCATCAGAGTAGGGGCTCTCTACATGGTTAACACCAATAGTGATTCTTGTGGGAAAAGGGTGAGTTATTAGCTAAAAATATTCTTATTATACTTCAAATTTAAACAACATCCTTAAATCATCCTTCATAACAAAAAAAACATCATCCAAGTATTTAATGCTAATAACTTTCATCCCTCTATTACAATTTTTCAAAACATTAGCGAATTCCACACAAAAGCATATGCAATTCATATTATTCTGATAAATAAAATTTATAATAAACCTCTCCAAAAATAACAAAAATAACTTAGACTCATATTAGATGTTAAAAAACCAATGTTAGGATGGTGTGAGTTGTAACACTTTAAAAATCCAAGACGAGTCTTAGAACCTAATATAGGTGCCATTGGAGTCTAAGCACTGTTTTAAGACCTACTTTAATGAATATAGGTTATTTAGGAAGTTTAAGAACCAAAACGTCCATGACGTTTGGAAACTAGTGCTAAAGGGTACTAGCGTGCCTTAGCCTATTCGACTAGTTTTTAGGAGTCGGAAATTCATGAAATTAGGTGGAAGGGTGTATAATTTGTGTTAAATTTGTTTCATGCTCGAAAATTTTGGGTAATATTCCCCAAGGACCAACCAAAGGCCCTTGAGAAGGACCCCTGGAGGTTGAGGCAACACTGCCTAGGTAGTATGCATCGACCGGACAAGTACGGTCCGTATGTGGACTGACGGGGCATTGATGGCACTGTCATCCCACACTTATACAATTTGTTGAAGAACCTTACCTGCATAGTCTCTTACCGGATTGAAGTATGTGCAACACGGAGGCAGGCTTGGTCCGTCGACTGACCCATGATCCGTCGATCGTGGTGTCGTCTATGACACTGCCAATTTTCTGCACATTTTAAGTTAGTCTAATTTAATTAATTAAAGTGTGAGGTGGTTAGTTAGGGATTTAAGGGAGTCTATTTAATTTGATTAAGCCCCAATATAAATACCCCCAACCCTTATTAATCTAAACACAAGTCACAAAATAAACTCTCTTCCTTCTCTTTTCTTTCTCTCTCTATTGGAAACCACCATTAATGACAAGCTAGGAGAGGTTTTGGGGGCTTGAAAGGGACGAATTCACCATCAAATCTTCATTAAACGGTAATGTATGGGATCTAATACACCTTTGAGACTCTTTCCTCAAAGGGTTCCTTCGAAATGGATTTCAAAAGTTGAGTTTTCATGTGGTTTTCATCCAATTACAAAATTGATGTTGTGAACTGAGTTTTTTTATGATTTATTTAGGATATAATGGCTAGATTAACATGTATTTTAACTTTATTATGATCAATTTTTATGGTTTGGTTCAATTTGAAAACTATGATCCTTAACCCTTAACCCTAGGTTGATCTAGCTGTAAATTGGGTTGTGATTGATTCAGTTGTCTTGATTATTGGTTAAATCACTATCAGATGATGTTGTTACACCAATCGTTAATAAATTAGAATGAATTTTTTGTCTTTTCATGCTAATCTTTAGAAGTGATCTAGGTTATGCAAATTGGCCTAAGTAACCTTGTTTTAAGCATTGATTTGGTATTGAATTAAGGTGTATTAACTCTTCTAATATTGTTATGATGTTCATTATTGAATTATGATGTTGAACATATAAATTGGCTTGAATTGAGGTTTTATGGTAAGGCCTAAATGATAAACCATGAAGAAGATTTTGTAAGCCTTGGAATCTCTATATTTACTTCCAATTGTGATTAATTGTGGTTAAGTCATGTTGTTATATTGGAGTACCTTATATTAGGATGATAGGGTTGTATGATGATGAATTTAAATTCCTTGATTATGGTTGTGAGGTTGATTAACATGTAAATGCTATAAGGATGGTGATGTATACCTATGTGCCTCATTATGAATTGATGTGTAATGTGTTAACCTCACCCTATATGAATTGTGATGAAAGGATTTATACTCATACAGTTCTTATTTAACTATTGATGGTGATTATTATACAAGGGGTAGACCATATGACCTAAACTAAGATACGATTGATAAACAAAGGCTTAAAGACAGTGCAAAAAGGGATTCTACCTTAGCACCGAGTGAACTAGATTTAGGAGTGTCCCTTCCCACATAAAGAAGGTAGGATCACTATATTACTCTTGAGATTCGGAGACTACGATTCGGAGACTATAATGCATGGCGCATAAAGAGGGTCCCAACTATACCTCCTAGTTCTTGAACTATGTTGCCCCCATAGGAATACTAGCTAGTGGATCCACGTAATTGCTATGTTTCATGTTTTGGTACTACCTTGGAAAGTAATCCTCCTTCTTTCGGTGTAGTGTTTTATGACACCGGATTGTACACTAGCTCCTGTGGTATATGTCGGTTAGTGCAAGATGTTCCTGAAAGGTAAAATTAATTAAAGGATCCGAACTTTGACTTGGATAACCTAAGGGGTCTAGCTTAGTCTAGGTAGAGGTATGGGACTCTACTAAGCATTGCACTAGTTAGCCTTGAGGGGAGTCTTAGGTGGATGTTCTTATATATGTTTATGTTATGATGATATATTATATGTACATGATGAACTTTGCACACTGTTGATACTATATGTTGGTTAGCTCATTTATGAGTATGCATTGGGTTATATTGATAATGTAAGATGAAAGGTATATCCAAATGTTATATTATGTGAAGTTGGACACTGGTTATGGTTTCTTGTTGAGGATACTTGATTTAGTAAGGTTATGGGGCTTTGCTTGGTCATTGCACTTGTTGACTTGATAAGGATTCATGAGTAGTTGTCTTGCTTATTATAATATAATTGACTCTCATTCATACTTGTGATGTTATTCCTTGATGATAGGGTTGTAGTAAATCATGATTTCAAGTATGTTGGGATACATATTACATGTTTGAGTTAGTAAGTATGTTTTCTTGGTTGGTATGAATTGCTTGATTTTGCATTAGACTTTTAAAAGGGGTAAAATGGAATGTTTTGACTAAATGTCCCTTTTTAGCATGTTTTGCTTTTATATGTTCATAAGGTCTCCTACTTAGTACATGTGGAGTAATAACCCCATTTTCTCCCCTTTTCCCAAACATTTTAGGTTTCGGTCGTTTAACGCTCATTCAGGACGACTTGAAGAAGGCTTGGATATTCTCTATCATCCAAGTGAGTAGGTCCTCACTTTCCGAGGGCGATGCCAATACCTTGCGTACAAATGTTCTTTGTTTTTCTAAGACTTTTATGTTCATTCCACTTTCATTGTGTACGACTTGTATAAGCCTATATGTGGATTCTTTACATTTGATGTAGGGCTATTCCCATATTGTGATGATTTTTTAGATGGTATGAGATGAGAAAATCTTTGATACTATCTTTATAGCTTATATATATGGATGTGCAATAAAAGTAGAAGGCTATGTAACCTTCTTATACGAAGGGTCTATGTATACTCGATACGTATATATTATGTGTGTGTAGAGGTCTATGCAAATCTCTAAGTATATGTAATAAAAAGTTTTAAATTTTTCCACATTTTCAACCTACAAATGTTATGAGATGATACTAAGGGTTTAGTCTTAGTCCTCAAAGAGGATGATGGCGTCGGTTCCGTCTAGGGGGTAAACCCGAATATTAAAATCTTGGTATTAGAGCTAGGTTGAATATCATTGAGTTATGTATCTCTCTATACCACGTCTATGTAGGTTTGTATTCATAATTGTGAAGCGCGCCACACTTATAATAGGAACCTATGTGATGCCTAGAAATCGCTCTCTTTCTTGGAAATCCTATCGTGCCGTTAGAGTATACTAATAGTGTGCTTTTGCATCTAGTCCTATTGTTTTGCTTATAGGGAGAATGAACACTTGAAGGAATGTGGATCGAAGGATTGAAGAGGAAATTACCATTGTTGGAGCTCCTCACCGTTGTGAGAAAGTTCCTCCACTTGAAGAAGATGCTAATGTTGACCAAGCTACGGTCAATCCTCCACCCTTGACGGATGAGATATAAGGTCTTCCCTCATTCAATTTGCTCAAGATGCCAGTGTCCAAGCCCAAGCTGTGACAGCTCAAGCAAACTGGGAGCTTGTACCCCGTTCTCAACAACAAGTCACTACTATGGCTTCCCATCTAAGAGATTTCACTCGGATGAATACTCCTACTTTATACGGGTCTAAGGTTGATGAAGACTCCCAAGAATTCATAGATGAAGTCTCTAAAATACTTTTAGCTATGGGGTTGACCACAAGTGAGAAGGCCGAGTTGGCCACTTATCAACTCAAGGATGTGGCACAAGCATGGTCTGTGCAATGGAGGGATAATAGGTCATTGAGGGTGGTCCGTTGACTTGGGAGATCTTTAAGAAGGCTTTTCTAGATCGGTTATTTCCTAGGGAGATGAGGGAGGAAAAAGTGGTGGAGTTCATCAACCTTCGCCAAGGAGGAAGGAGTGTTCACGAATACTCCTTGGAATTCATTAAATTGTCCAAATATGCTCCTTATTTGGTTTCCGATCCTATAGACCAAATGAACCATTTTGTGATGGGGGTGTTGTAGGACTTATAAGAGGATTGCCATTCGGCCATGCTACATGAAAACATGAACATTTCCCGTCTTATGGTGCATGCAAGAAGGGTTGAGAAGGCAAGGGATAAGAGAAAGAGTAGAGATGCTAAGAGAGAAAGATCTTTTGATGGAGGTTCTTCAAAGAACAGGCTTGAGATATAAGACAAGCCTAGATTTAAGAAGTGGGTTTAAATTCAAGTACCTTCCAAGTTCCCAAAATCTAGTGGTGATAGGGTGTCTAACCCTAAATTCAAGAAGGGAAAAGGTACTATTCACCAATCGAGAAGCCAACTTGTGAAAAGTGTGGCAAGAAGCACTATGGTGATTGCTTTATGGGGTCGGATAATTGATTTAGTTATGGCAAAAGTAGTCACAATTTGAGAGATTGTCAAAACTTGAAGAGTCAAGACAAGGGTAGTGGTCAAGCTCAAGCAAGTGGTTCTAATGAGGCACCAAAGAAGAACTGCTTCTATGCTCTCCGCTCTAGGGGTGAGCAAGATACCTCTCCCGACGTGGTGACCGGTATGTTAAAAGTCTTCTCTATTGATGTATATGACTTACTTGATCCCGATGCTACTTTATTTTTTGTTACTCCTCTTGTAGCTAAAAAGTTTGATATTTTACCCGATACATGAACCTTTTATGGTGTCTACTCCGGTGGGTGAAGCGGTTGTTGTAAAAAGGGTGTATAGAAATTGTCCAATAATGTTTCCTAATAGAGTTTTCTATGTTGATCTAGTAGAACTCGATATGCTTAATTTTGATGCTATATTGGGTATGGATTGATTGCATGCTTTCTTTGCTTGTATTGATTGTAGGACAAGGGTGGTGAAGTTTAATTTTCCAAATGAACTTGTCGTAGAATGTAAGGGGGGAAATTCTATTACTACAGGTTGTATTATCTCTTGTCTAAAAGCATGAAAAATGATCTCTAAATGTTGTCTATACCATATTGTATGAGTCCAAGATCTAGACTCCGAAATTCCTCCCAGTGAGTCGGTCCCTGTAGTAAGTGAATTCTAAGAGGTTTTTCCTAATGGCCTTCCTGGTATTTATCCCGAACGGGAAATTGATTTTGGCATTAATTTGCTACCGGATATAAATCCCATTTCAATTCCTCCTTTCGAATGGCCCCAGCCGAATTAAAAGAGTTGAAGCCTCAACTCAAGGGTTTACTAGATAAGGATTTATAAGGTCTGGTATTTCTTCGTGGGGTGCTCCGGTTTTGTTTGTAAAGAATAAGGATGGGTCCTTGAGAGTGTGTATTAATTACCGCCAACTCAACAAGGTCACCATTAAGAATAAGTACCCTCTCCCTCGAATGGATGACTTGTTTGATCAACTCCAAGGGGTGAGATACTTTTCAAAAATTGACTTGAGATCAGGGTATCACCAACTTAGGGTGAGAGGTGAGGATATACGAAAGATGGCATTCAGGACTAGTTACGGTCATTATGAGTTCTTGGTAATATCTTTCGGTCTCACTAATGATCTGGCAGCATTTATGGACCTAATGAATAGAGTTTTTCAAATTACCTAGATTCATTTGTCATTGTCTTCATTGACGATATCTTGGTATATTCGAAGAATGAGTGTGATCACATGGATTATTTGAGGGTGGTATTAAAAACCCTTAAAGAACATCAATTGTTGCCAAATATAGCAAGTGTGAGTTTTGGTTAAGGTCGGTGACATTTCTTGGGCATATCATCTCTAGTGAAGGAGTTGAGGTAGACCCAAGGAAAACGGAGGCGGTGAAGAATTGGCCTAGACCATTGACTCCAATCGACATTAGGAGTTTTTTGGGTATAGCGGGTCATTATCGGAGGTTCGTGGATGGTTTTGCATCCATTGCATCTCTTTTGACTACTTGGACCCAAAAGAGTAAGAAATTTGAGTGGTCGGAGGCATGTGAGAAAATTTTCCAATTGTTGAAAGATAGACTCAATTCCGCTCCGATGTTGACTTTATTGGAGGTTACAAAGAGTTTTATTGTTTATTGTGACACATTCCGAGTAGGTTTAGGGTGTCTGCTTATGCAACACGAAAAAGTGATAGCCATGCCTCTAGGCAACTTAAGGTACATGAGCGAAACTATCCCACTTATGACCTTGAGTTAGCGGTCGTGGTGTTTACTTTGAAAATTTAGAGGCATTACTTAAACGGTGCACATGTTGATATCTTTACCGACCATAAGAGTCACCAATATGAGTTTACCCAAAAGGATTTGAATCTCCGACAAAGAAGGTGGTTAGAATTGCTTAAAGATTATGACATGAGTATCCTCTATTACCCCAACAAGGATAATCTGGTTACGGATGCCCTAAGCCGTATGACTATGTGTAGTGTATCCCACATTGAAAGTCAAGAAGGACCTACAAATAAAGTTTATAGGTTGGCTAGGTTGGGGGTGAGGTTGGGAGGTTCTCTGAATGGGGGTACTATAGTCCATGATAACTCCGAGTCATCTTTACTGGTTCAGTTGAAGTCCAAACAACACCTTGATCAACCATTAATGGAGTGGAAAGAATCGTTTCTCGTTAAGTTAAATGAGTCATTCTCCATTGAGGGGATGGTGTGTTAAGGTACCAAGGGAGATTGTGTGTTCCCGATGTAGATGGGTTGAGGGACCGGATCCTAGAAGAATCCTATGTGTCCCGCTACTCTATTCATCCGGGTTTGGCAAAAATGTACCATGACCTAAGGGAAATATATTGGTCTAAAAGTTTGAAGAGGTACATAGCGGAGTTTGTCACTAAGTGTCTAAATTGCCAACAAGTAAAAGCCGAACATCAAAATCCTGGTGTCTTACTACAAGAGATCCAAATTCCTACTTACAAGTGGGGAGACATCAATATGTACTTTGTAGTGGGTTTACCTCGGACTCAAAGTCATATGATTCCATATGGGTTGTTGTGGATAGGTTGACTAAGTTCGCTCGCTTTATTCCCGTCAAGTCTACTTATTCGATGGAAGATTATGCTAGGATCTTCATAGATGAGATTGTGTGTCGCCATGGTATTCTTTTATCCATGATATCAGATCGGGGTGGACAATTCAAATATAGGTTTTGGAGATCATTCCAAAAAAGGTTTGGTACTAAGGTGAAGTTGAGTACCGCTTTTCATCCCGAAACGGATGGTCAAGCAGATCGCACTATTCAAACCCTTGAGGATATGCTTAGGGCTTGCATTAATTATTTTAAAGGGAATTAGGATAAATATTTCCCTTTGGTGGAGTTTTCTTATTATAATAGTGTTCATTCATTCATTTCCATGGCTCCCTATGAAGCCTTGTATGGCAGGAGGTGTAGGTCTCCTATTGGATGGTTTGAAGTGGGTGAGCCTTCGCTTCTTAGTCCCGATTTGCTTTATAACAATTTGGAAAATTTTCATATCATAAGGAACCGGTTGCAAACGGCCTATAGTCGGTTAAAGTCTTATGCCGATCATAAGAGAAGGGATTTGGAGTTTGAAGAAGGTGATAAGGTGCATTTGAAAATTTCACCAATGAAAGGGGTGGTTAGATTTTTCAAGAAGGGGAAGTTGATTACTCGTTATGTGGGTCCCTATGAAATCTTGCAAAGGTTTGGTAAGGTTGCCTATGAATTCAAACTTCCTAGTGAATTGTCTTTGGTTCATCCAATTTTTCATGTTTCTATGTTGAAGAAGTGTATCAGTGATCCCGAGTCCATTCTTCCTATTGATGGTCTTGGTGTCAAGGATAACCTCTCCTATGAGGAAGTTCTGGTTCAAATTATTAGTAGGCAAGTAAAGAAGTTAAGGAATAAAGAGGTGGTTTCTGTAAAGGTGTTATGGAAGAATCACCTAGTTGAGGGTGCAACATGGCAGGATGAGGCCAACATGAAGTCTTGTAACCCTCATATTTTTGATAATCAAGGTTTGTCATTCTTTTTAATAATATAAATATGACTATAAATTGAAGTTTCATGATTTTTGGTGAAGTCTTGCAAAAATGTGCATTTTGGGTTGCATTACAGTGAAGTAGTACCTTTGAAACTTGAAATTTTGCCTTTTTGGTTTATTTGAGTTATCTTGTGCATTTTGATATGGTAAGTATCATGTTCTTAAGTTGAACTTTGTGCTAATTGACTCATGTAATGTATGTTAAGCTCATGTGTGTTTTGAGAAGGAAATACCTCATGATGAAGTGTTTTGACCCTTCTGTGTGATACTTGGAAATTTGAAATTTGACATATTGAAATGATATGATTTATGTTGATTTTATATTGTTGATTGGTTGGGCTTCTAATCTTGAGTCTATTCTTTCCTTCAAAAGAGTTTTAGTGTCATTCGGGGATGAATGTGCCTAAGGGGGGGATAATGTCACACTTTGAAAATCCAAGACGAGTCTTAGAACCTAACATAGGTGACATTGGGGTCTAAGCACTATTTTAAGACCTGTTTTAATGAATATAGGTTATTTGGAAAGTTTAAGAACCAAAACGTCCAAGAACGTCCATGACGTTTGGAAACTAGTGCTAATGTGTACTAGCGTGCCTCGGCCTATTTGACTAGTTTTTAGGAGTCAGAAATCCATGAAATTAGGTGGAAGGGTGTAGATCCTGCGTTTAAGTTGTTTCATGGTCGAAACATCTGACTACGACTCCCGAAGGACCAACCAAGGGCCCTTAAGGAGGACCCCTGCAGGTTAAGGCAACACTGCCTAGGCAGTGTGCATCGACGAGACAAGCTACGGTCCGTGTGTGGACTAACAGAGCATCAATTCCACCGTCATCACACGCTTAGGAAATTCTTCGAAAAACCTTACCTACATAGTCTATGGCCGGATCGACTGATGTGCAGCACGGAGTAAGGCTTCTTCCATCGACCGTCTGTGACATTATCAATTTCCTGCACATTCAAGGTAGTCTCATTTAACGAATTAAGGGGTTAGGTGGTTATTTAGGGGTTAAATGGAGTCTAATTAAACTTATTAAGCGCCAATATAAATACCCTCAACCCTCATTAATCTAAACACAACTCACAAAATAAACTCTCTTCCTTCTCCGTTCTTTCTCTCTCTATTGGAAACCACCTGTCACGACCCAACCCGATAGGCCGTGACTAGTGCCCGTTTTGGACACCCACATACAAACCTGCTAAGTATAACCAACTGAAACTAATACAATATGGAATTTAATCAAATTAATCAAACCCCAACGTCATATATATATAAAGAGGACCTGTCTCAGAAGGAGTCATAACCATTCAACCATAACAAAATACGCGAGCCGACAAGGCCGCCACTATCAAAAGCATAATAACATACGTAAGCCGACAAGGATGCCACTACACAATACACAATGATGTACGCAGCCGACAAGGTTGCCCCTGTACAAGCGGACATCCCAAACAAACCATGTCCAGACCATTACCCAAAACATATATATACAACCCACATAATGTCCACAGACCTCTAAGAGTACAGTAGTGAAACGCGATCGGACAGGGCCCCGCCATACCCATAGACGAGCAAAAGACTACACACAAAGTTATGTACCAAAACGACTGGGCTCCGGAACAGTGGAGCTCTCCCAATCAGCAGAGTAGAGATCCTAGGCGGGAGGATCACCGAACTGTGCGTCTACACCTGCGGGCATGAAACACAGCCCCACGAGGAAAGGGGGGTCAGTACGGACAATGTACTGAGTATGTAAAGCATAAGATAAGGATGACAGGATACCAATATGGCAAGTCAAAACAAAATATCGCTACACATGTACCCTTTTAAGTGAAAATCATGCATATCTTTAACATATAAGGTGCCCAGCTTCCCTAGTAAGGGGCTCGTCAAAATAATCATCACGTCATCTCCGTCATCATCATCATCATAACCATCCTCATCACAAATCATATATATAATATACATACCCGGCCCTCTAGTGAAGGACTCGGTGACATATGCAAGAAACTCCGCACGAACATTACCCGGCCCGGGACTCGGTAAAATGATAAATGACTCTATGCACGAGCAGAATATTATTAGCAACCATATGCAATTAAAATCATTTCTTATAACTCAATTGAACAATCAACGTGAACCAGCAAGGACTATTACCAAAGATTAACGTTTTATCAAGATTATGAACCTTTAATACGATATGGAAACGTAAAATCTCAATGACTCTAAGAAGCACTACCATAGATATGAGAAATCATCATAGCCTTAGACATAGCCGACATATAGAGGAATAATTGTGGAAGCAAGAATATACGTCACCTAGACGCTCTAGAGGTAAGTATCAGACCTGTTCGTTATTCGCTTATTTTTAAAGTCATGCCAAACAAAGAAAGAAGGGACAGCGTTACATACCGTATAGTCGAGCCGCACGTCCAATATTTACTGCTCAAGCTATTAATCTATAACAAGCAACAATCGTGCCGCAATTAGATAAACGTCGCGGTTAACTATCTTGTAAGCTAGCTAATAATCTAACGAAAATCCGGCAGCACTTCCCCTATTTTCCTTACTTCATCCCAATCGGACAACAACCCAAATTATCCACAGCAATACCAATAACACATATAACCCAACGAATCATATTAAACAGCCCCCTCCCCAAAACAGTTCCGTCTCGGCAACCATAGCAGCGAAGCAACAACACACCGAGCGATAACTTGTTTTATAATTCGCAACACATCTACCTTATCGTATTCATCCTTTAGAGTATATACTCATAATCACATTTAACATATACATAACACCAAAACAGAATTTTCCCCCAGTTTGCTTTAATCAAAACAGCCCAAGCACCAACACGACACCACTAATAATCCGATTATGGTTTACGTTCATACTTAGCACATTCAATAACTAAAACAAACTTCCTAAGCTACTGGTCACGCCCCCTTCTTAATATTAATGGATAATTAACAAGGTATTCTAAAGAATTAACACACCAAGCAAGGAGATTAATAACCAGATTATTTGCAGCTGCTGGCCAAGAGTTGTAGGGTTGGTTTCTCCATTTCCATGGCTGCCTAAGACAAGTGGTGAAGAAGATGATATGCAGCAATGCATTTCACCACTTTATTTAGTATAGAGTGGATTTATCCACCTCATTTATAATATGAAGTGGAGGCAGCCCCCCCTCTACACGTGTCCACTAAGGCCAGCTCCCAATCTGATCCCTTTTTTAATTTTTTGCCTTGAGTGGTGGGGCCCACTGGATTAAATTAATCCTAATCAGCCACTTATTATGAGTGGTGGGGCCCACTGGATTAAATTAATCCTAATCAACCACTAATTAATCCCTCACTTAAAGTTAATGGCACTTACATTAGCCAAATCATACTTAATATCACATTTGGAATTAACATCCTTGCCTAATATTCTTTAATCACTTGGAACTTAAAATAAAATCTCATTCCCCGGACTTACGTCTACTAGATATGACGCGCACTACGTATAAAAAAAACGAGGCATAACATCCTTCCCCCCTTAGGAACATTCGACCTCTAATGTTAAGTTACCGTCTTACAAAAACAAATTCCAGCGAGGTCTCTCTAACAGTTATACCTATGAACCTGCATTCCGTAACTTACAGATGCCTCACAGAGTCACAACTTACTACATAATCTCGTTTATCAATCAATATAGTCAAGCTAGGAATTGAATTACCTGCAGGTACGGGGAACAAGTAAGGATACTTATTCTTCATTTGGTCTTCTGCTTCCCAAGTCATCTCCTCCCTATTATTATTTTGCCACAACACTTTGCCGGAAGCCACATCCTTAGTACGTAACCTTCTAACCTGGCGATCAAGTATAGCTACGGGTTTCTCCTCATATGACAACTCCTCTGTTACCTGAACATCATCTAAGGGGAATACTCTAGAAGGAGCACCAATACATTTACGTAGCATCGATACATGGAAGACTGGATGTACCGCCTCCAAATCAGATAGTAGATCCAACTCATAGGCAACCTTTCCTATCCTACGAATAATCTGATAAGGCCCAATATATCTCGGACTGAGCTTCCCCTTCCTGCCGAATCTCATCACACCCCTCATGGGTGATACCTTCAGGATTACCCAGTCACCAATCTGAAACTCCAAATCTCGACGCCGATTATCTGCATATGACTTCGGTCGACTCTGGGCTACTAATAATCTTTCTTGAATAAGCTTCACCTTGTCAACAGCTTGTTGAATCACATCCGGGCCTATTAACTTAGTCTCGCCAACATCAAACCAACTAATAGGTGATCTGCACTTCCTCCCATATAAGGCCTCGTACGGTGCCATCTGGATACTAGAATGGTAGCTATTATTATAGGCAAACTCAATGAGCGGCAAGTGGTCATCCCAGCAACCTTTGAAGTCAATAAGACAGGCCTGCAACATATCTTCTAATGTCTGAATAGTACGCTCAGCCTGCCCATCAGTCTGAGGGTGAAATGCTGTGCTAAGGTTCACCTGTGTCCCCAATCCCTTCTGAAACGATCTCCAAAAGTTGGCTGTAAATTGAGCTCCTCTGTCTGATATAATGGACGTGGGAACCCCATGAAGTCTCACTATCTCCCTGACATATAACCTCGCATAATCTTCAGCCGAATAAGTAGTCCTGACTGGAAGAAAATGGGCCGATTTCGTCAGCCTATCTACAATAACCCATATAGAGTCATACTTCCGTTGAGTGCGAGGTAAGCCTGTAATGAAGTCCATATTAATCATCTCCCACTTCCATGTCGGGATCTCTATCTCCTGTAATAATCCACCAGGCTTTTGATGTTCGATCTTGACTTGTTGACAATTCGGGCACTGAGCAACAAACTCCGCTATGTCCTTTTTCATGCCATCCCACCAATATAAGCATCTGAGGTCATGATACATTTTCGTTGACCCTGGGTGAATATAATAACGGGCAGAGTGTGCCTCTCCCATAGCCTGCCGTCGTAGCCCCGCAATATCGGGTACACACAATCTGCCTTCATATCGTAACACTCCGTCAGGTGTAACCTTAAATGGGGTCTTTTCCTTTTGAAGAGCTGCATCTCTATACTGTGCCAAAATAGGGTCCTTGTATTGGTGTCTCTTTACATCATCTATGATTGAGGACTCAGCAACCTCTCGAATAGAAACTTCACTATCTTCTGAATTAGCCAGACCGACTCCAAGGCTGGATAGCCGCTGAATCTCCCAAACCATATCCCTCCTTTCTGGTTGTACATCTGTCAAGCTACCCATGGATTTACGGCTAAGAGCATCTGCTACAACATTCTCTTTCCCTGGATGATATAAAATATCAACATCATAATCCTTTAGCAACTCCAACCACCGCCTTTGTCGTAAGTTCAGCTCCTTCTGTTTAAAGATATATTGGAGACTCTTATGATCTGTATAGATGTCCACATGGACACCATATAAATAATGTCTTCATATCTTCAAGGCATGAACCACAACCGCTAACTCCAGATCATGAGTAGGATAGTTCTTTTCATGCTTCCTAAGTTGTCGGGAGGCATAGGCTATAACTTTGCCATGCTGCATCAATACACATCCTAGCCCAACACCCGAAGCATCACAATAAATAATATAGCCGTCTGGTCCCTCCGGAAGAGTTAGGACTGGAGCTGTAGTCAATTTGTCTTTCAATTGCTGGAAGCTTCGCTCACAAGCATTAGTCCAATGGAACTTGGCTGCCTTTTGAGTTAGCCTTGTCAAAGGCGCTGAAATTGAGGCAAACTTTTCTACGAATCTCCTGTAATATCCTGCTAACCCCAGAAAGCTGCGTACCTCAGTAGGTGTCGTAGGTATGGGCCAAGTCTTTACCGCCTCAATCTTCTGCGTGTCTACCCGAATACCATCAGCTCCAATAATATGCCCCAAGAATGCCACTGAAGTCAACCAGAACTCGCACTTAGAAAATTTAGCATACAACTTCTGGTGCTGAAGCACCCTAAGTACCGTCCTTAAATGGTCTGCATGCTCCTCTTCTGAACGTGAATAGCCCAGAATATCGTCTATAAATACAATAACAAACATATCAAGGAATGGTTTAAATACTCGATTCATTAAATCCATAAACACCGCTGGAGCATTAGTCAGCCCAAAAGACAGCACTCTAAACTCATAATTCCCGTATCGGGTCCGCAATGCCGTCTTTGGAATATCTGCCTCCCTTACCCGCACCTGATGATAACCTGACCGCAAGTCTATCTTTGAAAAACACTTTGCACCCTGCAACTGGTCAAATAGATCATCAATCCTTGGGAGGGGATACCTGTTCTTTTTTGTTACTTTGTTCAGCTGCCTATAATCAATACACATCCGCAGCGACCCATCCTTCTTTCTCACAAACAGTACCGGTGCTCCCCAAGGTGACGTACTAGGACTGATGAAGCCCTTTTCTAGCAAATCCCTCAATTGCTCTTTCAATTCTTTCAACTCAGCAGGTGTCATTCTATAAGGAGGTATAGATATAGGCTGGTTATCTGGCAGTACATCTATAGTAAACTCTATCTCTTGTTCTGGAGGAAGCCCTGGAAGTTCCTCGGGGAAATTCATTAACTACCGGGACTGATTGAAGAGTCGGTGCCTCTGCCTTTATTTCATGCACCCGAATCAGATGGTAAATATAGCCTTTTCTAACCATCTTCCCGGCCTTAAGGTATGAAATGAACTTACCTTTCGGCGATACTGTACGCCCCTTCCACTCTATAATCGGTTCCCTTTGAAATTGAAATCGAACTATCTTTCCTCTGCAATCAACATTAGCATAACAAGCAGCCAACCAATCCATGCCCATGATAATATCAAACTCAATCATATTTAACTCTATTAGATCTGCTATGGTACGACGACTATATATAACTACTAAACAATTCTTATATACTCGCGTAGCTATGACAAAATCTCCTATAGGTGTAGCTACCTCAAATGGTTCTATCAACTCATACTCTATTCCGATCCTACTAGCAACAAAGGGAGATATAAATGATAAGATGGAACCTGGGTCTATCAATGCATACACACTTCAGGAGAATAGTGATAATATACCTGCGATCACATTAGGTGACGCCTCCTGATCCTGCCTATTAGTCAAAGCATATATACGGTTCGAGGGACCGCTAGAACTGGAAGCTCCACCACGTCCTCTACCACGGCCTGCTGGCGCCTGAATACCCTGCCCCGTAGGGCGCATAGCCACAGAAGAAGATGAACCAGCAACGGACCCAGTAGGCTGTGCCATACCACCTGCACTACCTCTAAGGTGACACTCCCTCATAGTATGACCCTGACGGCCGCAAGAAAAACACGCACCTGTAGCCCAACGACATTCCCCAGGATGGGACCTACCACAGCGAGAACACCGAGGCAAAAATGGTCTCGACTGGCTCAAACCCCTGCCCATCTGTGACCCTGACGCCCTAGAGCTCTGACCAGCTTCCGAATATCCCATACGATAGAACCCCCTACCCATGAAACGTGGGGGTGCACTCTGTGCTGGCTGGGAAGAAAATCTAACATGCTGCTAAGACTGCCTGCTTCGAAACTCGTCAGGATAACCTGCTGATCTAGCCCTC
>NC_028641.1:46970038-46985729 GCF_001406875.1 Solanum pennellii | reverse complement strand
TAAATGACTCTATGCACGAGCAGAATATTATGAGCAACCATATGCAATTAAAATCATTTCTTATAACTCAATAGAACAATCAACGTGAACCAGCAAGGAGTATTACCAAAGATTAACGTTTTATCAAGATTATGAACCTTTAATACGATATGGAAACGTAAAATCTCAATCACTCTAAGAAGCACTACCATAGATATAAGAAATCATCATAGCCTTAGACATAGCCGACATATAGAGGAATAATTGTGGAAGCAAGAATATACGTTACCTAGACGCTCTAGAGGTAAGTATCAAACCTGTTCGTTATTCGCTTATTTTTAAAAGTCATGCCAAACAAAGAAAGAAGGGACAGCGTTACATTCCGTATAGTCGAGCCGCACGTCCAATATTTACTACTCAAGCTATTAATCTATAATAAGCAACAATCGTGCCGCAGTTAGATAAACGTCGCGGTTAACTATCTTGTAAGCTAGCTAATAATCTAACGAAAATCCGGCAGCACTTCCCCTATTTTCCTTACTTCATCCCAATCGGACAACAACCCAAATTATCCACAGCAATACCAATAACACATATAACCCAACGAATCATATTAAACAGCCCCCTCCCCAAAACAGTTCCGTCTCGGCAACCATAGCAGCGAAGCAACGACACACCGAGCGATAACTTGTTTTATAATTCGCAACACATCTACCTTATCGTATTCATCCGTTGGAGTATATACTCATAATCACATTTAACATATACATAACGCCAAAACAGAATTTTCCCGCAGTTTGCTTCAATCAAAACAGCCCAAGCACCAACACGACACCACTAATAATCCGATTATGGTTTCCGTTCATACTTAGCACATTCAATCACTAAAACAAACATCCTAAGCTACTGGTCACGCCCCCTTCTTAATATTAATGGATAATTAACAAGGTATTCTAAAGAATTAACACACCAAGCAAGGAGATTACTAACCAGATTATTTGCAGCTGCTGGCCAAGAATTGCAGGGTTGGTTTCTCCATTTCCATGGCTGCCTAAGCCAAGTGGCGAAGAAGATGATATGCAGCAATGCATTTCACCACTTTATTTAGTATGGAGTGGATTTCTCCACCTCATTTATAATATGAAGTGGAGGCAGCCCCCCCCCCCTCTACACGTATCCACTAAGGCCAACTCCCAATCTGATCCCTTTTTTAATTTTTTGCCTTGAGTGGTGGGGCCCACTGGATTAAATTAATCCTAATCAGCCACTTATTATGAGTGGTGGGGCCCATTGGATTAAACTAATCCTAATCAGCCACTAATTAATCCCTCACTTAAAGTTAATGGCACTTACATTAGCCAAATCATACTTAATATGACATTTGGAATTAACATCCTTGCCTAATATTCTTTAATCACTTGGAACTTAAAATAAAATCTCATTCCCTGGACTTACGTCTACTAGATCATGACGCGCACTACGTATAAAAAAAATACGAGGCATAACACCACCATTGAAGACAAGCTAGGGGGAGGTTTTGGGGGATGGAAAAGGACAAATTCATCATAAAATCTTCATCAAACGTAAAGGTATGGGATCTTATTCACCTTTGAGACTCTTTCCTCAAAGGGTTCCTTCAAAATGGATTTCAAAAGTTGAGTTTTCATGTGGGTTTCATCCAACTCCGAAATTGATGTCGTGAACTGAGTTTTTTTATGATATCTTTAGGATATAATTGATATATTAACATGTATTTTAATTTGATTATGATCATTTTTGATGGTTTGGCTCAATGTGAAGATTATGATCCTTAACCCTTAACCCTAGGTTGATCTTGATATAAATTGGGTTGTGATTGATTCAATTGTCTTGATTATGGGTTAAATCACTATTAGATGATGTTGTTTCACCAATCATTAACACATTAGAATGAATTGTTTTCTTTCATGCTAATCTTGAGAAGTGATCTAGGTTATTGAAATTGTCCTAAGTAACCTTGTTTCAAGCATTGATTTGGTATTGAATTATGGTGTAGTGACTCTTCTTGAACATCTAAATTGGCTTGAATTGAGGCTTTATGGTAAGGCCAAAATGATGAACCATACAGAAGACTTGGTAAGCCTTGGAATCTATATCTTTACTTCCAATTGTAATTAATTGTAATTAAGTCATGATGTTATATTGGAGTATGCCTTATATTAGGATGATAGGGTGGTATGATGTTGAATTGAAATGTCTTGATTATTGTTGTGAGGCTGATTAAGATGTAAATGATATAAGGATAATGATGTATACCAATATTCCTTATTATGAATTGATGTGTAATGTGTTAACCTCAACCTATATGAATTGGGATGCAAGGATTTATGCTCATACAATTCTTATTGAGCTATTGATGATGATGATTATACAAGGGGTAGACCATATGACCTAAACTAAGCTATGAATGATAAATAAAGACTTAAAGACATTTCAAAAAGGGACTCTAGCTTAGCACCGAGTGAATTAGATTGAGGAGTGTCCCTTCCCACATAGGGAAGGTAGGAGCACTACATTACTCTTGAGATTGGAGACTATAACGCATGGCGCATAAAGAGGGTCCCAATTATATCTCTTAGTTCTTGAACTACGTTTCCCCCTTAGGAATACTAGCTAGTGGATCCACGTAGTTGCTATGTTTCATGTTTTGGTACTACCTTGGAAAGTAGTCTGCCTTCTTTCGGTGTAGAGTTTTACGACATTGGATTTCACACTAGCTAATGTGATCTGTGTCGGTTAGGATAGAATGTTCCCAAGAGGTAAAATGAATTAAAGGATTTCAACTCTAACTTGGATAACCTAAGGGGTCTATCTTAGTCTAAGTAGGGGTATGGGACTCTAACTAAGCATTGCACTAGTTATCCTTGAGGGAAGTCATAGTAGGATGTTCTTATATATGTTTATGTTATGATGATATATGATATGTACATGATGAACTTTGCACACTGTTGATACTATATGTTGGTTAGCTCATTTATGAGTGTGCATTGGGTTATATTGTTAATGTAGTTGTCTTCCTTATTATGATATAATTGACTCTTAATCATACTTGTTATGTTATTCCTTGATGATATTGTTGTAGCAAATCATGAGTTCAAGTATGTTGGGATACATATTACTTGTTTGAGTTAGTAAGTATGTTTGCTTGGTTTGTATGAATTGCTTGATTTTGCGTTAGACTTTTAAAAGGGGTAAAATAGCATGTTTTGACTAAATGTCCCTTTTTAGCATGTTTTGCTTTTATATGTGCATAAGGTCTCATATTAGTACCTGTGGAGTACTAACCCCATTTTCTTCCCTTTTCCCAAACATTTTAGATTCCAGTCGTTGAAGTCTCATTCTGGACGACTTGAAGAAGGCTTGGATATTCTCTATCATCCAAGTGGGTAGGTCATCACTTTCCGAGGGTGATGTCAATATCTCGCCTACGAAGTTCCTTTGTTTTTCTAAGACTTTTATGTTCATTCCACTTTCATTTTGTACGACTTGTATAAGCCTATATGTGTCTTCTTTACATTTGATGTAGGGCTATGCCCATATTGTGATGATTGTTTAGATGGTATGAGATGAGACAATCTTTGAGACTGTCTTCCTATTTTATATATATGTATGTGCAATAAAAGTAGAAGGCTTTGTAACCTTCCTATGCGAAGGGTCTATGTATACTTGATATGTATATATTATGTGTATGTAGAGGTCTATGTAAACCTCCAAGTAGATGTAAGGAAAAGTTTTAAATTTTTCCGCATTTTAAACCTGTGAATGTTGACATGATACTTAGGGGATAGTTTTAGTCCTCAAAGAGGACGACAACGCCGGTTACGTCTAGGGCGTAAACCTGGATGTGACATAAGTCTACGAGGATACATGATCTTCTCTTGTCCTTTACAAACTGAATGAATTTTGAACTTAATTTTAAACCATTTTCACCTTGTAAAGTCAAAATATCGTTAGATAATTAACTTTTGGGAGGACATTGATAATTGAGATGTTCAAGATGTAACTAATTTTTAACTTTAGTAATCAATTTTGGTTTTACATTATTAAAAGTAAAAGTCACCAGTCAACACCACTTTTTCTAAATTCAATTAAACAAAAACATTTCATTAATAATTCTTTCATATCAAATCAAATGAAAACTAAATAAAAATAAAATCACTAATTAAAAGGAAGACTATGCAAAATGTTGTTACTAAAAAAATTATTATATTGTTTTAGATGTATGTAGAATGAATATAATATTCTTATTGGGTGATTTAGGCAGTTTAATTTGTTTAGTGTAGTGTGAACCATACATGTGGTTATGAAGAATTTGTTATTTTTTGATAAATTATAAAAAAGAGATTAAAGTTGTTAAATTTTAAATAATTGAGGGGTGTTTAATGTAAAGAAAAATAATTTCAAAATGTAATCTAAGTTGAGAGTATAGTTTAAGGATGTTTTAGGGGGAAAACTCAAAGATTGTTGCTCCACTTAACCTAGAATAAAAATCCTCAACCAGAACACTTTGCTTAATTGGACAATTATATAGTTAGTGAAAGAGGAAGATGCACGACTTTTTAATGGCTGAAGACAGTGAGTTGTGGGACATCGTGATGGACAGACCCTTCATAACTACAATGGAAGTAAACGATTGAGAAATTACAAGAATTGTTCCAAAGAATGGTCCATAGTATGATGAAGCTAACAGAAACAAGATTGAGAAATGCTACAAAGCTAAGAAACTGATGGTATGTGGTACAGGTGTCGAAGAGTACAATCGCATCTCTATCAGAGAATCAACAATTGAAATCTGGGGCTGCCTCAAGACGTATTCAGGGAATAGATCAAGTGAATGAATCAAAAGTAGACATTCTAACTACCCAATATGAAAAATCACAATGAAAGAGGGAGAAACAATCCATGAAATGCATACCATATTCTCCTCCATAACTAACGAGCTACGTTTCTTAGGAGAACCTATTCATCCCAACAATTTTGTTAAGAAGATCCTTTGAACCCTTCTTTAGACTTATGCAAGCATGATGGATGCCATTACTGAAGCAAAATACCTAAAGGTATTGAGGATGGATTCCCTGATAGGAATCCTTCAAACACATGAACAAAAATAAAGAAACTTCAAAGAAGGAATTGAAGAAAGACAAGCCATTAGATCTCAAGATATCATCAGGTGATACCGATGGTGAAGAGGACGACATGGATTGCTGATACCATGAGTTATCAGTAATTTTAATGTATTTCATTTAAGGTTTGTGTGTGTCTAGATCCTTTTGTATTGGTTTTAAAAAGTTTTGTATCTTGTTTTATAGTAATGATTTTCGGGCATAAAACGACGAAGATAGCTGAAAGAGTGCAGAAAAAAGATCTACGAAGGCAATCAAAGGTCTGTTGTCAATCAACACCCTATAAATGATGATCGTAGATGATCAGCCCAGTCATTGGAAGAAATTAGGGAACCCAGACCAAGTGTGGAACCACGAGTAGCATCGACGATCCGTCGATCAATCAACGGATCGTACTAGTGAACCGTAGTTTGCGACTGCAAGTGTTCCAATACTTGATACTTGAAGATTTTATGTGTGGAGTCATGGAGGAGAATCCAAGGACCATAGGTGGAACGACAGACCGTGTTTTTGTTCCATCGTTTGATTCAGAGAAAATACAATTCAAAGACGGAAATATTTTTCGAAGTCTAGGTTGACGGAAGCAAAGCATGGACAGTCGATCGATCAATGGCCTGTCAGTATTCTCGTAAATTGAAGTCGTTTTCCTGAAAAAAAACTTTTCTTATTTGAATTCCTTTTTAATTAGAATTTTATTTTCTATAAATAAGGCATTAAACCTCATTTTTGGGGTTAGATACAACGACCGTTGTAATAGTTTATGTTTCGGAGATCTATTTTTGCAACTTCGTAAAATATTTGATTTCCGGATTTGGTTTTGAATATTTTGTTTTGCAATTAAAGTGCAATTTCTGGGTTTATTATTCATATTATATAAGTTCATGATTTCTTCATCTATCGATATGAATTGTGTTCTTGCTAACATGGGTAACTAAGTCCACAACTAGGGTTGTGGGAACCATGACGGATTAACAAAGAGTAACTAGTAATTCAATTAAGCAAATCTTGAACACTATTTTGTATGCACTTCGCTTAGAAGTCTTTTTAACGAGTGCATACGTTAGATCTCGCCTTGTTGCTACTTTCTGGACCAAAGAGATAGTTAATAAGAAAAGATTATCAATATATATATAGTGTGATACTATATAATAGACTAGTGTAGATTGGTGTGAAGGAATAACTAATCCGTAATTGATTATGATGTCTAATATGAGGTAATGCCAAGGGTTAGTAAATTATAAACACGTAGTCAGACAAAGGTGTGGGGTGAAATTCTGTGAGTGTTGGACCAAGGATTTACAGATATATAACTAATCACATTGCATGTAATACACTAGGAAAAGGTTTCTATTACTAGGAATAATCTGTTATGATCTTGTAGCGAACACGCATACCCTAGTTATTGTGTCATATTGATAACTACCAAAGTTTACTCTTGTTCACTTGCTAATCATACAACTGAAGGAATTTGTTTTACAAACCCCCCCCCCTTACTTAATCATTTCGGAAATACCTTGATTACAAAGATATAATTGTTGGTTAAAGTAAAGTATAAACCATATTCCTTGTGGGATCGACCCCAACCTACTAGTTGGGTTCTTTACTTGATAATGATCGCTTATGCTTCTTTAGGAAGGTGTAATTTGAGTGCATCAAATTATGGCATCGCTACCAGCGAGTTTTGGATTTTAGATTAAGTTTAACTACATTGTAGCTTTTAATCAAATACTTCCTAATTTTACTTTTTCTTTTGTTTGTGCCTATCTCAGTGTCTTTCTCTAGTGAATTCAAGTACACGGAGCATAGGCGAACCACTCAGTGCTTACCATAAAAAATTGGGTAGAATATTGCGTATAATGAATAATCAAGCACCCCTGGTTAATCCTATAGGAGGAGGTGATGGAGTAAGGTTGTAACCCCCACAAGTTTTAGAAAGGAACAACAAGGTTCCACCTGAAAATAGAGTGGAGCCTTCTCTAATGCCCAAAGACCCTCAAGGAGTACAGATGAATAATAATGGAAGGATCGACATGAGTATTGTCGGAACCTCTTGTCTTAGCACCGCTCCCTTCAGGGCATACTTTTGTGGTGACTAGTAGCTTGATGAAGATTCTTGCAATGAGAAGCTTAATAACAGGGTTGCTAGTGGATGTTCCACACGCTCATAATGCTAAACTCAACTTAGTCTGTAAGAGTTGCATAGGTCAACCAGATTAGGATATGAATGTTATCAGGCTGAGGGTGTTCCCCCTATCGTTGACCAGAGAAGCTGCGGTCTGGTTCAATGATCTCCCTTACAACTTTATCTATACATGGGAGTAGTTGACCTATGAAATCTTGGTAAAATTCTTTCCATTGTCCAAGAAGTTGAATAAAAGGGACTAGCTCAACAATTTTATTGCTCAACCTAGAGAGTCTATGAGAAGTTCTTTGGATAGATTCATTGCCTTCATGCGAAGCGTCCCAAACAACTGTATTGATGATGAGTCATTAAAAGAGTACTTCTATCGGGGACAGGACGACAATGGAAAGGCAGTGGTTGATACAATTGCAGGAGGGTCGTATGGTGTACGCTCATGGGCGTAGATCATTGATAAAATGGAATGGATATCTCGCAACAACAAAGCTTGGAGCACTAGAGAGTTGGACACTATGAAAAACACCTTCGTTTTTCAAGCTACATGTAATCCAGTTGCAGATGAGATTAGTGTAGAGATGGTGCAGATGATGACCGAATTGGGGTTGGTCTTGAAGCATGTGAGTGGAGGCACAAAGAAAGTGAATGTAGTAAACTATTTTACTAGAACTCCACCACCGGCATAGGAGTATTACTATGAAGAGGATGTGTAACGACCGGGGAGCACCCGTAGACGTAACCAGCGTCTTCATCCTCGAAAAGGACTTAGACTAGATGTTAACATTCATCATTACATATCATAGGTCAAAAATGCGGAAAATTTAAAACTTTTACATAATGAAGTACTGTTAGACTTCTCACATATCATATATGGAGTTTACATATAATCCTCTCTTACGAAGTTTACATAGACTTCTCATTTAGCATAAGAAAGTAAATTAAGATTCTATTATCTTCGTCTCACATATATTTCTCTAAATTGTAATACAACATTCGGGCATAGACCTTACGCACGTACATTATGCCACATATAGGCTTACACAATAGTCTCAAGAATAGGGAAAGAAACGAGTGTCTTTAGGCATAAGCAATATTACTAAGGTAGAACAAATGGCACCATCCTCAAACTTGAGGACTCACCAAAAACTTGGGCAAAAAGTCCAAGTCTTCTTGCAAATGGCCCAAAACTCCTCAATGGCCTGAACCTACATTGTTTGGGAAAAAGGGAGAAATATAGGTTAGTACATCACACGTTCTAAGTATGGCTTCGATGCATAAAAACATAAATGCGTGAGAAAAAAGAACATTTTAGTAGAAATAAAGCTTTCTATAAATGTAACCTAACATGAACATATAGTAAGTATTTTTAAGGCAATTCAACATAATGTCAAACAAACATTTAACAAACCCAAGCAAAACATTGTGCAATGCAAAGAATAGAATCCTTTCACCCTATCAAAAGCTAAGTATCACATTGAGTACTACCTCATACATACAACATAACTTCATATTTTATCATGGGATGCTTTATTCATAATAATTATACACATAAATTCACATACATAACATATAGCCAACTTAATCATAAAAGAATACTACTAGAACGATCCATTAGTACCCTACAACTGCAATGTGTAAGACAAGTCCCATACCCTTTCTCACACCATGTAGAAACCTTTAACAAAATCCATAGCAAGATTCCATACATTTAACTTGTTCATTTACTTTCGCAATAGGGAAAAGGAGTGCAATAACCGATATTGGACTATGTGAGCTACATGGAATCTGATGTTCTACTCCCACGCTGAAAAGAGAGGGTTAACGCTTTCCTAAGGTGTAACTATTCGTTCATAGCTATCTAGGTGGATCCACTAAGTTATATGCTTCTATGTGGAAATATAGTTAAGGATCAAGGAGATTTTTACTAGATACCGTGCCTTACTAGACGTGGAGGTTTGAATCTCATAGACAACACATATCTTGAGAATCTAAACTTTCTAAACATTAAGAAACCAATGTGGGAGGCCGGACTAACTAAACGTGAGACCTCCATCTCATTTACATGCCCTTTAGGTACTAAACATTTCTTCCTTTTAGTAATCATATTATTTTATCATAGAAGTTCACATTAGTCTCTTCTAGACTCCTATGTAAACATGTTATGATAATAGCTCATAGGTCATCATAAGTGAAAACAACCCTTTCACTTTAGAAACCACTAATCAAGTGAGTAAACATTTCACTTATTGCTTTATTATAATCATGAGAAACTACTTTCAATCATATAATAATCATACTATATCATGCACACATACTTCATAGCTAATTCTGTGTCTAGGGTTAAGGATGAGGGAAATTTATCATCAACAACACAACCATACATTAGACGTATAAACATTACGATCTAAGTAACTCATATTTCATAATTGAATTCATAAAAAACCTATCAACATACCTCCTTGTCATTTCATGAACCTTCATACTTTCATTACCAAGAATATATAACCAATACATAAACAAGGTAAATTCAAGATTTATTACATAACAATTATCATTCTACATAATCTATATTCTCATAATCTTCAACAATTAACATAGAACTATTAAGGTATAATGAGTTTAGGGAAGGATAAGGGTCCAAAGGGAGATCTCAAGTGAATACCAACAATTAGCCATAATTACATAGTTAATAAACAATAAAGGATCATAATTCATTACAATTGAATAACAATTTCGTTTTGAAAAGAGGACCCATATATAGATTAAAATCCTAATCTTGGGGGATTTAGAAATCATCTTTTGGAAGGACCTCTCGGGGAAAGAATTGCAAGAGTAAAAGAAACCAAACCTTATGGATGATTTGCAACGAATTTGAGATGGATTCCTTAGTGAATTCGTCCTTCTCTTGGATCTCTAATGTGTTCCTTTAATGGAGGATTGAGTTTGGGGAGAGAAAAACTAGAGAGAAGTTGGAGAGGATCGGGTTTGGGGAAATAATAAGGTTGTGAGTTATCTTAATGAGGGTTAACTTATATATAGTCCCCGACTAACTTAATTAACCACCCCTTAAACCTTAATTAATTAATTAGCTATTTAACTAACTAACCCAACTTAACTAAAACTAGGCAGTCTACTCGTATGCCAAACAATGAAGGCCCATCTAAGGTCCGTAGATCAATCGATAGCCTGGTACTAGCACACTGTCATTTCATCCAAAGACTTGGATTTTGGGGCATTTTTGGAAATGGATGAGTATGGACCTACGACAGAATCGATGAGCCTTTGACCCATCAACAACTCATTGTTTGGTCCGTCGTTTAGCCACTTTCAATTTGATAGTTTTGAGGTAAAATGTTAGGGTCCTCTCCAAGGACCCCTAGGGTGGTCCTTGGGGAGTCGTACTCGGTCGTTTCGACCCTAAACACACTCTTCTGTATTTTTTACACATTTTTACTAAATTTGACTAAATTCCGACTCTTAAAACCCCTTGAAACAAGCTAAGGCATACTAGTTCATTTTCACTAGTCTACGGATGTCTTGGTTGTTTTTTTACGTTTTGTCTCTAATGCTTCCTAATTATTTTCAGTACACTAATTTAGGTTTAGAAACATTGTTTTAAGTATTAGTTTGTCATAGGAGGCTCTATCTAGGTCATGGAACTTTGGGAGTATTATATTATCCCCCCCCCCTTAGGAACATTCATCCCCGAACAACACATAAATAATTTTGTACGGAAAGGATAGACTCAACACTAGAATCCCAACCAACATTAACATAAAATTACAATGAGTTGCAACTCATAGGAGCACTTAACAAATCCATTCAACACATATTCATGGCATTACACATAGCAACTCAATTCATAACTTATCACATATAAGAGCTCAACATTTCATAACATATAATGAGGAAGTACCTTCTCAATATCAACATGATCTCAACATGACATCAAAGAGTTACCATGTTATTCTTCTACTCAATACCATAACAAAAACACTAAAATCTCAAGAAGGAAAATGCACTGTAACGACCCAAAGAACACCCTATAAGTTAGAGCATTCTTTGAGTAGTCACAAGGGGTTCTTCACATTTTGAAGGTCTCGCACAAGCCTCTTAGCTATCATTCATTACATAAGACATGAAAGGTAGTGCGTAATTAATACTTTTCCCGACATTAATAATAATAAGAAAATATCTTCTATAAATACTAAAGAGTAGTCTCATCGTCACAGGTCAACTTAAAGACACAACTTATATATCTTAGGGACACGGCCCTTTACATTGAAAGAAAATACATAATAAGTCTTATATAACTAGATAGATAAAGACTATGCACTCGAATATAAAAGGACATACTTAGTCTTGAGAGATTCAATTCCCAAGCTTGACTTCAAACATCCACTTGCCTCCAACCTATACTTATAGAGTATATAAAAGTATGGGTTTAGTACAAACATTGTACTAAGTATGGCATTATGCAAATTCATGCAAAAATGGACAATTTAGTTGGAACATACAAGTCACGCAATTTTGATAAAAACTTTCATGAATTAAGTTATAAAACATCATATAGTATCACCATTTAACACATAAGGTAAAACTTCAATTTTTTTTAACATAGGAGCATACTTAAAGTAAACCCAAAATCACACATGAACTACTATTATACTAAGTTATCCTAAGGATCCCCTAAGTATGACATAAGGGGATTTCCCATACAATCTCCTCAATACCTACATAAGAGATCCTTAACACTAATAAGAATAATCATACTTCATTTCATTTATACAAGTCACCACTCAATATCAAAGACACTATATAAGCATACCTATACTTAGGAACTTCACCTAAGAACCATCCTCCAAGGCAACCCCATATTTACAGTTTGTGCAATGTGAAAGTCGTATCCCATACTACAACTTGCACTTAGTGCTCCTTAGGAATAACCTTAGAAACGGTACATCACATTCATCATATACTAAGCTTTCATCATACAATTTATAACATCAACATGCTTCCTTAACATTAGACATAAAGTCACATTACTTATATTTACATCATACCATGACCCGTTTGAACATTTCATATAAGAACACACCAAGACTCCCTCCAAATGTCTACTTGTGCAATGGATAGGTATCGTCTCATTCCACCACCTACCCTAAGTAGTACACCCCTAAGAAGACTTAGTTCATTTACATACATTTGTGGGGGCTAGCTTTAACAGACATAGACCATGAGAGCTAGACATGGAATCCCAGTATTAACCCCTAACGGATGAGGGATCCTTACTTGCATAAGGTAAGGTCATTGTCTTTAGCCTTTACATAGAATCTCTAGTAGATACACCTACGCTGGCACATAGTTAAAGGATAAGGAGATTAGTACTAAGTAACTCATTCTCTACTAAGAAGGAGAACCCATCTCAAGACGTACATTGGATACGACATCTCTACTCACGAAGTGTACCCACCCCTTCTTCAAATCCTCTCGGTACTAAGCATAACTACCCTACGGAGTCTTATTCATTAACTATAGGTTAAGAGATAAATGTTGAACACCACATCTCAACTCATGAAGGGTATCCAACCTCACACCTATCTTTAGAAAGCTCATCGAGAATAGTGAGGTTTCTATTAAACACTTCATCTCAATTCACAAAGAGTGTTCACCCCAAAATCCCCCTTTTTCATACTTAGGGATAGTAGGGATGGTCTATGCACTTCATCTCTACTCATGAAGAGTCTCTACCCTACAAGTCCCCATTTTTATTCATTGACTTCGTTCATGCATTCAAGTGTGTTTATGAGTACATATGAGCACACCATTCACATAATAACCATTATTCCTAACAGTGACTTCTATACATGTTCATACCCACATTTATCACAATTCACAAATTTTCATACTTCACATATCAAATGCATACTTCATTTAGACATAAACCCTTAAAGATACTCATTTCAACCTTCTAAAACATACCATGCATATACATATAAAAATCATCACTTCACTTCCAATATCATGCCTTGAAGGCCATTATCACAATACATATGTAACTTCATATACTTCAAATAAACACCACCACCAAAGGTGGACCATACCGCTCAAGAGTTACTTGAATATAAATTAATCAAGATAGAACAACTTATCTTCATCCAAGCCTTTACCACCTTTCCTCAATATTTCACAAAAAACATCATAATAAAGCATAATAGGGCAGTAGCTAATCACAACAAAATATAGAGAAAACCATAGTTCTAATATTATCAAACAATGCACATTAAACCCACTTCATAAGCCAAAAGTTGAGAAATTAGATTGATCATGTGGTCATTGAGTTTTTAAACTTAAAATTATCAACTAAGATTGAAATATATCATATTACACTCACTAAAATATTTTCATGGAAGACCCATGCTTAGAGTTCAAAATAGAAGAATTTGGAGTTTAAAAACCCTTTTTGAAATCTCTTTGAAGTGACTCCTTGAATGAAAGAAAGTTCAAGGATGAACTACCATACCTTAACATGAAGAAACCCACGAGATTTGAAGATGAAATTAAATTGCATTCATATCCCAAGCTCCAAGACCTTGACCTTCAATGGAGGCTGGAGGGGGTTCAGGAAGAGAAGAACTTTTGAGGGTTTTGGGAATTTTTAGTTTCTAATTTACGTCTTGGAGTTTATGATGGGGGAATGAGGCCATTATGACCTAAGACAAGTATATAACAAACACACACACAGCCCCCAAAAAAATTATCCAAAACACCCCTAGATGAATTGGACCATTTTTCAAAGTATAATTTGACTAAAAAACGACGCGACCAAATCTGTGAAGTGGTTGCGCGTCGCGGAGGAAGCTCCTGACTTTGCCTCTCAAGATATTTGAGGCAGTGAACCTCGTGTCACTCGCGCGACACACAAGTATCATAAGTTCCAGGAGCACGACGCGAGGTGGTCTCCAAATCTTCGCCCTGTACACTGCCTTGGCCAGCTTTCTTGCCAACGTTTTGGGTCGTTCTTGGGGACCCGAAGGGTGGTCCCCAAGGAGTCGTACTCATACTTTTGACCCTTGGTAAATCCCTCTAGTTTCTAAGGTCATCACCGCTAGTTTTATACACCAAACAACACCTAAAAACATGCACAACAAACAAGGACACACTAACACACAGATAAGGCTAGTTTCTGAACGTCTTGGTCGTTCCTTGACGTTTGACTTCCAAACTTCGCAAACGGACTTCTAATGCTAAAATTTAAATATTTTAACACATTATTAAATCATGAAACACATGTGAAGCCCTAGTTTGACCTATTTAATTTTTACGGTCGTTACAATATCCCCCACTTAGTACAACATTCGTGCTCGGATGACACTAAACACTTTCAAGGACATCAAGGACTCAACTAGCATCATACCACACCTATCATAAAGGTAACAAAATTCATAGTTAATTCGTCAAAGAACATACTTACTTCATCCTTTTCATTTCATTTATGGAGGAACTACCTTATCAAACATTAGACATGCTCATCACATCATATTAAATCTCAACATGTAATATCTTTCAAACTACAGATTGGCACATAAGCATAAAACCTTTGAAGCAATTCAAACCATATCATTAGCTACACATTGACTTGAGAATTATAGATCAACTACAAATCTACTCATGAAAATATGATACCCTCAAGAGTATGCAAAACGTCATATTATCAATGGAACTCATAGGAGACATGCAACTCATACTCAAATGCAAGACTCTGAAACATAACCAAACTACTGAGGATTTTTGTCTCAAGATTGAGTAAGAATAGAAGGAAAATATAAGGATATCAACCACCCTCCTACTCAACTCATTCTCCCCCACATAAGGTAAAGTCATCTAAAGCAAAATCAAACAACCATAAGGAACAATAATTTATCGGGGCCTCTATTATGGACTAGCTCTTTATCGCATTCTTATCAATTATTGTTAAGACACTTACCAAGATTCTTCAAGGTCTCATACTTCAAGATCCCACAATACCTATCATAAGGTAGAAAATCATACTAGCCTTAACTCATGAACTTCAAGAATAACAATCGACCTTACTAATCAAGCATAACACCCTCCTCTTAGGATTCAAGATTAGACAAACTCTCTTAAACATCACCTCATTTATCTCTTAGGCACCACATAACTCATACTCATGGAATGAAATTTTCTCTTTCTCTTTCCACCCATTAAGGTAGATTCATTTTGGAACCAACATTCTAGCTATATCAATTCCACCATTTGCTAGCATAACCACAAAACTACCTTGCTAGGCAAACATATTATCTTTCCTCCTCATTAGGAACAAGCCTACACAAGAAGTTCAATCCAAAACGAGGACATATACCAACATTACACATTCAAAAGGGAAACTTCC
>NC_028641.1:46960038-46962538 GCF_001406875.1 Solanum pennellii | reverse complement strand
TAGATGGTTGTAATGCTTATTTTTTTAAAGATACTTGGCAGATCATCAAAAAGGATATCATTGAGGCTGTTCAGAGTTTCTTCACAACACGCAAGTTGTACAAAGCTTTTAATTGTAATCTAGTTTCTCTCATTCCAAAAGTTTAGAATCCCAAAACAGTGAAAGAATACAGGCCAATAGCTTGTTGTACTGTGGTATATAAGATCATCTCCAAAGTTCTAACTAATAGGCTGCATGGAGTGATTCAAAGTGTTATTTGTGACAGCCAGGCAGGATTTATCCCAGGAAGGAAGATTTCTGATAATATAGTGCTTGCTCATGAGTTGGTTAAAGCTTATACTAGGAAGCATATCTCTCCTAGATGCATGTTGAAGATTGACTTACAGAAGGCTTATGATTCAGTGGAATGGGCATTCTTGGAGCAAGTAATGTTTGGTTTAGGATTTCCTGAGATGTTTGTGCAATGGATAATGAAATGTGTCAAAACTGTGAACTACTCTATAATAGTTAATGGGCAGATTTCTCAAAGTTTTGAAGCAGCTAAAGGGTTGAGACAAGGAGATCCAATGTCTCCCTTTGTGTTTGCTATAGCAATGGAGTATCTTAGTAGGACACTTAAAGGTCTTAAGGATGATAAAAAGTTTAAGTATCATCCTAAGTGCTCAAAGCTTGATGTTACTCATTTATGTTTTGCAGATGACCTTTTATTGTTTGCTAGAGGTGATCTTGAGTCTGTTAAAGCAATTCAATTGTGTTTCTTTCACTTTTCTCAAGCTTCAGGTTTACAAGATAACCTCAATAAAAGTTCAATATATTGTGGAGGTGTGCAAATAGAAGTGAGACAACAGATTGTTCAACAGTTAGGATACAACATGGAGGAACTGCCTTTCAAATACTTGGGAGTGACATTATCAACCAAGAAAATGTCAGTTATGCAATGGTATCCATTAATTGATAGAATAATGGCAAGAATCAACTCATGGAAAGCTAGGAAACTATCTTATGCAGGGAGAGCTCAACGGGTACAGACAGTGCTATTTGGTGTTCAATCTTATTGGGCACAATTATTCATCTTTCAGCTAAGATAATCAAGTTAATTGAGAGTTTGTGTAGAAGCTATTTATGGTCAGGAGTTGGACATGTTACTAAGAAAGCTTTAATAGCATGGGAGAGAGTTTGCAGGCCTAAAAGTGAAGGTGGCATGGGGTTGATAAACATGCAAGTGTGGAATAGAGCAGCAGTAGCTAAACTCTATTGGGACCTAGCAAACAAAGAAGACAAGCTATGGATCAAATGGATTCATGCTTATTACTTAAAAGGTCAGACTGAATGGCAGAAGAGAGATCAAGCACATTTATGAATGCTAAACATATAGTTTATCAGTGTCAACCAAGGCAAGGAAAAGGGGTGATCAAGCACATTTATGAGTATCTAAGAGGGGAGAAGATCAAGCCTGAATGGAGGTGTTTAATGTTTAAAAAATGCAGCCAGACCAAAAGCTACTTTTACTATATGGATCTTGTTGAATAGGAAGCTAGCAACAGTGGATAGGCTTACTAAATGGGGAATGACACTTGATAAAGCTTGTGTATTGTGCAAAAGAGCAGTTGAGAGTATGGAGCATTTGTTCATCCAATGTCATTATGCTGGAGAAGTATGGGAGAGGCTTTTAAGGTGGATTGATGTACACAGCAACAGGCCAAAGACTTGGACACAGTTTATTCAATGGTGTGTTAAAAATGGGAAAGGGAAGACTGTTAGAGCACAAATATTCAAGGGGATACTTGCTGAAGGAGTTTATGGGCTGTGGAATGAAAGAAACAAGAGAATTTTTGAAGAAAAGAATAGTGTGATAGATGAAGTAGTTAAAAGGATAGCCTATGTAACTATTGCTAGATCTTCAATTAGTATTAACAATGTTATTAAGCATAGGAAGATTTGAGTTATAGTTGATAGAGTAGTGTTATAGAGTTGTGTTTTTGGTTTTAAGCATGCTGTCTTGGCTGCTTGTTTTGTAAAGTTTTGTCTCGGTAATTAATAAAAAATTAGCTACCAAAAAAAAGGAATATATAATAATAATTATTATAATAATAATAGTAATAAAAATAATAATAATAATAATAATAATAATCATAATAAAAATAATAATAATCATAATAACAATAATAATAATCATAATAACAATAATAACAACAACAACAACAACAACATTAATAATAATAATAATAATATTAATAATAATAATAATAATGATAAGAATAATAATAATAATAAAAATAAAAATAATAATAATAATGATGATAATAATAATAATAATAATAGTAATAAGAATAATAAGAATAATAATAAGAATAATAATAATAAAATAATAATGATAATAATAATGATAATAATAATAATAACAATAACAATAATAATAATAATAATAATGATAATATGTAACGACCTGTTTAGTCATTTTGAGCTGCAGATTTTGTTTCTGGAAAAACTGGCTGAGACG
>NC_028641.1:46949537-46950038 GCF_001406875.1 Solanum pennellii | reverse complement strand
TGCAGAATGAGGAATTACCACCCCAACCTACCCCAGAGATGATTAACCAGGTTCTTGCTTATCATAGCGTGTTATCTGATCAAGGCCAGACACCTCCAGTATTTTATGCACCAGCACCTCAGGTTCCGGGAGTACAACATGCAGCTGCTGTGGCTCCCCGCATGGATGCCTCATTGGAAATAGGCACGTTTCCTCGGCTGACTACAGGGCCTATAATGACGAGTGATCAGCACGAGCTTTTCACTAAATTTCTGAAGTTGAAACCTCCAGTCTTCAAGGGTGCTGAATCTGAAAATGCCTATGACTTCCTGGTTGATTGTCATGAGCTGCTACATAAGATGGGCATATTAGAACGATTTGGCGTTGAGTTTGTGACCTATCAGTTTCAAGGAATGCCAAAATGTGGTGGCGGTCATATGTTGAGTGTCAACCAGCACAGGCACCACCTATGACTTGGGCATCATTCTCTAGCTTGTTTATGGAGAAGTATATACCCCGGAC
>NC_028641.1:46945569-46947127 GCF_001406875.1 Solanum pennellii | reverse complement strand
TATAAGCATGAATAGTCCAAAACGCCCCTTAAAAACTTTTAGCAGAAATCCGACCCAGTCAGGGTAACGCAGCCTGTGACGGTCCGTCATGACTGTGACGGTCCGTCCTGCAGGTTCGTCATAAAGTTCAGAGAGTTAATTCTGTGGAAAGATTTGTGACGGTCCGTCGCGCCAACGACGGTCCGTCCTGCCATTCCGTCGTGAAGTTCAGAGAGTCGATGTCAGTACCCAAATTTTCAGAATCTAAGTGTTTTGGAACGAGACCCCCTCGCCGGTCCGTCGTGCACATGACGGTTCGTCGTGGGATCCGTCGACCCAGACAGTTATTACCAGAAATAAACTCTACTGCTCAAAACGACTAAACAGGTCGATAAGATAATAATAATAATGATAATAATAATAATAATAATAATAATAATAATAATAATAATAATAATAAGGAGTACCTGAATCTGTAAACAGGTGTGGGTANAAATATAATAATAATAATGAAAATGATAATGATAATAATAACAATAATATTAAAATAATAATAATTATAATGATAATGATAATGATAATAATAATAATAATAATAATAATAATAATAATAATAATAATAATAATTATAATAATAACAATAATAATAGTATTAATAATAATAATAGCAATAATAATAACAATAATAATAATAATAATAATAATAATAATAATAATAATGATAATAATAATTGTAATGATAATGATAATGATAATGATAATGATAATGATAATAATAATAATAATAATAATAATAATAATAATAATAATAATAATAATAATAATAATAATAATAATAATAATAATAATAATAATAATAATAATAATAATAATAATAATAATAATAATAATAATAATAATAATAATAATAATAATAATAATAATAATAATAATAATAATAATAATAATAATAATAATAATAATAATAATAATAATAATAATAATAATAATAATAATAATAATAATAATAATAATAATAATAATAATAATAATAATAATAATAATAATAATAATAATAATAATAATAATAATAATAATAATAATAATAATAATAATAATAATAATAATAATAATAATAATAATAATAATAATAATAATAATAATAATAATAATAATAATAATAATAATAATAATAATAATAATAATAATAATAATAATAATAATAATAATAATAATAATAATAATAATAATAATAATAATAATAATAATAATAATAATAATAATAATAATAATAATAATAATAATAATAATAATAATAATAATAATAATAATAATAATAATAATAATAATAATAATAATAATAATAATAATAATAATAATAATAATAATAATAATAATAATAATAATAATAATAATAATAATAATAATAATAATAATAATAATAATAATAATAATAATAATAATAATAATAATAATAATAATAATAATAATAATAATAATAATAATAATAATAATAATAATAATAATAATAATAATAATAATAATAATAATAATAATAATAATAATAATAATAATAATAATAATAATAATAATAATAATA
>NC_028641.1:46860569-46940569 GCF_001406875.1 Solanum pennellii | reverse complement strand
ACTGGTTGAATTTGCTGCCCTGTTTTCTTGGCCACCCTTTTTTATGCGGTTCTTGGCCATTGCTATGGACTTCTACATCCAAGGCTGTATATGATGGTGCAAGGCGGCCATCTAAGCCTCGAGGTTTTAAAATTTTTCTAAGGGAATCACCGATGAGGCTGAGGATAGTGTGCACCTAGAATAGATGGAGGCCCTACTAAAGGCATGAAAAGAAGAGGCCAGGGTGCGGTGGGCGAGCACCTTGATCTTTCTCGATCGTGTCTGCAAAATTTTTGACTAATGGATGGGCCTTGACCTGGGTCCCTCCACAGGGTGCAACCACACTGGACTCATCTTTTGTGAGACCTATATCCAATGTCCCGGTCTGCTGATAGAGTGTATCACATTGCTAGATTGGCACTCCGGTGATCCTGCACATCTGAAAAATTAAACACAAAAAAGAGTAAGTAGTAGAGGTCTTGAAAGCCCTCTACTTTATCTCTACCAACATCATCTGGGAAAAGTCAATCTCTTAACCCACTACTAGTGTTTCAACCATGGATGCCCTGTCCCACGGGAGTACCTTTTCAGCCTTTGTGGGTTATACTCTTTTTCGAACCAACAAACTGAAGATTTTTGCCACAAAGGTTAGTGTAGCCTTCATGATGATCCCTAGGTGTGCTATGACCTAGTCAATCTGCTCACCATCTGTCGCAATGTATTGGGCTAGCCACATTTTCACCGCTTACTGCTTCTCAGAACTCATATGAAAATAACCTCCTCGGACTATGTTTAACATGTATCAAACTCCAAGGTTTTGAGGATCTATTGTTATACAGCAGTGGGGCCATATATAAATCCATGCATGGTGGATTGTGAGATGTTTACCTGACATATTTGGACCAGTGTATAAGTATGAGGGTCTTGATATGCGGATTTGGCCACCTAGTGGATGGACCCTCGGAGAGTGGTAACATAGAAATAATAGAACTTCCACACAATGTCCTCGCTAAATGTGCCCAGGTCCTATTCCATCTAGTCACACCTATGGAGGTTGATCGGTCAGTGCATGTCTTGCTCTGTAAATAAGATCCCTGTTAGGACTAGTCATTCCTCCACGATCACTTTGACCATCACCCTTTTCTCATTTCTCATCTTTGCAACTCCAAATACTTGTCATTGTCCTTCGACAGACCAGTTGCTTAGTTCATCTGCTACTGGGGTGGGATCATCTATTCAGTGTCGGGGTGCAACTTCTAAGCTAGTGGCCTCATCAGACGGGGCTTTTTGTTCCCATTTCCCTAATTAGGTGGCTCTCCAAGAGTTTGAACTAGGTACGTCGGCCGACTTGGACCTTGAATATTGGGCGGACCCTGAACCTCAACTAGTGGTGGACTCGGAACCAAATATTGAGCCCCCTTCTTAATTAAAGGCAGCCCAGTTGGTGAGCCAATCCGTGTGCGCTCGTCATCAGACTGGGAGGTAGTGACTACATTAAGGTTCACCTTCCTGGGGTGCCCTTAGTGATTATTGATGTTTTCGCCGGTGTTCTTGTGCCCGAAGGAACATAGCTTGGAGCTTATTCGAGTCAGTGTCTTCATTAATTAATCCGAGGGAGGGGGCGACTGACTTAGATTTGCCCTTCTTCGAGTAGACCACTTGTCTATTGGTATTAAGGATACATGTGAAGCATTCGTTAGTACAACAATAACTTAATGACACACTATAAATAATTTTAAGAAACTAAGCACACAATGAAATAAATAAAAGAAAATTAGTTTTAGGTTGACAGGCCCATCAACGGTCCGTAGAGTGAACTACGGTGTGTGAAACCCTTCAGTGGTTTCGATGGGTTAAAACATGCTCTTTGATAGATATGATCGATGTACATAATGACTGGTCTATCAATAGACGAACTGTAGTCAACATCCGTCATTTGACACTTATACTTCTTTGAATGTGTGGCAAACAACGAACCCAATCGATGGTCGGTGGATTGAACGACGGTCTGTAGATGGGGTTTCCTGATTGGACCTTTCCTAAATTGTAGGCTCCCTTCAGTTTAAGTTCTTATTTTAGGTGACCCATCTTAACAAAAATCTAGTCTATCCATGCATTTTAACATAACATATGCTAGTTCATCGTTCCTAGGGTTCCCATTTTGTGCAATTTTCTAACCCTAATTTGTACAATATATGGAACCGTAGATCGGAACTGACATGTAGACTAAGACACACATATTTTGGGCAATTAAGATTCCATGTAATCACTATTTATCATACCAAGTGTTATCATTACATAACTTTTAGCATGAGTTGTTAGTTAATTCAATCCCAAGGTCAAGATCCAACTCCCGACTTCCTATATTAATGAATGCGAATTCCGATTGAGGGGGATGTTGAATTGACTTTCAAGTGATAAATAGTGGTGTTATTGTGTTCCTATTATGATGTGCAACCCAAGAAAGAAGTCGACGCTTGACAAACCCGATCACCAATCTTTTGGGGATCAAAATATATAGAATTTTTGAGATAGATTATTGGGATTTGGGGAAAGTAATAAGATAGAGTATTTTCGGAGATGGGTTAATGATTTGGGGAGTGATTTAGAGAGGAAATTAATGATGGGAGATGGTTATGGTAAGAACTTTGAAACAAAAGTAAAGGGTGGAAGGATTTGAATGGTTGTGTTTTAAATATTGGTGGTCGGGGCGAGTCGCTTAACTCGCAGTAAAGATCCATGAGACCCCGTTAATGGTTATTGGATTAATTGACGGTTTGTCGATTAGGAAAGTCGATCAGTCGTATACTCAAAAAAGTTTTGAATCTTACCTGGGATATACGGAAACCATGAACGATTCGTGGACTCAACAACAGACCGTCGATGGGGACCGTAGACCTCTTCACCGGACCAATTTTGACATATTCTTATTTTTCTTCCTCCAAATGTAACAATAATTAGGTAAATCTTTTTGTATTTTCTGGACACTTTTTAGATAGATACCTTATTCTAATTTTGAGGCAACACTAGAACACAATGAACAAAGAAAATAGATCACCTAGAGAAACTTAACAAAACACAAACTCTTTCTTCGCGGAAAACAAAACCTATGTTGTCTAGAGTGTACACCTTGCGTTGCTTTCGAAGCATCACTTGATTTAACATCGCGGAACGATGCAGAAACCTTGATTACTCAAACTTTATCAAAATGGTAGGCCTAAACAACTTTGTGAATAATTTCTGCGTGCCCCAGATAGATCTTAATCCTCTGTCCATTAACTATGAACATTTTTCCTTCCTTGTTCACCAGCTCAACTTCTCCATGTGGGAACACATTGGTAACGAGGAATGGCCCTGTATTGGCTTTAGTTTACTCGCAACGAACAGAAGCTGTCACATCCGGGAAGTACCCCCTATACGTAACCGGCGTCGTCATCATCGAAAAGGACTAGGACTAGCCTCTTAGCGGTTATCATGACATTCATAGGTTAAAAATGCAGAAAATTTAAAACTTCTCATCAACACTACTTAATGAGGTTTACCTAGACCTCTCGCTTACACATAATATATTCATATCGAATATACATAGACACTTCGTATGAGAAGATTGCATTGTCTTCTACTTTTCGGGCGCACATACACACACACACACACACACACACATATATATATATATACATATATATATTTATTTATATATATGTATATATATGTATATATGTATATATATATTTATGTGTATATATATATATATATATATATATATATATATATATAAAAAGGATACATAACATAGTCTTAAAAGGGATGTTTCATATTAAACAATCTAAACATAGTCAAATTAACATGGGCATAAGCCCTTACACAATATATAAATGCCACATAGGGCTTACGATAATATCTTGAAACAACAGGAATGAAATGATCGTATTTGGACTGTAACAAAGAACCATAGCTAGAGTAATAGCAAGGCATCATCCTCAAACTTGAGGACATACCTACACTTGGAGAATGATTTCAACCCATCCTTGAAATGTCGTCACGAATCCTTCAATGTCCGTAACCTAAAATGTTTGGGAAAAGGGGAGAAATGGGTTTAGCACATCACTTCTACTAAGTATGAAACCATATGCACATACAACATGGAAATCATGCTAAATAGTGGATATTTCATTAAAGCATGCCGATTTACATTGAAAACACATTACGCATATTCAATAACCTATACCCATCAATAGGCACATATTCCTTAAGTCAAGACCATGTAAATCACAATACCAACAATACCAAGTCTAGTCAAGTCGACATGTATATCAACATAATTGAGCACATAATCAAGATAACTCTATCATCGAGTTATAATATCAACAAGAATGTATAAGAGTCCATAACATCATAATCTAAGCAAGACTATTACTCATGAACCTCCATAAAGTCCACTAGTTAAATTATTAAGTAAGGCCCAATAAACTAACTCAACCAAGTAAACGCAACAAGAACCATAAACAATGCCCAACTTCACATACTATATCATTAAGAGTAAACATCATCATACTTTACCAATACAGACAAACCACTTGTTCATAACTGAAACTAATATTACAAAGTACTATTAACATGTAACATCAACATATACATATCATTTACATTTATAAACATATAAGCACATAAGAACATCCTTCTAAGAATTTTCTCAAGGCTAACTAGTTCAATGTATAGGTAGAGTCCCATACCCCTACCTAGACTAAGCCAAACCCCTTAGATCATCCTAGTTAGAGTTCACTTTATTATTTCATTTTAGATTTTTGAGAATATCTTGCCTTATCCGACCCAGACAACATGAGCTAATGTGGAATCCTATGCCATGGAACACTACTCCAAAAAAAGGCAGACTATTTTCCAAGGTACTACAAAAACATGAACATAGCTTCTATATGGATGCACTAGCTAGTATTCCTATGGGGGCAACATAGTTCAAGATCTAGTAGATATAGTTGGGAATCTTTTTATTCTACATGAATTATTGTCTCCAATCACATGAGTAAAATAGGTATCCTACCTTTCCTATGTGGGAAGGGATGCTACCCACTTCTAGTTCACTCGGTGCTAAGCTAGAGTCCCTTTTGAATTTTCATTCATTAATAATTATAACTTAGTTTAGGTCATAAGGTATACCCCTTATTAGTGATCACCATACCTCAATAGGAATTGCATGAGTATTTTCATTCATTACAATTCACACATGTGAGGTTAGCACATTTACATAATAACATTATGGCTAGGCACATAGGCAAATTCATTATCACGCTTATGTCATTACATCCAAACAATCAACTCACACGACATAATCAATGATATTCCAATTCTATATCATACCAACCCTAATCAGTCTTATCATAAGGTATACTTCAATATAAGGTCATCACTAAACACAAGTAATCATAATATAAGTAAATAGAATCACTACAAAATAATTCATCACTAGTTAATAGTTTAGATTCAAGGACTGGGGTAAAATTCATGATCTACTTCACAAACTTGGTTAATTCATCAAGAACTAGCATAATTTAATCATAATAAATCATAATCTAATTATAATAATCTAAAAAAACCATAAACAAAGCAATTTAGAAGATCAAATTCGTAATAGAAGAAAACCCACTTGAAAACTCATCTTTTTGAAATCAATTTGGAGGAACCCTTTGGGGAAAGGAATCTTACAGGTTGAAAGAATACATATGTTGTTAATTAATAAAGAACAATGGAGAAAAAGTATCCTTCTTGATTCCCTTAGACCTTGACCTATCCCTTAAATGGAGTTCTTCTATTTGGCTGAGAGAAAGAAGAGAGAAGGAAGAGTAATTAGGCTTTGGGAAATATGAGAGTTGGGTTAGTTTAATTAGGTTTTGGTTTTTATATGAGTCATTAACTAAATTTATTAGACCTCACTTAACCCCTAAATGATTAAATAACCACCTAAATAATTTATTAGATTGGCAGTAAATATTGACCCTGCTACGAGACCCTGGCCTACGGGCCGTAGGTCAGGCGACTATAAAAACCCTAAAAATGGAAATGCTAAGTAATGCTTAATGTGTCTAGAATGCTTATGATTAGACCAGATTCACACAGATTGATGCGCGTAGAGCCAGACCTCTGAACCCTTGCGATAATAAAGCCAACTAACTTGGGGAGTTAGTTGAGCTAGGAAAGGTTGGGTCAAGTCATGTAGGGCTCCCGAATATGAAGATTTATCCGGATGAGTCTTTACCGGACTTAAAAAGGGGAAGTCATAAGATTGTAGGGTCTAGGGGTAAAATGGTCTTTTTCCAGGATGAGGGTAGTATCATAATTACCCTAAATATATAATTAATTATTTAATTAATAAAATGGAGGGGCATTTTAGGGAGAGAGGGCTGAAAATTGGTCTTTGAGTGAAGTCTTGATCCACCGGGGTTCGAACTTAGGTGGAAGCAATGATTTAAATTGTTTTAATTAAATTGGTAAATTAATTTAATTAATTTATAATTATTATCTGATTTAAGAAAAAGGAAAAGTCACATTTTTAATGGCTTGAAAGAGTCCTGGTTTGACTAAGTCATTACCTAAGCCTAAAGTACCTATTAACGATCATCTCTCTCTCACGTCTCTCTCGTTCTCTTTTCTTTTCACGTTCTCTCTGTCTAAACAACTACAAGATCATAAAATTTTTTAATGTTCTTCAGACTTGAAGAATATACACGAAAATATATGAAAAATAAACTAATAAAAAACGTTAGGCAAAAGGGAGGATTATTCCGTCAATTTGGTGTTGAAGTTGAGGGGATTTGGACGTGATTTTTTGAGAATGTTTTGGGAAGCAAGTCAAGGTTTGAGCTCATTAAAGGTATGGGTTTTCTTAATCTTTATTCCTTTCCCAATAGACCCTTAGGACTCAGATGAATCTACTCCAAAAACTAGGGTTGTTCCCCTTTACATGTTCCCTGTCACTAGATCCCATCAATTTGTAGGTTGGGTATGTTTGCTGGTAGAACTCAGGGATGTAATGTGTTTTCGTGCTGATTATGTTCATGTATGTATGTTCAGAGTTATGTTAATGTTAAGCATGTTATCCGAAATTATGTGTTTATGTGTGTTTATGTGTGTTTATGTGTAGCTGTGACATATACTCTTGGTTTGAAGTTCGAAAATGACATGTTATGGTTGTATTCTTACATGCACAAACTTGTACAAATCTTGATGTTCATATGAACTATAATATGGCTAATTTGAATGGAAATTATTAGCTAAATTAATCCATGAAAATGAACCTAAAGATGTACTAAATGATTCTTTAATTACCCTAAAATTTAACTTGTAAAAGGTTTTAAAAATGAGCTGTAAAACGTACAAAATTTCCAGCATCTTGTTGATGAGTTTCGGAAAAAATAAGTGATGTAAAAATGCTGATTTCAGTGCAAACTCTTTAGAGTATGTTTTCTTCAAAATTCACCTAAACAACTCACTAAAATCAACTCCAAACGTATACACATTTAACGTGAAAGAGGTGAGAAAATAGGCTGCAAAAATGTGATCAAAATTCCAGAACATTGATGTTAGTTTCGGTCAAGTTAAGGTAATTAACATGTTATGAAAAAATGAAGAAAAATAAGTGAGGTCACTGAGGATAGAACCCGTGGCCTCACCATGTTGAAAATCATAGAAATAATGTAAGTTTAAAAGAATATGGCAAGGAGGATTCGAACCGTGACCTTGACAAAAATGAAAAATTAAATATAAGAAATGAGAGGAGTAGGATTCGAACCCACCACCTCTCAGTCACATTTAACGAGGGAGTAATAGAAATATAAAAAAATTGAGGCTTGTGGAAATCGAACCCACTACCTCTAGGAAGAATAGGAGGAATTTAAGGAGAAAAATTAAAGTGGGGCTGTGGGGGGTTCGAACCCACACCCTCTCGGCCAAGAAGGAGAGAAATTAAAGAAAAGAAAATAAAAGGAAATGAGGTTGTGGGGGTTCGATCCTATATCCTCTCAGTCCCAATGAACGAGAAAGGAAGAGAGAAATTAAGAAAAAACTAAAATGAAGGCGTTGGGGCTCGATATTTGGTCCCCAAGCAAGATGGATCAAACAAAAATAAATAAAAATGTAAGTGTTGTCCAAGGGATTCAAAATTGGGTTCCCTTGCCCAAATTTTGTATTGATACATAAGTCATACGTGAATAAATGTTCAAAAATAATGTTCCCGACATAGATCGAAACCAAGATCTTGGCATACTTACAAGATGCATAAGTCTTCTACAACATAATCTTTGAGAGATATGAATCACTTAAACGAACTATGATTGAATCCTCATGTCTTGTATGTATAGACCCATAAATCGAGCAAATGTGTAATGTAATTGAACCTAAGATGTATGTAACGAAACGATAAAACCCTAGAAGGGTCAAGTAAGAGTGTGAAACACATTTAATGGCCAAGTGCATTGGAATATGATGAAATGAACATTCAAGTAAAAGGGGTGATTAAATATGAAGAGCAAATATTCTAAAGCTAGTGAATGTGGTTACAACATGATAAGAGGCTAATGTGAAAGATGAGAGCAATCTAAAATGATCCTAAGTAAATGTTACCGAAACATACTCACCTAGGAGAGTGTAAAGCTAATGAAGAGACCAGTCTCTATGAACCCTCTAAAAAAAGTATTGAGATTAATGTATACTTAATACTAATGATGAAATGAGAAATCATCTATTGAGCTATGATGTCCTCATACTAGAAGCCAACTTGCATGACGTATGAGTTGAATGTAATGGAACTTTATACTAAGCATTGATAAGCTAGCTATGAGCGGTGATGCCTTCTTTTGGAAAGGGAGGAGGTTCACGTAACTCTCATGAGATGAGACTTTCCGGCATGTCGGGTATGGGTATCTTTATATCTCCTAGCCTTTGAACCTATACTGCAAATATAGGGATTTAGCAGGGTTCAATCCCCTATATATGTTAGCATGTTTTGGGTCACTTTGACCGGTGATTCCACCTATTTTTGATGTAGGGCAGACACTGGATTTCATGATGTCCACATGATCTATGTCTATTAATGTTAAAGTTCCCAAATAAATGAATTAGGCCAGCCTCAAATGATGCACATATTGATATGAACGATAAAAAAGGTGTTAGGATAGAATATTCAAGAGGTGAGCTAGACTCAAGTAATGACATTAGGTTATTCTTGATCATTGCACAGAAAACCCGATGAGAGTCTTTAACTACATCCTAGGTATGGCTAGTGTTTACACTATCTTATGAATGAATGAAATGAAGTACATATGAATGAATGAAAAAGACTTTGTGTTTGCTAAAGAAGTCTCCCTAGTTGAGGTCTCATATGTTGAGCCGTCATTTTTGGTAAGTCTTGATGTCAAGTCCATGATTCCAAAGTCTCATTGAGCATGAATGAATGATATGAAATATGTTATGTGATATACGTAATATGTTATGTTCTATATGCAATATGTTATGTGCTATGTGTAAGACATTATGTGTTGTGTGCAATATGGTACGTATGATGATGCATGTTACTCTAATGGCATGTATTTCCTAATCCAATTTGGCAAGTCCACTGACTTTCCTAATCCAAATTTGGCAGTTCCATTAACTTTCCTAATCAAAATTTCCCAAGTCTACTGACTTGAATTTCAATAAATCATGTTGTTAATAAAGAACAATTCTTACTCATGCATTTCCTTGGTGTGTGCTTGGATATACCCATACTTAGTACAAGTGTGTACTAGTACCATACAATATCTACTTTTAGGTTCAAGCACAGGTGGACGTTAGAGCTTACAGTACGACGTTGCAGCTATCCGGACGTGGAGCTTACATCTAGACTTGGTAGGCCCTCATGCCTTTGAGGATGTCTACTTCTATTATTTAGCTTAGATGTAGGCTTTATGTAGTGGAGTATGTTCCACTAGTGTTTCATTTCCAATTTCATTTTAGACTTTTATTGGTGCCGGTTTGGAAAGAATACGTTTAACGCAATTATGAACTGCTTCTTTCATTTGATTATCTCTATATTAGATGGTTGATTTGTGAACGCCTATGATGTTATGTATAATATGTTTCGCATGAAATAAGAAAACAAAAATTTCAAATTTTCTGCTAAAATTAACCTAGATGAAGTAACGATGATGTATATATGCTTGTCTGCGATTTCTGAGAGGTCAACAACACCGGTCTCGTCTGCGGACTAGACTCCGGTTGTGACAAAGTTGTTATCAGAGCTCTAGGTTAAATTCCGAGGATAATAAGTTCACATCAACCACATTGAGTAGTTTATAAGTCATTGTAGTGAAGTGCACCACTATCCTGAATTAGAGACTGCATGATGCATAGGAAAAATTCCCTTCTTCTAATCTTATCGTGCCTTCTCTAAATTTTGATTTCTTCATGTTAAGAGAGTATCTAATATCAACTCTTGAGATTCCAAAAGATGAATACGAGGAGAAACGCAGGCGGAGAGATTGGAGGAGCAGCAATTGTGTTAAATCAATTTCCTCCCCAGGCTCCAACTGATGGAATGGAGATGCCTGTTAACCCAACTGGGTTGACAGATGGAAATGTGAGGATAAACTTGGTACAGATGGACCAAGCCATCACTTTACAAGCTCAGGCTGTGATAGCCCAAGTGGTGCAACAAGGTGTTCCATGGGAGAACCCACCTTCCAGCACCATGGCTAGCAGGTTAAGGGACTTCACGTGGGTGAATCCTCCCGTTTACACTAGATCTAAGATTGTTGAGGATCTGTAGGAAGAGTGTAGGGCAGCTATGTTGCATGATAGCATGGACCTTTCCATGCTTATGGTACATTTCCATCAAGTGGGGAAATTTAACCAGGAAGAGGAAGCACACTAGGGAAGGGATTAGGTCAAGGCAAGCTGAGGAGAATTTTTCAAGGAAGAGAAGAAATTAAATCAGAGATAAGCCCAGGTCTATAAAGAGACTCTTTCACAAAGGGGAGTCAAGTATATTCAACGGTCGCTACGATCGAGATTCCTAGCCCAGTGTTAAGAGATACAAAGTTGTTTGTGAAAATGAAAGATGAAAACCTTATAATGTGTATCGATTATCAGAAGCTCAACAAAGTCTCTATCAAGAATAAGTATTCACTTCCAAGAATAGATGACTTGTTCGACCAACTCCAAGGGTCTAGTTTCTTCTCGAAGATTGATCTTCCTTCATGGTACCATCATCTTAGGGTTAGGGATGGAGATATCCCAAAGACAACCTTTCGTACCCGCTATGGTCACTATGAGTTCCTAATTCAGTCATTTGGTCTCACGAATGCAGCTGCTGCATTTATGGATCTCATGAACAGGGTCTTCCGTGAATACCCTTACTCTTTCGTCATAGTATTCATTGATGACATTATCTTCTACTCTAAGACCAAGGAAGAGCATGAACAACAATTGAGACTAACCTTGTAGGTACTTAGAAAACATTAGTTGTATGCTAAATTCAGCAAGTGTGAATTCTTGCTTAGATAAGTGACCTTCATGGGTCATGTTATGTCCGACAAAGACGTGAAGGTAGATCCCAGGAAGACTGAGGCTGTTAAGAACTAGCCTAAACCTCTTACTCTCACAAATATTCGTAGCTTCTTGGGAGTGGCTGGTTATTATCGCAGGTTCGTGGAGGGTTTTTCTTCCATTGCTGCCTCACTAACAACTTGTACTAAGAAAAAGGCAAAGTTTGAATTGAAGGAGACTTGTGAAGAAAGTTTCAAGGAGATTAAGGACAGACTCACTTCAGCCCCGGCGCTTACTTTGCCTGAGTGTGGTTAGAATTACTCTTTTTATTGTGATACATCTAGGGTTGGTTTGGGTTGTGTTCTTATGCAGGATGGTAAGGTGATAGTTTATGCGTCTAGACAACTAAAGGTTCATGAAAAGAATTATCCTACTCATGACCTAGAGTGGTAGTTGTGGTGTTTGCACTAAAATTGTGGAGGTACTACTTGTATGGAGTGCATGTGGAAGTGTTCACAGACCACAAAAGTATCCAGTATGTGTTCACAAAGAGGGAGTTGAGTCTACGTCAGCGGAGGTGGTTAGAGCTGCTGAAGGACTATAACATGAATGTCCACTACCATCCAGGTAAGGCTAATGTTGTAGCTGATGCTTTGAGTAGGATGATCTTGGGAAGAACAACCCACGTTGAGGATGAGAAGAAGGAGTTGGTGAAAGATATACACAGACTGGCTAGACTGGGTGTGCGGTTAATTGACTCTACTAGTGGGGGTGTTTCAGTTTATCCTAGTTGTGAATCATTCTTAGTAGTTGAAGTCAAGGAGGTTCAGCATCTTGATCATGTGTTGATGGAGATGAAGGACTCAGTGTTTATTAAGATGGATGAGTCTTTTGCTTTGGGAGATGACAACATATATAGGTACCAGGACAGGCTGTGTGTACCAGATATGGATGATTTGAAGACCAAGGTCATTGTAAAGGATCATGGTTCCAGATATTCTATACATCCAGGTTCCACCAAGATGTATCATGATCTTATGCAGATCTATTGGTTTGATGGTATGAAGAAGGACATTGCAGAATATGTGGCCAAGTGTCCTTATTGTCAATAGGTTTAGGGAGAACATCTTAAGCCTGGCGGTCTTACTCAGATTATTGAGATTCTGACTTGGAAATGGGAGAAAACAACTAATATGGACTTTGTGGTTGGTCTTTCAAATACAGGAGACAACATGACTAAGTCTTCCCACTTTATCCCTGTGAAGTATACTTACAGAGATGAGGATTATGCGAGACTCTACATTTATGAGATTGTAAGATGGCATGGGATTCCTTTGTCTATCATTTCATTTCATATTTCTGGAGATCCTTCAAGAAGAGCTTAGGCACGAAGGTGAAGCTTAGTACTTCCTTTAATCCTCAGACTAATGGGCAAGCAGAATGCACCATTCAGACAGTGGAGGACATGTTGAGGGCGTGTGTGAATTACTTCAGGGGTTGTTGGGACGACCATCTGCCTTTTGATAGAGTTCTTGTGTAATAACAACTATCACTCAAGCATTGGGATGACACAGTTTGAGGCACTGTATGGTAGGATATGTAGGTCTCTAGTTGGGTGGTTTGAGGTTGGAGAGTCATCATATTGGGTCCATATATCATTCATGAGGCCTTAGAGAAGGTCAGGGTGATAAGGGACAGGTTGACTACTGCTTACAGTCAGAAGAAGTCTTATGTAGACAATGGAAAACGACCCTTAGAGTTTGATATCGGTGACCAGGTCTATTTGATGATATCACCTATGAATGGGGTAATGAGGTTTGGCAGGAAGGGGAAGTTGAGTCCGAGGTATGTTGGGCCATATGAGATCCTACATCATGTGGGTGAGGTGGCCTATGAGTTGGCATTGCCTGCCGAGCTAGCTTCTATTCATCCAGTCTTTCATGTCTCTATATTAAAAAAGTGCCTAGGTGATCCAACATCGATTTTACCTGTTGAAGGTTTGGGGGTTGATGAAGAGTTTTCCTTTTAGGAAGTACCTATTGAGATTTTAGACAGACAGATTCAGCGGCTAACGAACAAGGAGGTTGCCACGGTAAAGGTATTGTGGAGGAATCATCTTATTGAGGGTGCTACGTGGGAGGCCGAGTCCGAAATGAGATCCCGCCACCCTCATCTTTTCAGCCCTTGAGGTTAGACTTTCTACTCTTAAGTCTAAGTTCCTTATCTCTCCATTCTTTGTTTCTATTGCTTTACTGTGCATAGTTGTTATGTTATGATATGACTGACGTTCTTCTATATTATATGAAGTGTCATTCGGAGACGAATGTTCCTAGGGGGGGGGGGATAGTGTAACAACCCTAAAAATGGATATTCTAAGTAATGCTTAATGTGTCTTGAATGCCTACGATTAGACCAGGTTCACACAGATTGATGCGCGTAGAACCAGACCTCTGAACCCTTGCGACACTCAAGCCAACTAACTTGGGGAGTTAGTTGATCTAGGAAAGGTAGGGTCCAGCCATGTAGGGCTCCCGAATACGAAGATTTACCTGAATGAGTCTTTACCGGACTTAAAAGGGGAAATTATAAGATTGTAGGGTCTAAGGGTAAAATGGTCTTTTTACAGGCTAAGGTTAGTATCGTAATTACCCTAAATATGTAATTAATAAAGTGTAGGCGCATTTTGGGGAGAGAGGGCTGAAAATTGACATTTGGGTGAAGTCTTGCTCCACCCGGGTTCGAACCTAGGTGGAAGCAATGATTTGAATTGTTTAAATTAAATTGGTAAATTAATTTAATTAATTAATAATTATTAGCTGATTTAAGAAAAAGGAAATATCATATTTTTTAAAGGTTTGAAAGAGTCATAGTTTGACTAAGTCATTACCTAAGCCTAAACTACCTATTCACGATCATCTCTCTCTCACGTCTCTCTCATTCTCTTTTTTTTTCACGTTCTGTCTGCCTAAACAACTAAAAGAACAGAAAATTTATTAAAGTTCTTCACACTTGAAGAAATTACACGAAAATATAAGAAAAATAAGCTAATAAAAAATGTTAGGCAAAAGGGAGGATTATTCCGTCGATTTGGTGTTGAAGTTGAGGGGATTTGGACGTGATTTTTTGGAGAAGGTTTTGGAAGAAAGTCAAGGTTTGAAATATATAAAAGGTATGGGTTTTCTTACACTTTGTCCCTTTCCCAAGAGACTCTTAGGACTCAAATGAATCTACTCCAAAACTAGGGTTGTTCCCCTTTACATATTCCATGTCACTAGCTCCCATCGATTTGTAGGTTGAGTATGTTTGCTGGTTGAAATTAGGGATGTAATGTGTTTTCTTGTTTATAATGTTCATGTATGTATGATTGGATTTATGTGAATGTTAAGCATGCTGTCAAAAATTAAGTGTTTATGTGTAGCCGTTACATGTATTCTTTGTTTGAAGTTCGAAAATTACATGTGATGGTTGCATTGTTACATGCACAAACTTGTATAAATCGTGGTGTTCATATGAAGTTTTATGTGGCTGATTTTAATGGAAAAATTATTAGCTAACTGAATCCATGAAAATTCACCTAAAGATGTACTAAATGATCCATGTATTACCCTAAAAACTAACATGTAAACGTTGATTAAAATGAGCTGAAAAACGTACAAAATTTCGAGCATCTTGTTAATGCATTTCGGCCAAGATATGTGATGTAAAAATTCTGATTTGAGTTCAAACTCTTTGTTGAATGTGATCTCTAAAATGCACCTAGAGAACTAACTAAAAACTACTCCAAACTTATACACATCTAACGTGAAAGACGTGAGAAAATAGGCTGCAAAAATGTGCTCAAAATTCCAGCACTTAGATGTAAGTTTCGGTCATGTTAAGTCAATTAACATGTTATGAAAAAATCAAGAAAAATAAGTGAGGTCACTGAGGATTGAAACCGTGACCTCACCATGTTAAAAGTCATAGAAATAAGGGAAAAGGGTCTGATATATCCCTCAACTTTGTCATTTGGAGCTGATATACCCCTCGTTATAAAAGTGGCTCATATATTCCCTTACCGTTAAACAAACGGCTCACATATACCCCTGCCGTTATAAAATGGCTCACATATACCCTTCATTTAACAGAAGTTAAAAAATTTGTTTTAAATTTATATTTATTACTTCTAATTTTTTTTTAAAAATTATTTAGGGGTATATATGATTCTTCTATCAAAGTTCAATGTATATTTTAATTTTTTTCATACATAAATTATTTTTTGACTTCTTTTATTATAATAATTTGAATTTCTTATTCTTATTTTATTTTTTTATTTCATTCCTTAGTTTAAATTAAAAAAAATTAAACTATTTTTTTGTGTGTATTGTAATTTAATTTCGTATTCGAAGAAAAAATTTGGTCATCTACAATAAGTTTTANTTTGATTATCAAAATAATAATTATAAATTAGTCATTAAAACAAAAAAAAGTCAAAAAAAATATGTTTGACGAGGATTAAATTTACTCATATGGGATTATAATTTTTAGAAAAAAATAATAAAAATTTAGATTAAAATTATATTTTTTTTCATTTCCGTTAAAGGAAAAGGGTATATGTGAGTCATTTGTTTACAAGTAGGGGTATATATGAGCCACTTTCATAACAAGGGGTATTTCAGCTCAAAATGACAAAGTTGAGGGGTATGTCAGACCCTTTTCCCTAGAAATAATATAAGTTAAAAAGAATGTGGCAATAGGGATTTGAACCCGTGACCTTGACCGAAAATGAAATATTAAAAATAAGAAATGAGAGGAGTGGGATTCGAACCAACCACCTCTCAGTCAGATTTAAGGTGGGATTAAAATAAAGATAAAAAGGTTGAGGAGTGTGGGAATCGAACCAACGACCTCTAGGGAGAATAAGAGGTATTTAGGGAGAAAAACTAAAGTGGGGCTGTAGGGGGTTCGAACCCAGACCCTTTCGGCCAAGAAGGAGAGAAGTTAAAGAAAATAAAATTAAAGGAAATAAGGTTGTGGGGGGGTTCGATCCAACATCATCTAAGTTCCAATGAACGAGAAAGGAAGAGAGAAATTGAGAAAAAATTAAAATGAAGGCGTTGGGTCTCGATCTTGGGTCCCCAAGCCGGGTGGATCAAACAAAAATAAATAAAAATGTAAGTGTTGTCCAAGGGATTCGAAATCGGGTTCCTTTGCCCAAATTCCGTATTGATACATAAGTCATACGTGAATAAATGTTCAAAAATAATGTTGCCTACATAAATCAAAACCGAGATCTCGCATACTTACAAGATGCATAAGTCTTGTACCACATATTCTTAGGGAGATATGAATAAATTAAACGAACTATGATTCAAGCCTCATGGCTTGTATGTGTAGACCCATAAGTCTAGCATACGTGTAAAGTAAGTGAACCTAAGATGTGTGTAATGAAATGATGAAACCCTAGAAGGGTCAAGTAAGAGTGTGAAACACACTAAATGGCCAAATGCATTGGCATATGATAAAATGAACATTCACGTAAAAGGGGTGAGTTATTATGAAGAGCAAATAAGCTAAAGCTAATGAATGTGGTGACAACATGATAAGAGGCTAATGTCAAATATGAGATCAATCTCAAATCAGCCTAGGTAAATGTCACCAAAACGTACTCACCTATGAGAGTATAAAGCTAAAGAAGAGACCATTCTCTATGAACACTCTAACGAAAGTATTGAGATTAATGTATACTTAATATTAATAATGAGATGAGAAATCATCTATTGAGCTATGATGTCCTCATACTAGAAGCCAACTTCCATGACGTATGAGTTGAATGTAATGGAAATTTAAACTGAGCACAGATAGGCTAGCTATGAGCAGTGATGCCTTTTTTCGGGAAAGGTGAAGGTTCATATAACTCTCATGATATGATACTGTCCGGCATGCCGGGTATGGGTCTCCTTATATCTCGTAGTCTTTGAACCTATACTGCCAATATAGGGATCTGGCAGGGTTCAATCTCCTTCACTTTGGCCGGTGATTTCATATATTTTCGGTGTGGGGCAGACACTGGATTTCATGATGCTCACATGATCTATGTCGGTTAAAGTTAAAGTTCCCAAATTAATGAATGAGGTCAGCCTCAAATGGTGCACATAATGATATGAACGATCCCAAAGGTGTTAGTATAGGATAAACAAGAGGTGAGCTAGACTCATGAAATGACATTAGGTTATTCTTGATCATTGCACAGCAAACCCGATGAGAGTCTTGAACTACATCCTAGGTATGGCTAGTGTTTACACTAGCTTATGAATGAATGAATGAAGTACGTATGAATGAATGAAGTAGACTATGTGTTTGCTAAAGAAGGCTCCTAGTTGAGGTCCCATATGTTGAGCCCTCATTTTTTGCAAGTTTTAATGTCAAGTTCATGATTCCAAAATCTCATGGCGTATGAATGAATGATATAAAAGATATTATCTGTTATACTCAATATGTTATGTGTAAGATGTTATGTGCTGTGTGCAATATGATACGTATGATGATGAAGATTACTCTCATGGCATGACTTTCTTAATCAAATTTGGCATGTCCACTTACTTTCCTAATCCATATTTGGCAGGTCCACTAACTTTCCTAATCAAAATTTTGCAAGTCTACTGACTTAACTTACCATAAATCGTGTTGTTACGAAAGAGCTATTTAGCTCGTACATGTCCTTTGTGTTTGGTTGCATATACCCATACTTAGTACAAGTGTGTACTAATACCATACAATATCTACTTTTAGATGCAAGAACAGGTGGACTTTAGAGCTTACGGTACGACTTTGTAGCTATCCGGAAATGGAGCTTACATCCGGACATGGTAGGCCCTCATGCTTTTGAGGATGTCTACCATTATTATCTAGGTTAGATGTAGGCTTTAGCTAGTGGAGTATGTTCCACTTGTGTTTCATTTCCCATTTCATTTCAGACATTGTATTGGTGCCGTTTTGGTAAGAATACGCTTAATGCAATTATGAACTAATTCTTTCATTTTATTATCTCTACCTTAGATGATTGATTTGTAAACGCCTATGAAGTTAAGTATAAGATGTTTCGCATGAAATAAGAAAACAAAAATTTCAAATTTTCCGCTAAAATTAAGCTAGACGAAGTAATGATGACATATGTAGGCTTGTCTGCGACATCTGAGAGGTCTACGACGCGAGTCTCGTCTGGGGTCTAGACTGCGGTCATAACATTGGCAGACCTTGTGACCTACCGTTTTGCAGGTCCGTCGTTTTGGTCAAAAACATGACAAACTCACCCTTCAAGAAATTGACTAAGTGACCATGTATGGTGGCCTTTGACACCTCATCAATAAGGCCACGCTTCGTAGCCTGCAACTATCGATGGCTACTATCTCAAGACAATTATTAGACACATTGCAGGGGTCCTCCTCAAAGACTCTTTGGTTGGTCCTTGGGGAGTCATACCCGGACATTTCAACACTAAAGAAACTTTTATACATTTTAGACACATTACTAGAGAATGACATGGAATTCCGACTCCTAAAACTTTGTCAAATAGTCTAAGGCACACTAGCACCTCTTGAACTAGTTTCCCGACGTCAAGGACCTTTCTTGATGCTTTAATTCTTAAACTTCCTAAATGACTTATATACAATATATTTGACCCGTAAACAGTGTTGAAACTCTTAGACTCTCATGTTAGGCTCAAGATTACGCTTTAGAATTTCGAAGTATTACATTGTCCCCCTTAGGAACATTCGTCCCCGAATGACACTAAAATCCTTTTGAAGGAAAGAATAGACTCAAGACTAGAATCCCAACCAACAATAACATATTAACACATGAGTTACATTTCCAATCAACATAACCACATGACCTTTTGAATAATGCAAATAAAAACATCATTTTCAAGTCATAAGAGTTCAGCCTTCACTACATGCATATTCACTTATGCCAAAGTTTTGTTCAACGCATATCATCATGGTCTATACGACTCATGAAGGCACTATATACCAAAATATACCACAAGTTCAAATTAAGTAAAAGAGATTTTTTTGAAAAATTTCACTCCTATAGGTATAGTTCACTCTAATTCACTATAACCAAACATATACTTCAATATTTTACAAAAAATCAAGGCAACTTCAAATAAACTCATTACATTAACTATTAATAGGAAAAACTAACCTTTGTTATCCAATAGATGAGGCTAACGGGTTTCTATGTATGCCTCAGCCTCCCATGTTGCACCCTCAACTAGGTGGTTCTTTCATAACACCTTTATGGAAGCCACGTCCTTGTTTCTTAACTTATTTACTTTCCTATCAAGGATTTCAACCGAAACATCCTCATAAGAGAGGTTCTATTGCACACTTAGACCCTCAATAGGAAGAATGGACTTAGGATCACCGATACAGTTCTTAAGCATGGAGACATGGAACATAGGATGAACTGAAGCCAATTCTCTAGGTAACCTCAACTCATATGCAACCTTACCAACCCTTTGAAAATTTTTATATGGACCCACTTAACGATGAATCAACTTCTTTTCTTGAAAATCCTTACCACCGCTTTCGTGGGTGAAATATTTAGATACAACTTATAACCTTATTCAAACTCTAAGTCTCTTCTCATATAGTTGGCATAAGAGTTTTGCCGTCTATAGGTTGTTTTCAAGCGGTTCAATATAATATATGAACTTTTCCCAAAGTCTTATAAATCAATTCGGGACCCAAAAGTGAAGATTCACCCACTTCAAACCATCCAACATGAGACATACATCTCCTACCATACAAGGCCTCAAAATGAACCATAATTATAGATGAATGGTAACTATTGTTGTAAGCAAACTCAATCAAAGGCAAGTGTTTACCCCAATTTCCCTTGAAGTCAATTATACAATCTCTAAGCATATCCTCAAGGGTTTTAATAGTGCACTCCGCCTGATCATCCTTTTGGTGATGAAAAGCGGTGCTTAACTACCCAACCCTGTTTGGACAGACCTCCAAAACCTAGGTGTTAGTTGTGCACCAATATACAATATGATGGATAATGGTGACACACAATCTCATTTATGAAGATCCTTGCATAATCCTCTGCCGAGTTTGTTGACTTGACGTGAATTAAATGGGCAGATTTGGTCAACCTATCCACAACCACCAATGTGGAGTCATGTTGCTATTGTGTCCGAGGCAAACCTACCACAAAATCCATATTAATATCTTCCCACTTCCAAGTGGGAATTTGGATTTCTAGAAGTAAACAACCTGACTTTTGGTGTTCGTCTTTCACTTCATGGCAATTTGGAAACCTTGGAAAAAATTCCGCTACGTCCCCTTTTAATCCTTCCCACCAAAACACTTCTTTAAGGTCAAGATACATATTTGTAGAACTCGGATGAATGGAATAATGGGATCAAAGATCTTCCTCAAGAATCCGGTTTCTCATGTCATTAATATTGGGCACACACAAACTTCTTTGATACCTGAAGACACTATCCCCCCCCTAAGGAGAATGACTCATTAAGCTTACCAATAACCGACTCCTTTAACTGAATCAATGGTTGATAAATGTGTTGTTTAAACTTTACCTCAACCACCAAAGATTATTCGGATTTATGACGGACAATAAAGCACCATTTGGAGAATCTTCCAATCTAACACCCACACGAGCCAACCTATGAACATCTTTCACTAGGTCGTTCTTGGCTTCTTCCACATGAGAAACACTACCAATGGTCATATGAGTTAGAGCATCCACAACCACATTATCCTTACCAGGGTGGTAGAGAACACTCATGTCATAATCTTTTGAACAATTACAACCACCGTCTTTGTTGGAGATTAAACTATTTTTGAGTAACAAATATTGTATAATCTTGTGGTCAGTATATACATATACATGGACAGCATAAAAATGATGCCTCCATATTTTCAAGGCACATAACACGGTTGCTAAGTCAAGATCATGAGTTGGATAATTTTTTCTCATGCACCTTAAATTGTCTAGAAGCATAGGCTACTACTTTCCCATGCTGCATAAGGACACACCCTAAGCCCACTACGCCCGCATCATAAAATACAACGAAGCCCTTGTTACCCTCTGGTAACGTCAACACCGGAGCGGAGGTAAGCTTCTCTTTGAAGATTTTGGAGCTTCTTTCACATTACTTCGACAACTCAAATTTCATACTCTTTTGGGTCAAGGTAGTCAAAGGAGAAGCAATGGACACAATACCATCCACAAACCTCCTATAGTATCCCGCTAGACCCAAGAAAATCCTATTGTTGGTTGGAGTCAATGTCCTAGGCTCATTATTCACTGCGTCAGTTTTGCTTGGATGAACCTCAACTCTCTCACTAATGATGATATGACCCAGAAATGCCACCGACCTCAACAAAAACTCACATTTGCTATACTTGGAAAATATTTGGTTTTGCTTAAGTACTTCTAACACCACCCTCTAATGGTCCATGTGTTAACCCTCATTTTTCGAATATACCAAGATGTCGTCAATGTTTACAATGACAAATTAATCTAGGTAACTTTGAAACACCTTATTCATGAGATCCATACAGGTGGCCGGGGCATTAGAGAGACCAAAGGACATTACGAAGAACTCATAGTGAACATATCTAGTTCGTAATGCCATTTTTGTATATCTTCACCTATCCTTCTAAGTTGGTGATACCCCGATCTCAAGTCAATCTTAGAAAAGTAGCTTGCTCCTTGGAATTGATCAAACGAGTCGTAAATCCAATGGAGAGGATACATGTTTTTAATAGTGACTTTTTTGAGTTGGCGATAATCAATGGACATTCTAAGGAACCCATCTTTATTCTTCATAAACAATACCGGAGCGCCCAATGGAGAAATACTAGGTCTAATGAAGCCTTTGTCTAGTAAGTCCTTGAGTTGAGACTTCAACTCTTTCAATTTGGCCGGAGCCATCCAATAAGGAGCAATTGAAATGGGGTAGTATCTAGTAGCAAGTCAAAACAAAAATCAATCTCTTGTTCGGGAGGGATTCTGGGAAGATCATTAGGAAAGACCTCTAGATATTCCCTCGCTACGTGACTAACTCATTTGAAGGATTTTCAGACCCTAAATCTTTGACTTTTGCAATATGGTATAAACACCCTTTTGAGATATTTTTACAAGTGTTAACACAAGAAATAATACGACCTATAGGATTAGAATTTCCCCCATTCCACTATAAGAAAGGTTATTTGGAAAATTGAACTTGACAATTTTTGTTGTACAATCAATGGAAGCAAAATAATCATCCAACCAATCCATCCCAAAAATGACATCAAAATCACCATATCATAAACTAAAAATTAAACATCAGTAACTCTATTCTGCAACATTATAGGAAAATTTGTATACCCTCTTTGAAACAACCCACTCACCTACCGGGGTAGTTACCATGAAAGGTTCATTTAGAATATCGGGCAAAATATAAAACTTTTTAGCTATCAAGGGAGTAACTAAAAATAATGTAGCACCCGTATCAAGTAAAACATATACATCAATAGATAAGACTTGTAACAAACCGGTCACCACATTGGGAGAAATCCCTAGAGGGAAGTACATAAAAGCGATTCTTCTTTGGAGCACCTACATTAGAACCATTAGTTTGAGCTTGACAGTTAGCTTTGTCTTACCACACCTAAAGCAACTACCGGTCCCAACAAGTCTACCGCCATAATGTTTCTTGCCACACTTTCCACAAGTTGACTTCTTGCTTGGTGAGCTTGTACCTCTTCCCTTTTGAGACTTAGGGTTAGACACCATGTCATCACGAGCCTTGGGAAATTCGGTAGGAACTTAATTAGAAAACCTCCTTTTGAACCTAGGCTTGTCTTGAATGTCAAGCCTACCCTTTGAAGAACCATTTTCATAAGACTTGGCCTTCTTTGCCTCCCTACTCTTTCTCCTTAACCTATTCTCTTCAACATGTTGATTATGAACCATGAGACGAGAGATATTTATATTATCGTGAGGTATAGCAGAACGACATTCTTCAACCAAATCATCAGACAACCACGTGAGGTAACAACTCATATCATCCCTTGGGTTTGACACCAAGGATGGAGCATCCTTGGACAATTTAGTGTATTTCAAAGAATAGTCAAATACACTCATACCTCCTTCACTAAGGTTGATGAATTTTTCCACCTTGGGTTTCCTCAACTCTTTTGGAAAGAACCATTCCAGAAATCCCTCTTGAAGAACTCCAAGTCACTGGATCGTCCGTTAGTGTGCTATTATCCCACCATTTCCCGTACCATGTTTGGGCCTTATCCTTGTGTTCATAGGTCTCCAACTCGGTCTTCTCAATTGAAGTGACACCCATAGCATTGATAATCTTATAGAACTCATCGAGGAAATCTTGAGGGTCTTTATCTTCCCTCGACTCAAAGAACATAGGTGGACTCATTCAAGTAAAGTCTCTCAATAGACAGGCCATAGTTTTAGCAGGTTGAGGAACTCGAGGTACAATCTCTTTATCACTTGAGCCGTCATGGCTTGAAATTGAGAAGTGACGACATTAGCTTGAGAGGTCATGGCTTTGTACAAATTGAGAAAAGCCACCCTAATCTGTCCATCGGTCACTGGGGGAGGAACAACCGGAACTTGATCAGCCATAGAAACTTCTTGAAATGGAGGAAATTGGTTTTCTTGTGGAGGAACTTAGAATTTATTAGCCCTCACATTAGCCATTTCTTCCTCGGCCATTGTAGAAGAAACTCTTCGAGTATTCATACATATAACCACGATACAAAGCTTAGGGAAAGCACATAATAATACTCTAGGGACACGACATAGGAATACAAGAAGATGAGAGTTTCTAAGAATCACATAGGCTTTCATTCATAAGTGTGGCGCGCTTCACAACTATGAATAAGAATCTAAATAGACGTGGTTTAATGAGACATCATTTTTAGTGATATTCAACCTCATGCTATGATACCAAGTTTGACACATTCGGGGAGTATCCCCTAGATGTAACTGGCATCGTCGTCCTCGGAGAGGAGTAGGATTAACCTCTTAGAATTCACCATTACAGTAATAGGCTAAAAATGCGGATACTTTCTACAGTACTTCATGAGGTTTACCTAGACCTCTCCCTTACAATTAATATATTCATATCGAGTATAAATAGACCCTTCTTATAAGAACATCACATAGTCTTCTACTTTTTATGGAACACATATATAAGATACATAACATAGTCTTACAAGGGATGTCTCATATTAAACCATATAAACGGAGTCAAATTAACATGGGAATAAGCCCTTACACAATGTAGAAATGCAATTTAGGTCTTAGAACAATATTTTGTAACAGCATTGTCCCACCCGGAGCACATAACCCAGATGAGACCGGCGTCGTCGCCCTCTCAGAGGACTTGGACAAGCCCTTAGCATTCGTCATAACATTTGATCAGTAAAAATTATGGAAAAATTATAACTTTTACATTCTACATGAAGAATATTTAGACTTTATACTTATCATTTATAAACCATAGATATTCTAAGAAATTGTCTCACATATATGAAAGCATCTAAAGAGTGCAAATATGGACTTAGACAATACATAGTAAATATGCCATATAGGCCTTAATACAAAAGAATCCAAAGAAACATAATGGAAATAGGATATTCCTAATATCTACTAAAGTCTTCATAAGCTTGAAATAAATGATAGCATCCTGAACATGAGGACCTACCAAACTTGGAGAAAGAGTTCCAAGCTTCTTCAAATCGACCTCCTTAAACCCCAATGGCCGGAACCTACAGTTGTAGTAATATAAAGTGATGGGGTTAGTACACCACATGTACTAAGTATGGGTATATGCACATAACATTTAAGGACATGCATGAAAAAGGATCATTTATCATATCTTTTGAAAACGTGCTAAGTCATGTGAACGTCTTTAAAGCACATGCCATAGAACATATCAAAGTCAAGGATTTCATCAACATAAAACATGATCATAATTAAAGACATATTATCATAGTCATGTTAACTTTTCATATTCAATAGATCATATAACATAACATAAAAAGCACGTACCAATGATCCCATCCCCAACCTACAAGTGCGATGGTCATCTGAAGCCCCATAATCCCACACAACCAAGTAGATAAGATAGGAGACCATAAGTAAAGCTTTGCTTCATATAACTTGTAACTTAATTAGCCATCACTTCATATTATAAGCCAATAACATATTCATCATAATGACCAACATCATATGAGTCTAACATAATGTATCATAAACATATACCTTTCATGTTATCATATTACTTAGAACAATCTCCTAGGACTTCCATTAGAGTCAACTTGTGCAATGTCTACGTAGCGTCCCATATCCCCCTACCTTTACAAAGTAGACTCCTCAGTCACCCTAGTAAACATTCATTTACTTGTTCATTTTACATGAGGGAACATACACCTTAACCGATATAGACCATGCGATCTAAACATGAAATACGGTGCATAAAACCCCACACCAAAAAAGGTGGTCTACTGGCTAAAGTAGAACCTCAAATGACATAACTTTCTAGGTGGATCCATTAGCTAGTATCCTCTGGTGGAAACATAGTTCAATAAATAGGAGATGTATTAGAGACCCACAATTCCATATTGCATGGCAACCTCAATCTCATGAGAGTCATTGTGAACCTACCTTCCACTTAGGGGAGGGACACCTCTCATATCTAGTTCATCGATGCTTACCTTAAGTCCCTTTCTTCAATAACCTTTAAGTTTTCTTTTTATCATAACTTATCATAGGTCATAGGATATCAACTCCTTCTATAAACATGTTCATGAGATATTAGGATTAAATGAGAATTTCCATTCATTCTAACCCTTCGTTTGTGAGATTAACATAACATAGTCATCTTGTGTAAAGAATACAAGAGGATATCGTAACTTCATTTTTTCTGTTCTTTTCATGATATCACGAACAACATGTTCATATCCCACCATATACACATAATAAAATCATACATACTTCCATAACATAGTATCATGATCTAAAGGCTAACATAAACATTGTAGAGTAATCACAACTTTAGAAGACTTACCTGTAGCTTCAAAGAACCTTATTCAAGAACATATGTTCATATTACAACATTCATAATCAGAACATAGTGAAATACTCAATATCATAATCAATAACAACTCTTAAAATCATATACAAGATCAAAACATAATATAGGGTAAAGGATAAGGGTCATTTAAGAGTTTATTCTAGTCTTAGTTCCAATCCCTACGTTTTCATATTGTCAAATAGTAAAAACAATCATAGCTCCACTATAAATTCAAACATACTAACAAAATACACATCAATTCATGTGAAATACACCATGGAAAACACTTACTTTTCATTGAAAATCATACATCTAGGATTTGGAAGAAAATCAATTTTGTAGAGTAAAAACCCTAGTTTTTTATGTTCTTGAAAACTTATCTTTGAAAGGACCTCTTGGGGAAAGGAATCCCAATGGTTAGAAAACCATACATTAAAGATAAATAATCCATAAAAATTGGATGAAAAGGTTGAGGTCTTCGTCTTCTTCCTTAAGCTCTTCTTGTTCTTCAATAAAGTTTAGAAAAAAGAGAGCGTTCTTGAGAGAATGAGAGAAATTTTTGTTGATCTGGTTTGGGACGTGTAAAAGTGGTCTAAAACTGACCTAATATCAATATATAGTCGTCTTATTGATTACCCAAAATACCCTCCACTTAAATGGGTCTTTTTAATAAGTTAAATTACCAAAAATACGACTTTAACAATTCTGGGAAGTAGCTGCGCGTCGTGGGGCCAAATCCCTTCATTTTTATTGAATTTTGAGTTGAGACAGTGAGGTGTGTGTCAGCCTCGCGTCGCGAGGTTGCCTCCCAAATCTTGAGGAAGAACACCTCGTTACAAGCGCGCGTCGCACGCTATGCCTCCAGTTTTGCCTTCTCGCAGGGTGCATGGCAGCCTGCCCACCCATGATTGGGTCCTCCCCAAGAACCCTTTGCCTGGTCCTCGGGGTTTCATTACCAGATTTTTGGATTCTTTTTACTACATAATACCTATCCAAGGTCACTTTACAAGTTTTTGACTTCATTTGACATTTCGAAACCTTCAGCAAACCTAGGGATGTCAACTAGTTTGAATTAGCTAGTTTCCTAACGTCAAGGTCTTTCATAGTCGTCTTGGTTCTAACCTTTTACAATAGAGTTTCTTACATTAATAATGGTCTGGAAACATCATTTTAAACTTTATTTAATATATAAACCTCTAGTCTAAGTCATGATATTTCTGGAGTGTTATAAACATGAATTAAATGATAGTCTTTAGACAATAACAAAGAACCATAGATAGAGTAATAACAACGCATTATCCTTAAAGTGAAGGACATACCTTATAGATTAATAATCCACGAATATTGGATGAAAAGGTTGAGGTCTTCGTCTTCTTCTTTAAGCTCTACTTGTTCTTCAATCGACTTTGGAGAACAGAGAGTGTTCTTCACCGAATGAGAGAAATTTTGGTTGATATGGTTTGGGAAGTGTAAAAGTGGTATAAAACTAACCTAATATTAATACATAGTCGTCTTATTGATTACCCAAAAGACCCTCTACCTTAATGGGTCTTTTTAATAAGTTAAATTACCAAAAATACGACTTTAACGATTCTGGGAAGTAGTTGCGTGTCGCGGGGCCAAATACCTTCATTTTTATTAAATTTTTAGTTGATACAGTGAGGTGTGTGTCAGAATCGTATCGCGATGTTGCCTATCAAATCAAGAGTAAGAACACCTCCCTACAGGCGCGCGTCGCACGCTCTTCCTCTAGTTTTGCCTTCTCGCATGCTGCATGGCAGCCTGCCCATCCATGTTTGGGTCCTCTCCAAAGACCCTTTGGGTGGTCCTTGGGGTGTCATTATCGGACATTTGGTCCCTTTGTACTAAATAATACCTATCCAATGTAACTTTACAAGTTTTTGACTTTATTTTACACTTTTAAACCTTCAGCAAACCTAGGGACGTCAAAAAGTTCGAATTAGCTAGTTTCCTGACGTCAAGGTCTTTCATAGTCGTTTTGGCTCTAACCTTTTCCAAAAGAGTTTATTACATTAATATAGGTCTGGAAACATCATTTTAAACGTTATTTAATATATAAATCTCATGTCTAAGTTATGACATTTCCGGAGTGTTACAAACATGAATTAAATGATAGTCTTTAGGCAATAACAAAGAACCATATCTAGAGTAATAACAAGGCATCATCCTCAAAGTTGAGGACATATCCACACTTGGAGAATGATTCCAAACCTTCTTTCAAAAGTTGTCATGAACCCTTCAACGACTGGAACCTAAAATGTTAGGGAAAAAGAGATAAATGGGGTTAACACATCACTTGTACTAAGTGTGGAACCATATGCACAAATAACATAGAAATAATGCTAAAAAGGAGAAATTTCATTAAAAAGGAATGCTTATTTACTCTGAAAACACGTTGTGCACATTCAATAACAATTACCCATCAAAAGGCACATATTACTTAAGTCAAGACCATGTACATCACAAGACCAACAATACCAAGTCTAGTCAAGCCAACATTCATATCAACATAATTGAGAACAACATCAAGACAACTCTACCATCAAGTTATAATATCAACAAACATGTATATGAGTCCATAACATCATAATATAATAAAGACTATTATTCATGAACCCCCATTAAGTCCACTAGTGCAATGACTAAGTAAGGCCCCATAACGTCTCTAAACCAAGTAAACTAAACAAGAACCATAAACAATGCCCAACTTCACATACTATATCATTAAGATAAACATCATCATACTTTAGCAAAAGAGACAAACCACATGTTCATATGTGAAACATGAATCACATAGTATCTTTAACATGTAAGATCAACATATACATATCATTTACATTTATAAGCATATAAGAACACTTCGCTCTAGGTTAACTAGTGCAATGTATATGTAGAGTTCCATACCCATACCTAGACTAATAAAAACCCCTTAGGTCATCCTTGTTAGAGTTCACTTTATTTATTCATTTTAGATTTTTGGGAACATATTGCCTTAACCGACATAGACCACATGAGCTAATGTGGAACCCGGTGTCATGGAACCCTACACGAAAGAAAGCGGATTACTTGCCAAGGTAGTACTGAAACATAAAGATAGAATCTATGAGGATCGACCAACTAATATTCCTATGGGGGAAAGGTAGTTCATGAACTATGAGATGTAGTTCGGACCATCTTTTGCTACATGCCTTAAATTCTCCAATATCATGAGTACAAAAAGTTATCCTACCTTCCCTAAGAGGGAAGGGAAACTCCTCTCTTCTAGTTCACTTTGTGCTAAGCTAGAGTCCCTTTTGAAATGTCTTTAATTAATAATCATAACTAGTCTAGGTCATAGGGTCTACCTATTATATAGAGATAATCATATCTCAATATAAATTGCATGAGTATTGTCCTTTAGTTACGATTCACACATGTGAGGTTAGCACATTTACATAATAACATTATGGCAAGGCACATAGTCAAATTCATAATCCAATACATTGCAATTTAACATCATACCAAACGTAATTAATCTTATCATAAGGTATACTTCAATATAACTTCATCGCTATACACAACTAATCATAATTGAAGTAAAGGATTCAGATCACAAGACTTACCACATCTCCTTCACAAGTCATCATCCCATTCAACCCAACAATGGGCGTAATATCATCACACAATACTAAACAACACAATAATGAAGTCAACTGAATCACTACAGAATAGTTTATCACTAGTTCATTGCCTAGGGTTAAGGACTTAGGTCAAATTCATGATCTACTTCACAAACTAGGTTAATTCATCAAGAACTAGCACAATTCAATAATAATAAATCATAATATAATCATAATAATCTAAATAAACCATAAACAAATCAATTTAGAAGATCAAATTTGTAATAAAAGAAAACCCACTTGAAAACTCATCATTTTGAAATCAATTTGGAGGAACCCTTTGGGGAAAGGAATCTCCTACCTTGTTAACTGTTGAAGAAAAATGGAGAAAAAACCCCTTATTGATTCCCTTATACCTTGACCTATCCCCTTGATGGAGTTCTTCTAATTGGGAGAGAGAAAGAAGAGAGAAGGAAGAGAAATTGGGTTTTGGGAATTATGAGAGTTGGGATAGTGTCATTAGGTTTGTGTCTTTATATTAAGTCATTAACTAACTTCATTAGACCTCCCTTAACCCCTAAATAATTAAGAACCACCCATTTAATTAAGTTTACTAACTTAAAACTTGGAAGTAAAAAGGGACCTGCCTGCGTGACCCCGACTTACTGGACGCAGGTCAGTCCACTGACCTTGGACCAACCGTCCTTCAGGTCCATCATTTTGGTCAAAGATTTCCAGACTGAATCTTCATGAAATTGAATAAGTTACCATCGACGGTGGACATCCACGCCTCGTAGCCTGCAACCGTTGATGGCTATTGTATCAAGAATGCTTTTAGCCACATTGCAAGGGTCCTCCTTAAGGACCCTTTGGTTGGTCCTTGGGGATTCTTACCCAGACGTTTCATCCCTAACACAAATTTAATACATGTCGAAACCTTACTACAAAATTTCAATGAATTCTATCTCCTAAAACCTTGTCAAATAGGATAAGGCACTTTAGCACATCTTGAACAAGAATCTAAATGTCATGGACGTTTCTTGACTCTTTTATTCTAAAACCTCCTAAATGACTTATATACATTATATTTTACCTTAAAAAAGTTTTAAAACTCTTATAATCTCATGTTAGGATCTATATTAGGCTTTAGACTTTCGAAGTAATACAGGAGCCTAGAGTTAAATAGAAGCACAAGATCATCAACCAAATATTCTCGCTTTTCAGTCCGTTGATCATGATACCTGTTGATATTCTCCTTGTTTATGGATGAACTTTCATAGGATTTTAGGTGAAACTTATCAAGAACATTCAACTACTTTAACCTCTAATCTTAAACATCTGTCCAATCAAACTTTAGTTTCTTCATTGCCCACATCGCCTTATTATGTAGATCGATCGATTAGTGACAATCCTTCCCATATAAAGGTTTGTATGGAGACATGTCGATGTGGGTCTTGTGTGCAGTGCGGTAGGACAAACGAGCATCATCTAGCTTCCTCGACCAATCCATTCTATTGGCATTTATAGTCTTCGCCAGAATCTATTTGATCTTCTTTTTGGACACATAAACTTGACTGCTAGTCTGTGGGTGGTAATGAGTAGCCACATGATGGCCAATACCATATTTTTTAGCAGCGCTTTGAATTAGTTATTACAAAATTTGTGACCTCTATTGCTAGTAATAGCCCTAGGTTTATCAAATTTTGAGAAGATATTATTTTTCAGGAATGCAGTGACACTCTCCTCTTCATTGGTAGGTATCTCATCAACCGCCACAAGAATATACATCAACTCTTCAGAACTCAAAAAGGTTACCATGAAGTCAATGCATCATAAATCAAATAACTCAATCACCATATGGGATTAATAGAAAGCTCTTGCCTCCTTGAAACCCTCCGTCTCGTTGGCAATGATCACATGATTTGGCAAAATCATGAGCTTGGTAGATGCTGGCTAGTACCCATATCGCAAGATCTTATGCGCAGTTTAAATACCACTATGGTGCCACTAAAAAGCAGATGAATGAAACGCCTCAAGAACACTGAAAATTTCAACCTCAAGCACACATCGACGAATAATCCCATTGGCACAACTCTGATATAAATAAGGATCATCCCAAAAGAACTTCTCACACCATGTAGGGACTTCTTCCTTTGGTGGAAAGTCAAATCCGACTGTACGAATAACTTTCCAAATTGTTAGAAAGTCTGCGAACCATGGGATCAGATAATGTGAAGGCGAAAATGCATTCTCATCTAGAAACACATCAATAATTTTAGCCTTTTCCCTCTATTTTCATATAACTTTATCCTCCAATTTAAAAAAGTGTTCGGCCACTTGATTTGGGTCCCTTTTCTATTCTTAACCTCAAAATAAAACTCTTGATGAAACAATACCCATCTGATCAACCTTGGCTTTGCATACTTCTACTCCATCAAGTACTTCAATGGAGAATGGAGTATATGCACTATTACCCTTGTGCCAACAAAGTATGATTGGAAATTTTAAATTTTTCATGAAGTTTGGATGTCAAACGTCCTCGAAAGTGCATGACGTTCGAAAGGTTTTCCTTGAAATGACTTTGTGTGTCTTTGCATGTGTTGTCGGGTTTTATGTGTTTGTTTTGGATGAAATTGATGTGGGAGGTCCTAAACTCGTATACAAATATATTTAGGTTCGAAACGTCCGGGAAGAAGTCCCCAAAGAAAAATCCAAGGGTCCTTGAGGAAGGACCCATGTTGGTGGCAAAATCTGCCCAAGGCATTCCCACCTACGTAGGCAATCGATGCCCGGTAGGCTGGTCGGCACTCCGCGAGTTGAGGGCATCGATGGGTACTTAGCCTAGGGATCTTAAGCCCCCGTTTTCAAGGCTTATTCCCATATGACGGGTCGACATGATGGTCAATTTATGGAGAAACAATCCGTTTATGGCCAAGTAGTTGATGGGTTGGCAATTCGCCTACTTCACTATAATGTGAAGGGGTGAATTCGTAAATTCACCCCACATATAAATAAGAGGTTGGGAGGTTAATTAGGGGTATTCTAGGTATTTTAAGAGGGTTTATAAGTCCTAAATACTAGATTAACTCATTCTTACAAATCAAAACCCCAAAATCTCTAAGAAATTCTCTAGAACTCCAATAAAGCAAAAACTCAAGGCAAAAGGACATTTAATTGGATATTTGAGTGGTGATTCTTCTTCAATTTCGTGTACTAACAACATCATTGAGGTATGGGTTTGATCCCTGAAACTCTATTCATCAAGGAACCCAAAATCCGAAGAGATTCCTAATGTTTTCAAAGATGAACTTGTTCGATTTTATGATCTATCTATGGGTTCTTGCATAAAGGTCTTGAATCACTGTGTATTGATTATATTGATGTTAATCAGACTATTTTAACATAATTAACCTATTAACCCATGTAATTGATGAACCCTAATTTTTGACTTTTTTATGAGTTAATTGATATTGTATTAATGTTTTTGAATTCTACTGTAGTTTTCTATGGGCTATTGAATGATGTAAGAATTGTATTCATTTGATTTCTAGGTTGTCTTAGATTCATAGATTATTATAGTTTTTATATTGAATTGATGTTCATGTCCTTTGGTAAGGGCTTTTAGTATTGAATTGGATTATTTAGTTATGGAATGAAGTGGTGAGAATGTATTCGTGGTACGCTGGCCTAATTCTCTTTACTTTATGTAATGTAGCTCTTGAATTATGTTGTGATTAGTATGGTCCACTTATGGTGTTGGTGCTATGTGCTTTACTTTCAATTGATGTGGCCTCTTCGGTGTTACTTCATGTGCTATAATGATCATTGCCTTGTCGGCATTACTTGATATATTGTGAGGATGTATGTACTTGATTATGTGGAGTATGATCATATCTATCTACATTTGGTTAAGGTTAAAGTATTTGTTCCTCTATTGTTGTTAGGGAATCATGTTAGACTATGAATATGTCCTTATGTGTGTAGTCTTAGATTTGATGCATGATTTTTCCTACTTGACTATATGAGTCTATGATGGTTATGTTGATGATTATATAGTAGTGTATAGGGTGACGTAAAGATGATACTGGTTTTTCCTATGTGCTTGTAGAATGGTATGATATATGTGATGAAGTGAAGTGTTGGTGTGTCATGTCTGGTTGGTAGACTTGTGTCCCTTACTTGATACATGCATAAATGGAAATATGAGATGTATTGACTTAGGATTTTAAAGCCTCTTAGTCGTATATGTATGAATGACATGAGACCTTGAATTATGTTAAGAAACTCCTTTATGTAGAACCTTAAACCTAGTGGTAAATGATGATCCTTGAAGTTGAAAGCCGTCATGGTATCCTTGTACGAATGATGGACTTAAGGTTGGTTGGCTGTAACGACATCATATAATCCTTAGGAAAGTCATTAAGATATCTTCGTCGCCATTGTAAGGCAGCTCTAGGCGACCTCTTTGGTAGGATGAATGTGATTGAGTTATGAACTAGATATGAAACCCCTTCATGTTTTCCTTTAATGTGAATTACTCTATGAGAACAAAGGATAGAACCAAGTGAGTCAGGTAAGGGAAATAGCTCTAGTTAAAGGAAGAGGCTAGAGTGCAAATAAACCCTTCATATTTCTTAAACATGTGCCTACATCGGATGTGTCCAAGTTTTACTATTGCCAAGTAGAACACCCTCTATCGGCATAGGTTAACACTCCAGATTCCATGCTTAGCTACAATGGTCAATGTCGGTTATTGAAGAAGTTCTATGAAGTTAAGGTGGTGGTATGACACACTATTTAGACATTGCACAATAGACTTTGAAGATGTTGGTGAGAGTCCCTAGGTCTTCTCTAAAATCATTACTTGAATGTACTTATATGATGAATGTGTCTTAAATGAACTAATGAACGTAATGATTTAAGTTAAAAAGAATAAATGAATAAGTACTTTTCTAGAGTAGTTAAGGTTATCTAGTTAAGGTGTGAAGGGGGCATAGCAATGGTCGCTTCGTATCTTACCTAGATAAGTCTTAAGAATGACTCTAGTTAGGGAATTTGGTTGATTAAGTAGGCATGATCCAAACCTAGGTAGTCGTAAAGATTACTCAGGTAATCTGGAAGAGGTCAAGCGTGGACATTCTTTTCTTGATTTACTTAAGTAAGTCTTTTCATAATCTTTGGAAGGGAGAATTTCATGTTATATGTATGTTGTTTTATTAAAGTGAGAATGATCTAATCCTAGTTAATCTATAGGATGTCTTAAGTATGTGTGAAGAGATTGAATGGGTTGTCGCTTCACAACTCACACAAGTGAACCTTAGAATCACCTATTGTAAGGGGATCTCATGTATATGTGTTAGATGTATTTTAAGTGTTTATATCTCATTAGAGGTGGTCTTAAGGATCATTTAGTTGTGCCTAGAGAGTGTGTACGGGTGGTCTCTCTTTGTCTTACTTAAGTGATTCTTAGGATAGATTTTATTGAGGGAATTACATGCTAGAAAGTGTAAAATATGAAGTTGAGGAATTTCACTATAACAGTGAAGGAGTTCATTGTAACAGTGAACTTGGTCACTGTAAAGATGTCCTTAATATTTGAATAAAAGGTTTCTAAGGAGTTAAATGTTGTTCTTTTGATTATACTATGTTATTTAAATCAAACAGAGAATATTTCTGTAAAATATGCATTTTCGTAATTTTATGCATTCTTGCATACTTAGTACATGTATTTGTAGTAATTTTATGCTTTAATCTATCTCTGAAGTGATTCACAGGTGAAGGTGTTTTAAGGAGCGAATCTTGAATCATGCGATTGTTTAATAAAGTTGAAGTATGTACTGATTTTACTCGAGGGCAGTGGTGTCTTTGGTTTCTTTTAATGAAGTATTGTAATAGACTAAGTATTTCTATATTTCTATTGTATGGGTCGTGTCCCAAGTACTCTTGTTTAGAGAATTTGATGAAATGAGACTTAGTATTTCCTTTGAGTTCTATATGAAGGAGAATTATAAATACAATTTGAATGTTTCTGAAAAGTTTTAATGCCGCACTATTTTTCATATGTATATATGCGATGAACGATATGAAAGGGCTTGATCAAGACCTTCGAAAGGCCAAGTACGCTGTGTCGCACTCCAAGAATTCCCTAACTTGTAGGGTGTACTCTCGAGATGTGACAAAATTTATATCAGATCATAGGTTATGAAAGTGGTCTTGGGAATCCAAAAGTCTCATCAAGTCCCGTCTAGTATAGTCCTGCCAATCGGTGTGGGTCGCGACACATCTATGGGCTAGAAGCTATAGGACGATAGAGTTTTCTTTCTTTTATACTCTTATGTCGTGCCGTAGGATAAAAGTTTTGAATACACTTTTTCTCAATGTTTTTCCTTGTGTTTATAGGAGATGAATACTAGAAGGATGACCGCTAGAAGGTTTGAAGAGGGAAAGGATAATGAGGAGATTCATCCTCAAGTAGGTCAAGTTGATAAAGTTCCTCAACGTGCTCAACGTGCTTAATGTGATGAAGTCCCTATTGTGGGTGGAGGTAATGAAGTTCAGGTGGTTCCCCCAGAAATGTCTAATGGGTAGATTATAGAGGCTTTACTTGATTTATCCCGAGCACTGACTTCCCATGTGAATATGGGTATTGGGCCTATAGAGAATGTTGTGGAGAGCACTATGAAATCTGTATTGAAAGATTTTGTGAGGATGGATCCTCATATCTTTCTTGGTTTTATGGTGGGAGAGGTTCCCCAAGAGTTTCTAGATGGTGTGTATAAGGTGTTGAGTGTCATGGGGGTGACTTCTATGGAGAAGGCGGAGTTAGCTTCATACCAATTGAGGGAGGTTTCTAAATTGTGGTACACTCAATGGAAAGATAATTGGTCGGTTGAGTCGGGTCCTATTGAGTGGGAAGAGTTTAAAGAAGCTTTTCTAGGAAAGTACTTTCTCTATGAGAGGAGGCAGGTGAAGGTAGAAGAGTTTATATATCTCACGAAAGGAAGTATGAGTGTGAAGGAATACACATTTAAGTTCTCTAGGTTGTCTAGATATGCACCATCCTTAGTTTCTACACTAGGGTGAGATGAGTAGGTTTTTAAATGGGGTCGCCAATCGAGTGAAAGAAGAATGTCGTACGACCATGATACATGATGATATGTCCGTAGAAATACTCATTGTATATTCTCAATCCATTAAGAAGTCTAAATATTGTAGAATTTCTAGAAACATGAAGCGAAGTGGTTCAAGTTATAAAAGTCAACCTAGGTTCAAGAAGAAGGTTGCAACTCAAGAACAACCTAGGGGTGCTAAGGAGAAAATTGAGAATGGAGGTGGTTTTGAAAATGACAAGCCTATATGTGCTACTTGTGGAAAGACTCACTATGGGGAATTCCTACTGGGTACCGGAAGTTTTTTTGGATGTGGTAAAGATGGACAAAAAATGAGGGATTGTCCTGCTAGAGATGGGAAGAAATTTTCTCCTAATGTTCCAAAAGATGATGCTCAAAGAAGAGGTGTTTCTATGCACTCCGGCTATAGGAGCAAAGTCGGATGAGGGTGAAGATTATGATGGTAAGTTCTTATATTTCTTTAATGTTATGAGTCCCTTCTAAGAGTGGGAGTATGGTTAGTAGATGGGCTAGATGGTCATAGTAGTATGTTGTATGTGCATGGTGTTTTGGGGTCTTGTTGGAATTAAATTTCATTGATTCCTTGCATTGTGTATTTCATGAAGTTATCATTATGTTGTAAGATATGTTTATATAATTTTATATTGCATATTATCATGTTTCAATCATCAATAAGTTACATTTTTCAATTTTTGAAGCATGTTCACTATAGTATTGGCAGTTCACTGTAACATTTTTCAAAAAATTGACTAATTCATTCTTTGGTTTAAAATTGTTGTATTTTGTTTATAAATGATGTATATGAGCATGATAATGAATTTAAAATGAGTTTTTTCAATTTGGAATGAAGGATGTGAGGTTTATGGCATGATGAGTTGTAGAATTTATTCTAGTATCTTGTTGTGTTGTGAATATCTTGATCATGTGAAATTGATGTATTCCTAGATGTATATATTTTATAATGTGTTATATGGTATGTTTGTGAGTTATTAGCTTAATCTCTACTTTAGGATGAGTTCGGAGAGTGGCAAGTGTTAGTTGAGGACGAATGGTGTCTAAGTGGGGGAGAATGTGACACCTTGAAAATGTCATAGGTTAACCTAGAGACTAACATTTTTTTAATGAGGGTATAAGGTCGTAAAATGATTTATAATGTGTTATTGAAGCAGTGTCGAATGTATTAGGTGAATTGGAAGGTAAACGTCAATGGACAAACGAAGATATTCGACGACTAGTCACCTATGTTGCTCAAGTATGATTATATGCTTATATGTGTGTTTTTATGAGCTTATGAGGTCCTTATATGAGTTATTATAGCTTTTATAGGAAGTTTTCCATGTTTAATGAAGTTTGTAGGTCAAACGTCCAAGAACATCCATGACGTTCGAAAGGTTTGCCTTGAAACCACCATGTGTGTCTTTGCATATTTCGTCGAGTTTTATGTGTTCGTTTGACACCTTGAAAATTAATCAAATAAATAGACCCTTAAATGTTTTTAATTATGGTCTAATGTTTTACAATTTTTTAAAATGTGGTATTAAGGCAGTGTCTAAAGTTTTAGGTGAATTGGAAGTTAAACGTAAAGGGACGACCAAGACGTTCGACGACTAGTCACCTATGTGCCTCATGTGTTGTTATGTGATTATTTGTATGTTTTGATTATATTATTAGGTCCTTATGTGAGTTCTTATAGTTCATAGGCAGTGTGTAACAACCCTAAAAATTGATATGCTAAGTAATGCTTAATGTGTCTAGAATGCCTACGATTAGGCCAGATGCGCGTTGAACTAGACCTTTAAACCCTTGCGACATCCACGCCAACTAACTTTGGGATTTAGTGGAGCGAGGAAAGGTTGGGCCCATCCAGGTAGGGTTCCCGAATATGAATATTTACTCCTATGAGTCTATACCGTACTTAAAAAGAGGAAAGTTTAAGTTCACAGGGTCTAGGTGTAAAATGGTCTTTTTCAAGGATAAGGGTAGTATTGTAATTACCCTAAATATGCAAATAATTATTTAATTAATAAGGTGGAGGGGTATTCTCGGGAGAGAGGGCACAAAATTGCCTTTTAGAAACATCTTGCTCCACCCTGGGTTCGAACCTAGGTGGGAGCAGTGATTTATATTGTTTTATTAAAATTTGTAAATAATTTAATTAATTAATATTTATTATTTCATTTAAGAAAAAGGAAATCAGATTTTTAACGGTTTGAACGAGTCCTAGTTGACTATGTCTAAACTACTCCAACTAATCCTAAACTACCTTTCACATTTTAACCCTCTCTCTCTCACGTCAATATCTCTCTTTTCTTTTCACATTCTCTCTGCCTAAACACAAGAACTGCTTAGCAACCAAAAGTTCTTCACACTTGAAGAACTTTCACGTTAAAAACATATACAAAACATAACCAAAAACTGTAGGAAAAAGGGAGGGTTTTTTCAGTCGAGTTGGTGTTGAAGCTTTTAGGACTTGGACGTGATTTTGTAGAGGGTATTTGGGCTGCAAGTTCAAGATTTGAACGTCAAAATGAGGTATGGGTTTTCTTATTCTTGTCCGTTTCCCAAGATACCTATAGGACTTAGATGAATCTATTTTGAAAACTAGGGTTGTTCAATGTTGCATTTCCCTTTCACTAGCTCCCATCGATTTGTAGGTTGGGTATGTTTGGTGGTAGAAATTAGGGATGTAATGTGTTTTCATTATGATTACGTTCATGTATGTATGTTCGGAGTTATGTGAATATTAAGCATGCTTTTCGAAACTATATGTTTATGTGTGTGCAATGTGTAGCCGTGACATATACACTTGGTTTGAAGTTCTAAGATGACATGTTATGGTTGTACTCTTATGTGCACAAACTTGTATAAATTGTAACATTCAAATGAAGTGTAATGTGGCTGATTTGAATGGAAATTATTAGCTAAATGAATCCATGAAAATGCACCTAAAGATGTACTAAATGATCCATGAATTACCCTAAAACTAACATGTAAACGTTGATGGAAATGACCTGAAAAACATACATAATTTCCAGCATCTTGTTGATTTGTTTTGGACAAGCTACGTAGTTTATCATGTTATGTAAAATGAATTAAAAATATGTGAGGTCACTGAGAATTTAACCCGTTACCAAACCATGCTAAAAATCATATAAATAAAGTCATAAAAAAAGAATGCCGCATGTCAGATTCGAACCAGTGTGCCTTGACCAAAACATGAAACAGATAATTAAAAATAAAAATAAGAGGTGTTGGATAGGAACCCACAACCTCTCGGTCAGACTTAAGGAAGAATTAAAAGAAAAATAAAATTTGAGGCATGTGGGAATTGAACCCACATCATCTCGGCTGAATTAAGGGAATTAAGCAAAAAAAATTAAAGTGGGGTCGTGGGGGTTCGATCCCACACCCTCTCGGTCAAACAAACATGGTTTAAGGAAAACGAGAATAAAAGAAAGTGAGGTTGTGGGGGTACGATCCCACATCCTCTTTGTCCCAAACGAACGAAAAATAAAGAAATTAAGGGAATGTGAAGAGAAGGAGTTGGGGCTCGATCTTTCGTCCCCAGGCCGAGTGGATCAAACTAAAATAAATAGAAATGTAAGTATGGTCCAAGGGATTTAAAATGGGGTTCCCTTTCCCGATTTTCGTATTGATACATAAGTGGTACGTGAATAAATGTTTAATATAATATTGCCTACATAGATCGAAATCGATGATCTTGGCATATATACAAGATGTATAGGTCTTGTATCAAAAAAATCTTAGGAAGATATGAATCACTTAAACGAACTATGAATGAAGCCTCATGACTTGTATTCATAGACCCATATGTCTAACATACATTTAAATGTAAGTGAACCTAAGATGTATGTAATGAAAGGATGTAACCTTAGAAGGGTTAAGTAAAAATGTGAAACACACTAAAAGGCCAAGTGCATTGGCATTTGATGAAATGAACATTCATGAAAAATGGGTGAGTATTTTTGAAAAGCAAATGGGCTAAAGTTAAACGTACTCACCTATTAGAGTGTAAAGTTAATGAAGAGACCAATCTCTGCGAACACTCTAATGAAAGTATTGAGATTAATGTATACGTAATACTGATGATGAGATGAGAAATCATCTAATAAGTCACGATGTCCTCATTCTAGAAGTCATCTTCCATGACGTATGATTTGAATGTAATTGAACTTTTATACTGAGCACCGATAGGCTAGTTATGAGTGACGATGCCTTGTTTCGGGAAGGGCGGAGGTTCGCATAACTCTTATGAGATGAGAGTGTCTGGAATGCCGGGTATGGTTCTCCTTATATCTCCTAGTCTTTTAACCTATACTGCCAATATAGGGATCTAACAGGGTTATATTTCCTATATATGCTAGCATAATTTGGTTCACCTTGGCCGATGATTCCACCTCTTTTTTGGTGTGGGGATGACACGCTAGATTTCATGATGCTCACATGATTTATGTCGGTTAAGGTTAAAGTTCCCAAAGAAAGAAAGAGGCCAGCCTCAAATGATGCACATAATTAAATAAACGATAATAAAGGTGTCAGGATTGGATAATCAAGAGGTGAGATGGACTCAAGTAATGACACTAGGTTATTCTTTATCATTGCCCAACAAACCCTATTAGAGTCTTAATACTACATCCTAGATATGACTAGTGGTTGCACTAGTATATAAATGAATGAAATGGAGTACGTATGAAAGAATGAAGAAGACTCTGTGTTTGCTTAAGAAGGCTCCTTAGTTGAGGTACCATATGTTAAGCCCTCATTTTGGGAAGTTTTAATGTCAAGTCCATGATTCTAAGGTCTCATGGCATACGATCGAATGATATGAAATATGTTATGCGCTATATGTAATATGTTATATGCTATATGTAATATGTTCTATGCTATATGTAATATGTTATGTGTTGTGTGCAATATGAAACGTGTGAAGTTTCATGTTACTCTCATGGTATGACTTTCCTAAATAAAATTTGGCAAGTCCACTGACTTTCCTAATCTAAATCTGGCAAGTCCACTCACTTTCCTAATAAAAATTTGTCAAGTCCACTGACTTGACTTTCCATAAACCATGTTGTTAAGAAAGAGCTATTCTTACTCATGTATGTCCTTGGTGTCTGCTTGCATATACCCATACTTAGTTCAAGTGCTTACTATTCCCATACAATATCTACTTTTAGGTGCAGGCACAGGTGGACGTTAAAGCTTAAATACGACATTGCAACTATCCGGATATGAAGCTTTCATTCGAATTTTCTTGGCCTTTATGCTTTCGAGGATTTCTACTGTTATTTAATAGCTTAGATGTAGGCTTTAGCTAGTGGAGCATGTGCCACTAGTGTTTGATTTCCACTTCCATTCAGACTTTGTATTGGGGTCGTTTTGGCAAAAATACATTTAATGCAATCATGAACTATTTCTTTCATTTGATGATGTTAATATTGGATGGTTGATTGTGAACATTTATGCGTTTATGTAGAATGACTTACATAAATGTTAAGTAACAAAAAGTTCAAATTTTCTGCTAAAATTTATGTAGATGAAGTAACAATGACATATGTAGGCTTGTTTGCGACCTCTGAGAGGTCAACAACGCCGGTCTCATCTGGAGTGTACATTCCGGTCATGAAAAAGTTGGTATCATAGACCTAGGTTAAATTCTGAGGGTAGTAAGTTCACATCAACCACATTTAGTAGTTTCTAAGTCATGGTAGTGAAGTGCACCACTATCCTTAATTAAAGACTGCATGATGTGTAGGAAAAATTCCCCTCTTATGATCTTATCGTGCCTTATCAAATGTCTTATTTCTTAGTGTTATGAGCGTGTCCAACATCAATTCGTTTTGTGTATAGAAAATGAACACTAGAAGGAATGTCAGTCAGAGGAGAGGAGGAGCAGCTGCTGGGGATAACCAAATTACACCCCTGGCTTCAACTGAAGGAGTGGCCATGGCAGTTGACCCAGCTGGGTTGACTGATGCGGAGGTACGAAATGCTCTGGCTCAGATGGCTCAAGATATCACTATGCAGACCCAACCTATGACGGCCTTGGCCAACATACATGATGTTCAGAAGGAGAACCCACCGTACGTAGCATGGCAGACAGACTACGGGATTTTACGAGGATGAATCCTCCGATTTTCACAGGGTTCAAGATTTCAGAGGATCCCCAGGAGTTCATGGATGAGGTACACAAGATTTTTGTGGACAAGGGGGCCACCGATACTAAGACGACTGAGTTTGCTTCCTATAAGTTCAAGGATGTTTCACAGACTTGGTGCAAGATGTGGCAGGATAGCCGAGCTTTGGGCGGAGTTCCTGTCACTTGGGAGTTGTTTTAGACAGCCTTAATGGAGAGATTCTTTCCCAGGGAGATGAGGGAGGGCAAGGTTGAAGAATTTATAAACCTTAAGCTGGGATCTATGACAGTCAGGGAGTATTCCCTTAAGTTTGTTAAACTATCCAGGTATGCAACTTCCCTTGTGTCTAAATGCAATGATGAGATGAGCAGGTTTCTTATATGAATCATCGGAGATCTGGAAGAGGAGTGTCGGGCTGCCCTGCTCCACGATAACATGGACCTCTCGTAGTTGATGGTTCATGTACAGCAGGTAGAGGACAACAGGAAGAAGAGGGGCATCCGTGATGCTAGGAGACCTAAGCCTCATGATCAGGAAGGTCCTAGCAATAGAGGCAGCAAAAACAATTTTGGCGTCCGTGACCAGCCCAAATTCAAAAAAGGGCAACAGAGTTCAGGGAATTCTAAATTTTTGAGGAGGCAGACCCGAGCCCAAGAAGGGAAATGGAGGTGATGTGCAGCGTCCCAAAAAGAACTGTGCTAAGTGTGGCCATGCTCACAGTAGAGCGTGCAGACAAGGCAGTAATGCCTGTTTCGGTTGCGGTAAGAGTGGACACATTGTTTAGGACTGCCCACAGAAGAGGGGTTAAGCTGGAGGTAATGCTCATCCAAGGCCTAATCCACAGGGTGAAGTAGCAGCCGAGCCTCCTAAGAGGAACAGGTTCTACGCCGTGAATGGAAAGGAGGAGTAGGAGAAGTCCGCTGATGTAGTCACAGGTATGCTGCAAGTATTCTCAACTTCTTTTATGATTTACTTGATCAAGCGTCTGCGCTTTCAATTGTAACTCTGTTACTCTTTCTTACTTTTGAGATATTGCCAAAAGTTCTGAATGATACTATAGTGGTTAGTACACCTTTAGGAGAAAATGTAAGAAATGATAGAGTATACAAGTATTGCCCAATAGTAATATGTGGTAAGACTATGTGTGCACACTTGGTTGAGTTACCAATGCATGGTTTACCAATGCATGGTTTTGATGTTATTCTTGGCACCGACTAACTTCATAGCGGTTATGCTTGTATGGATTGTCATAGTAAGGTTGTGAGATTTCGTTTCCCTAATGAAAAAGAGCTGGTCTGGGAGGGGTACAACTCAAGTTGTCCTAATCCCTTGATTTCAAACCTTAAGTCCAATAAAATGATGTCCAAGGGGTTATTGTGTTATCGTGTTAGTGTTAACGATTTAGATCATGATGTTCCTTCTATAGACTCAGTGCCTGTAATGAATGAGTTTCTAGATGTGTTTCCTGATGATTTTCCTTGACTTTCTCCCCCTCGAGAGATTGACTTTGGTATCGACTTAGAACCCGAAACTAAACCAATATCATTTCCTTCTTACTGAATGGCTCCGGCAGATATAAAAGAGTTGAAGTTGAAGTTCAAAGATCTGACTAATAAGGGTTTCATTCAGCCGAGCATATCCCCTTGGAGCGCTGCAGTGTTGTTTGTGAAATGCAAAGATGGAACCCTTACGATGTGTATCGATTATGGTAGCTCAACAAAGTCACGATCAATAATAAGTATCCACATCCCATAATAGATGACTTGTTCGACTAACTCCAAGGTTGTAGTTTCTTCTCAAAGATTGATCTTCGTTCAGAGTACCATAAACTTAGGGTTAGGGATGAAGATGATCAAAGACGACTTTTCATACCGTTACGGTCATTACAAGTTTCTAGTTATGTCATTGGGTCTCAGTAATGCACCTGCTACATTTATGAATCTCATGAACAGAGTCTTCCATGAATACCTTGACTCTTTCATCATTGTATTCATTTGATGACATTCTCATATACTATAAGACCAAGGAAGAGTATTAATAGCATTGACAGTAACCTTGCAGGTACATAGACAACATTGGCTGTATGCCAAATTCAGCACGTGTGAATTCTGTCTTAGATTAGTGACCTTCCTGGGTCATCTTGTGTCCTATAAAGGTGTAGAGGTAGACCCCAGGAAGACTAAGGCTGTTAAGAGCTGGCCAAAACCTCTTACTCCAAGAGATATCTGCATCTTCTTGGGATTGGCCTGTTATTATCACAGGTTCGTAAAGGGTTTTTCTACCATTGTTTCCCCTCTCACAACATTGACGAAGAATAAAGTCAAGTTTCAATTGGGGGAGACTTGTGAGAAGAGTTTCCAGGATCTCAAGGACATACTCACTTCAGCCCCGGTGCTTACTTTGCCTAAGTGTGGAGAGACTTACACTTTTTGTTGTGATATATCTAGGGTTGGTTTGGGTTTTGTTCTTATGCAGGGTGGTAAGGTGATAGCTTATGCATCCTGAAAGCTCAAGGTTCATAAAAAGAATTATCCCACTCATTACATGGAGTTGGAAGTTGTGGTGTTTGCACAAAAAACTGTGGAGGCACTACTTGTATGGAGTGCATGTGGATGCGTTCACAGACCACAAAAGTCTCCTATACGTGTTCACACAGAGGGAGTTGAATCTACATCAACGGAGGTGGTTGGAGCTGTTGAAGTAGTATGAATGTCCACTACCATCCAGGTAAGGCTAATGTAGTAGCTGATGCTTTGAGAAGGATGAGCATGGGACGTACAACCCATGTTTAGGATGATAAGAAGGACTTGGTGAAAGATATACAAGACTAGTAAGACTAGGTGTGCTGTTAGTTGACTCTACTAGTGGAGGTGTTTCAGTTCATCCTAGTAGTTGAAGTCAAGAAGGGTCAGCATCTTGATACTGTGTTGATGAAGGCAAAGGACTCAGTGTTGATAAAGATGAATGAGTCTTTTTCTTTGGGAGGTGACGGCGATCATAGGTACCAGGACATGCTGTGTGTACCCGATGTGGATGATTTGCGGACCAGAATTGTTGCAGAGTCCCATGGTTCCAGATATTCCTTAAATCTAGGTTCCACTTAGATGCATCATGATCTTAAGACGATCTATTGTTGGGATGGTATAACATTTTTGAAAATCATACGTTTGATTAATATCTCAATAGGTTCTTAAGAATGTGTATCACGGGTAAATAGGCGTCCCAATGACCAATATTTAAATATATTGGGCATATTAGAAAATTATGGGCATGGTAGAAAACGTTGTCTTAGAGAGTGTTAGCAAAATTTTTAAGTATCTATGAGTTTGAGTAATGAATGTACCTGAAATGAAGATCCTAAGCTAATCAAAAAGTCATCTTTACAAATCACATGAACTACATCAAAATGTCAAGCCTAGTACCATAACACATAACCATTTCAAAGGATCATGAAGATTAAACAGTGCCCAAGGACATAGTGAAGATCCTTAGGACAATAGGTAAACATTCCCAAATGAATTATAAATAATAGTTAGTTAGGAAAGTGCAACCAACCCATGCGCAAGCACATGTGCAAGACACGTGAAGAAGCTGCCAAAGGAGGGGACCACCCTAACCGAAATCGGTTAAGGTATACGTACACAAGGGACCACTCCATTTGGGGCCTAAACTCCCTAGAAATTATAGACTATAAAATACTGCCCTATATAACTAAATAACCTAGGACTAACGGAATTGGAACCATTAGTGCACCCGACAACTTAGGACCAAAACTGGGTTGACACTAACCTAGTACTAGTTAAAGAGACAACCTAGTGCGTAAACTATGATGGTCCAAAAGGTTAATTATGGTCATAAAAACTTAGGGGTACTTTAGTAATTCCCCAGGTTACCTAATTAATTAATTTAGAAAATTAATTAATTAATTTTAAAAGGCTAAAACCGAAAATAAAAAAGAAATTTTCAGATTTTGGGTAAGACAAGAAAGGGACAACCTAGTACCTAACCTAAGATGGTCCAAAGAGTTAGTTAAGATCCTAAAGACTTAAGTGTAATATATTAATTAACATAGGATACTTAATTAATTGATTTATCAACATAATTAATTAATTTAAAGGGGCAAAATCGAAATCACAAAGCAATATCCAGATTTCGGTTAAAACAAGAAAAAGACAACCTAGTACCTAACCTACGATGGTTCAAAGTATAAATTATGGTTATAAAACTTCACGGTACGTTTGTAATTACCCTAGGTAACTTAATTAACTGAATTAGACATTTAATTAATTAAATTAAAGAGGTTTTATTGAAATTCTTACACTAACCTAGTACAACTCAAGAAAATCCTAGTAGTTTACCTAGGATAGTCTAAAAGGGTTAACTTTTGTTCCAATAATTTAGGGTAACTTTAATAGTTACCATAGGTACCTTAAATAATTAAATTATCAATTTAATTAATTAATTTAAAGGGGCAAAACAAAATTCGTAGAAAAAGTGGCAGATTAACCATGTTTTGTGTTTTCCTAGTTCTAGTCAATCTTGGAGGGGCTTTTTAGTAAATAGTTAATTAATTAATTTAATTAACTTAAAACCCTAAGTTGAATGAGTCATGATAAGTTCATACACATAAAATCACTGTCAAACTCATAGACAAAATGGATGCAAAAACAGTAAGCAACGAACGCAAGAAAAAGGCAGAAAATTTATCGATTTCTCTAGGGGGATTTTAAGGTTTCTTGAAGGTTTCGTTCAAGTTGGTATTCATTGATTAATTTCCACATAAGTTATGGGTTTATCTACTGGACTTGTTTCTCCTGGAGAACTTTCTCTCAAATGATTCAAAGATCTTGAATATGAGGGTTGCTTCCCGTCGTTCTTGTCGAACTCCTTTCTCTAGTATCCTTGTTACGATATCAATGTTGAATAGGTTAGAAATTATGTTGTTTGTATTTGGTGCTGGTTAATCTAAATTTGTATGGTTTTTGTTTGAATGAACCTATTAATTGGACTTGTTTGATTCTAAGTGTTGTTATGTGAATTAAAAGAATGATACTATGTTAAAGATATGCCCGAAAATGTTATGTATGAAGATGTTACGGTCTGTTGTGCATACTTTCTGTTAATATGAAGATATAAAGATGATATATTCATCACATTCTAATATTATTCTATGAAAGAAGTTTAAAAAAACGTTATGCCTAAAGATATCTTATAAGATTAGCTAAAAAGATCTCCGTGAAATCATAATTTGTGTGAAAGTTTGGCTTATGTCAACAAAATGGCTAACAAAACATTATTCAAAATTTAAATGGGAATTGACTATAATTGTATCGCTAAATAAGTAAAAGATTGGCTAATGAAAAATATATCCCAAATGGAGCATAATTGAACAAAACTTTTTCTTATGCCAACAAAATAGTTATGAAATCTATAGCCAATTGCTTATGTCAATAATAATCTTATACTAATATAGTGTCTAACACTACATTTTCAAAAAAGTTATAGGGAATTGGCTATAAAAATTATGTTAAATAACTAAAAGATTGGCTAACGTATAATGTATAGAAACTTAAGCATGTTGAACATGAAAATTGGCTTATGCCAACAAATATGTTGAGGTCCTATATGTTGGGCCGTCACTTGAGATTTCTAGTGCTACATCAACGATTTCAAAGTCTCGTGTATATGAAATGTATAATTGTAAAACATGAAATAATGAAATCAGTGGCATGATCAATAGAGAATTTCTTATGAAAGGTAATGAATATATAGTGTAAAGAATGACTCACTATAAGGTAGGGAAATCATTCCTTAGTCTTTAGATTACTTACATCGACTTATTGTGGGTATGGGACTACAATAAATCATTGCACTTGTAAGTAAAACATACAACCAAAATAATTATTGAACTACACAACAACAAGAAGAAAAAGATTGAAAAATAATGTAAGTGTACAAAGAGGAGCTCTCGGCCTAAGAGGATCAAATATGTCAAATCTTTGCCCGAGTTGTTCTAAAATTATGTTGATGATACTAATGTCTTGTAATCATATAGAAAATGAGTTGTGTGCTTTTAATGAATTAAAATACATCATATTCATACCACAATTCCCAACTAATGATTTTGGAAAGTCTAGTGACTAGGCATTCCAGAAATAGCATGTTGTTTATGAAGAAGTTTCTTTGATCATGCGTATCCTTATGTTTATGTGTGAATACACCCATACTTAGTAAATGTGGTGTACTAACCCCTACTATTTACTATTTTATAGATGCAGGTTAAGGGACAGATTGATGACTCTTGCAATGGTTTGGACATCAACGTTTCTTCAGACCATTTGGTAGGTCCTTTTGATTTCGAGGATGCTAGACTTCTATTTTCACCTTAGTTTTAGAAAAATCTAGGTGATGTTGTCCCTAGCGTTTCTTTCGTACTTCCATTTTGAAGCTTTTATAATAAGGTCGTGTTTGGCAAACGTATTTATGGTATATTCTTATTCTATTTAAAATTGATTCTTATGATATATGGTTGTTATATTTATGTTGATCTTAGTATATGATGAATTAATGAATAAATATATGAAGTCTATGTATACTTCATACATTTTAGTTTTAAATTTTCCCCCAATACTAACCATATGACTGTGATGAATGCAAGATCAGGCTTGTCTACAACCTCTGAGAGGTCAGCGACGCTGGTTGCGATTCGAATTCAAGAATCCGGGTCGTAACAAACTTGGTATCAGAGCGAGGTTATAGTAACTAGGAACTAGAGATCAAACACAACCACGTTATGTAGTTTCTACTTTATGTTTGTGAAGCGCGCCACAATTATGACTCAGAGACTAAGCGATGCTAGGCGATTCTTTCTTTTTCTACTCTTTATCATGCTATAGAGCTTTGTCACTTTGTGTCAATATAATATGTAACTTCCTTATTGTGTGAATGCGTAGAAGAATACACACAATAATTAGGATGGCCAAGTGGTCTACGGCGCCAGGCTCAAATCTGGCCTTCCCAATAAGGCGCCATAATGGAATTGCCCAACGTAGACGAAAGATGTGTGGTGAGTGGGGTTGTTCGCATGGAGGTTAATGCATGCTAATGTCTAAATGCCTGCTATGAGTATTGATGAGGATGAGAAGGATAAGTTGGCTACATACCAACTCAATAACTTGGCATAGACATGGATTTGCTTCATAATTGTTTTGCTTTAATAGACTATAGAAATAGGGTACTCGGGCTTCAGTTTCCAAATAAGTTGGGCTAAAATGAGTAGGGTGTGGTTTAAATCGAACAGGCCAAGGAAGATGCTCAGCCTCGGACAAATGATGTAGCTGAACCCCCCCAAGAGAAATCGATTTTATGCGTTGAAAGGAGGAGAGGAACAACACATGTGCATGGATGTGGATAATGGTATCTTGATTGTCTTCTCCATTCCTGTTTATGCATTATTAGATCCAGAATCTACCTTGTATATGGTTAATCCTTTTATGGCTAATCAATTGGACTTATTTCCTAATATCTTACATGGATCATTTCTAGTTAGTACTCCCTTAGGAGACAGTGTTAAGGGCGAAGGGTTATGTAGATAAATAGATGTCATAGTGTGAAGTCCCTTTGAAATTAAGTTGGGCGTCATTAGGTTCAAATTTTAAGGCCAATAAGAAGTTATCAAAGAGGTTAGATATACTCTTACTAAGTATGATTTATGTTAACAAACTCTAAGTTTAAGTGCTTTAGTGTATTTCATGTGGTAAGTTCCTAATTGTATGTCTCATAATAGCACTATGTGAGTTAAAACAAATTGATGTTGCATTTTATGATGTTATTTTTGTGTAGCCGAGGCATGTTTTTTGTGTTACATGATTTGTGATGTGCATTAAGTTAAGTGTGATTGAGAAGGAAATTCCACAATCTCAAATATGAAGCTTAAGACAAGATTGAATAATCTGCATCATCCAAATAAGTGTGGATCAGATATTCACAAAAGAGAAACATTTAAGTATGATAAGGTAACTTTTAAAGTCACCCTCTTTGTTTAAATGATGTGTAAGTGTCATTTGGGGGAAAATGTTCCGTAGGACGGGATAATATAACATTCCAGAAAATAATACGTTTAATAAAAATCCCAATGGGTTCTTAAGAATGTGTATCACAGGTAAATAGGCATCCCAATGCCTAATATCTTGAAATATTGGGAATATTAAAAAACTATGGGCATAGTAGAAAATGTTGGTTTAGAGAGTGTTAGCAAAATTTTCAAATATCTATGAGTTTGTGTAATGAATGTACGTGAAATGAAGACCCTAATCTAATTAAAAAGTCGTCTTTACAAATCACATGAACTACTAGGCACCCAAGTGTTAAGCCTGCTACCACAACACATGACTATTTAAAGGATCGTATAGATTAAACAATGCCCAAGGACATAGTGATTATACTTGGGACAATAAGTAAACATTACCAAATGAACAATAAATAATAGTTAGTTAGTAAAGTGCAACCAACCCATGTGCAAGCACATGCGCAAGGCATGTGAAGAATCTGCCAAAGGAGGGGACCTTCCTAACTGAATTCGGTTAGGGAGAAAAACGTGCACAAAGGACCACTCCATGTGGGGCCTAACATTTATACAAATTCAAGACTCTAACCTACTGCCCTAAATATCTACATGACCTAGCACTAACCGAATTGTACCCATTAGTGCACCCGACAACCTAGTAATAAAACCGGGTTGACACTAACCTAGTACTAGTTAAAGAGACAACCTAGTACCTAACCTAGGATGGTCTAAAAGGTTAGTTATGGTGCTGACAACTTTGGGGTACTTTATTAATTCCCCTATGTTACCCAATTAATTACTTAATTTAAAAGGGCTAAAACCCAATATAAAAAGAAAATTTTCAGATTTCGGTTAAGACAAGAAAGGGACAACCTATACCTAACCTAGGATGGTCCAAAGAGTTAGTTAAGATACTAACGACTTAAGGGTACATTATTAATTAACATAGGCTACTTAATTAATTAATTTAACAACTTAATTAATTAATTTAAAGGGGCAAAATCGAAATCACAAAGAAATTTATAGATTTCGGTTAAAACAAGAAAAAGACAACCTAGTACCTAACCTAGGATGGTTCAAAGGATTAGTTATGGTTATAACAACTTCAGGGTACTTTATTAATTACCCTATGTAACTTAATTAATAAAATTATCCATTTAATTAATTAAAATTAAATGGGTCAAACCGAAATTCTTACACTAACCTATTACAACTCAAAAAATATCCTAGTAATTAACCTAGGATGGTCCAAAAGGGTTAATTTTTGTTCCAATGATTTAGGGGAACTTTAATAGTTACCATATATAACTTAATTAACTAAAATTATCTATTTAATTAATTAATTTATAGGGTCAAACCAAAATTCTTAGGAAAAGTTTCAGATTTGACCAAGTATTGTGTTTTCCTAGTTATAGTGAATCTAATAGGGGATTTTTAGTAATTAGTTATTTAATTTATTTAATTAACTTACTAAAATCTAATTTGAATGATACAAGATCAGTTCATAAACATAAAAATCATGTTCAAACTCATAGACAAAAAGGACGCAAAAACAGTAGGCAACGAATGCAAGAAAAAGGCAGAAAATTTAGCGATTTCTCTAGGGCGATTTCAAGGTTTCGTTTAAGGTGGTCTTCCTAGATTAAGTTCTACATGAGGTATGAGTTTCTCTAATAGACTTATTTCTCCTATATAACTTTCTTTCGAATGATTCAAAGATCTTGAAAACTATGGTTGTTTCCCGTCGTTCTTGTCGAACTCGTTTCCCTACTTTACTTGTTACTATTTCAATGTTGAATAGGTTAGAAATCATTTTGTTGGTATGTGGTACTGGATGATCTTAAAGTATATGGTTTTTGATTAAATAATGATTGAATTAATCTTTTAATTGGACTTGTTTGATTCTAAGTGTTATTATGTGAGTCAAAAGAATGATACGATGTTAAATATATGTCCGAAAACGTTATGTATAAAGATGTAACGGTTTGCTGTGCATACTTGCTGTTAATATGAAGTTATAAAAATGATATCTTCATCAAATTGTAATATGATTCTGTCAAAGATGTTTAAAAAAACGTTATGCCTAAAGTTATGTTATAAGGTTAGATAAAAAGATCTCCGTGAAATCATAATTTGAGTGAGTGTTTGGCTTATGTCAATAAAATTGCTAACAAAAACATTATTCAAAACTTAAATGGGAATTGGCTAATGTTATCTCTAAATAAGTAAAATATTGGCTAATGAATAATTTATCCCAAATGGAGCATGATTGAATGAAAGTTTTTCTTATGCCAACAAAATAGTTATGAAATCTATAGCCAATTGTTTATGCCAATACTAATCTTATGCCAATAAATTGGCTAGCACTACATTGTTAAAAGAGTTATAGGGAATTGGATATAATATTATGTTAAATGGCTTAAATATTGGCTAATGTATAATTTATAAAAAGTTAAGCATGATGAACATTAAAATTGGTTTAGGCCAATAAATATGGTTATGAAATCTATGCCAAATTGTTTATGCCAATACTAATCGTATGCAAATAAAATGTCTAACGGTACATTGCCTAAAAGTGATGCATGTAAATGTCTATAATATTATGTTAAACAATTAAAATATTGGGTAATGTTTCATAAATATTAAATTTAAATATGAACATACGTAAAATTGGCACAAGCCAACAAAAATGGTTATGTAGTTTAATATTCAAAGGCTGAGGCCAATACTAATCATATGCAAATCTTGTGTAGTTAGAGTATCAAATGTTAATATAATCACTATTAAAATAATTCAACGAACCCATAATCAAGGTCTTGCCACTCATTGAGACAACTCCCAACATGCTATAAAAGAATGACATATGAACTCATAAAACTCATTGAATGAAGTGCTCTTCGTCCATATACGATGATATGAATCTATAACACTAAAGTAAGTAAGCAACGTGAGTTATAACATAATTAAAAAGGTCTAAAGTAAGTAATTTACCAGAATGGGGTGTTAAAGGAAGTGATATAAGTCTCACTTACACCGAAGCTACTATGTTAAAAAAATACTTACGTATGAAGGTGTTAGAATGTGTGCGCTAGTCTCATTAACACCAAAGGATGATATGTAAGGAAAATTCACATTTCATCAATGTAAAGTAAGGAGGAGCAGTCATCAATACAAGAAGTAAATCTAAATCTAGAATCAAGACTCCATAATGCTTGAGTCAACGCCAAAAGATAATGAAGAAATGAACATTAACTTAATGAGGTGAGTAATTATGTTAATCTATGATGCTAATAAAGTGGTGACAAAATTATAAAAGGCTAAGATGAACGGTGAGACAACTCTCAACCAAGCCTCAATAAAGGTCACTAAAAGTACTCACCTAAGAGAGTGTTGAATATCAAGAGACAAGTCTCAGTCATACTCTATGTAAGTGTAAGGACAATTCACACTTAATACTAATGATGAGATGAAAAATCCTCTAATGATGAATGATTCCCTCATTCTAGAAGCCAACTTACATGATGTATGAGTTAAATGTATGGAACTTTGTATTGAGCACCGATGGACTAGCTATCAGCGGTGATGCCTTCCTTCGGAAAGGGAAGAGGTTCACGTAACTCTCATGAGATGAGAATGTCCGGCATGCCGGGTATAGGTCTCTTTTTATATCCTAGTCTTTGAACATATACTGCCAACATAGGGATCTAGCAGGGTTTGACTCCATATATACGCTAGCATGTTTGGGTCACTTCCGACTAAGATTCAACCTCTTTTCGGTGTGGGAAAGACACTGATTTCATGATGCTCACATCATCTATGTCAATTAAGGTTAAAGTTACCAATGAAAGAATGAGGACAACCTTAAAGTATGAATGATAATGATATGAATGATACCGAAGGTGTTTGTGGAAGACAATAAGGAAGTGAAATCATATTCAAGTAATCACATTCGGTCATTCTTGGTAATTGCTCTTCATGTTCCCGATGAGTGTCTTAAGCTTCATCATAGGTATAGTTGGTGTTTACATCAGCGTACGAATGAATGAAATGAATATTGTGAAGTATGAATGAACGAATAAAGCAAATTCTGTGTTTGATAAAGAAGGCCCTCGGGTTGAGGTCCCATATGTTGGGCCCTCACTTAAGATGTCTTATGCTGCATCAACGATTCGAAAGTCTCGTGTATATTAAATGTATAGTATATAAAACGTTAAAGTAAGAAAATCAATGGCATGATCAATAGAGAATTGCTTATTAAAGGTAATGAATATATAGTGTAAAGAATGACTCACTATATGGTAGGGAAATAATTCCTTAGTCTTTGGATTAATTACATCGATTCATTGTGGGTATGGGACTACAATAAATCATAGAACTTGTAAGTAAAACATAGGAATAAAAGAATTAATGAATTACATAACAAGTAGAAGAAAAAGACTGAAAAAATAATCTAAGTGTACAAAGAGGAGCTCTCGACCTAAGACAATGAAAAATCTCAAATCTTCGCCCGAGTTGTTCTAAAATTATGTTTATGATACTAATGTCTTGTAATCAAATAGAAAAAGATTTGTGTGCTTTAAATGCATTAAAATCATATTCATATTACAAGTCACAACTACCGATTTTGGAAAGTTTAGTGATTAGGCTTTCCAGAAATAGCATGTTGTTTAGGAAGATTTTTTTTGTCGTGCATAGTCTTATGTGTATGTGTGAATACACCCATACTTAGTACAAGTTGTGTAGTAACCCCTACTATTTACTATTTGATAAATGCAGGATACGGGACAGATTGAGGACTCTTGCAACGGTTTGGACATCTGCGTTTCTCCAGACCGTTTTTTAGGTCCTCTTGATTTCTAGGATGCTACAGTTTCAGTCCAGCCTTAGTTTTAGAAAAATCTAGGGGATGTTGTCCCTAGCGTTTCTTTTGTACTTTCATTTGGAAGCTTTTATAATAAGGCCATGTTTGGCAAACATATTTATGATATATTCTTACTCAATTTTAAATTGATTCTTATGATAGATGGTTGTTATATTTATATTGAGCTTAATGTATGATGAATTCATGAAATAACTACATGAAGTCTATGTATACTTCATACATTTCATGATTTTAAATTTTCCGCTAAAAATAACCATATGAATGTGATGAATGTAAGATGAGTCTTGTTTGCAACCTCTGAGAGGTCAAATACGCCGGTTGCGATTCGAATTCAAGAATCCGGGTAATCACAGATGGAATGAAGAATGACATTGCAGAATATGTGGCCAAGTGTCATAAATTTCAGCAGGTTAAGGTAGAACATCTTAAGCTTGGTGATCTTACTCAAATTATTGAGGTTCCGACTTGGAAATTGGAGGCCATTAATATGGACTTCGTGGTTGGTCTTTTGAGGACTAGGAGGCAGCATGACTCCATATGAGTTATTGTGGATAGGATGACTAAGTCTACCCACTTTATCCTTGTGAAGTCTACTTACAGAGCCGAGGATTATGCGAGAATCTACATTAATGACATTGTGAGATGGCATGGTACTCCTTTGTCTATCATATCAGATAGAGGAACTCAGTTAACTTCACTTTTCTGGAGATCCTTCAAGAAGAGCTTAGACACGCAAGTGAAGCTTAGTACTGCCTTTCATCCTCATACTGATGGGCAGGTAGAGCGCACCATTCATACATTTGAGGACATGTTAAGGGTGTGTGTGATTGATTTCAAGGGTAGTTGGGACGACCATCTACCTTTGATAGAGTTCTCGTATAATAACAACTATCACTCCTGCATTAGGATGGCACCATTTTGAGGCAATGTATTGGCTGCTACTTACAGTCGGCAAAAGTCTTATGCAGACAATAGAAAACGTCCCGTAGAGTTTGATGTTGGTGACCAGGTCTATTTGAAGATATCACCTATGAAGGGGGTGATGAGGTTTGGAAGGAAGGGGAAGTTGAGTCCGAGGTATGTTTGGCCATCTGAGATCCTAGAGCGTGTGGGTGAGCTGGCCTATGAGTTTGCATTGCCTGCGGAGCTAGCTTCTATCCATCCAGTTTTTCATGTATCCATGTTAAAGAAGTGCCTAGGTAATCCAGCATCAATTCTAAAGGTGGAAAGATTGGGGGTCGATGAAGACTTTTCTATGAGGAGGTACATGTTGAGATCTTAAACAGACAGGTAAAGCGACTGAGAATCAAGGAGATTGCCACAGTAAAGGTATTGTGTAGGAATCATCTTGTTCAGGGTGCTACGTGGGAGGCCGAGGCCGATATGATATCCCACTATCCCTATCTTTTCAGTCCTTGAGGTTAGATTCCTTATTCTTAAGTAAAAATTTCCTTATCTCTCAATTCTTTGTTGCGACTGCTTGACAGTGCATGGTGGTTATGTTACGATATGACTGGTGTTGTGCTAGATTAATAAGAAGTGTCATTCGGGGACGAATGTTCCTAAGGGGGGAGGGGGGGTTAATGTAACAAACCTAAAAATATATATGCTCAGTAATGCTTAATGTGTCTAAAATGCCAATGATTAGACCGGGTTCACACGGAATTGATGCGCGTAGAACCAGACCTCTGAACCCTTGCGACATCCAAGAAAACAAACTTGGGGAGTTAGTTAACCTAGGAAAGGTTGGGTCAAGCCAGGTAGGGCTCCCGAACATGAATATTCCCTCGGATGAGTCATTACCGTACTTAAAAAGGGAAAATCTTAAGTTTGGAGGGTCTAGGGGTAAAATGGTGTTTTTCCAAGCTATGGCTAGTATCGTACTTACCCTAGTTATGTAATTCACTATTTAATTAATAAGGTGGAAGGGAATTTTTGGGAGAGAGGGCGGAATTTCCCTTTTAGAAAAAATCTTTCTCCACCCGGGTTCGAACCTAGGATGGAGCAATGATTTAAATAGTTTTATTTAAATTGGAAAATTAATTTAATTAATTAATATATATTAGATGATTAAAGATAAAGGAAAATCATATTTTTAAAGGTTTGAAAGTTTCCTAGTTTACTAAGTCTAAGCTACTCCATCTAATTCTAAACTACCTTTCATGTTTTAACTCTCTCTCTCACACGTCAGTATTTGTGTTTTCTTTCCACGTTCACACAGCCTAAGCACAAGAACTGATTAGAAACAAAAATTTCTTCACACTTGAAGAACTTACACGTTAAAAACATATACAAAACATAACAAAAAATGTTAAGGAAAAAGGGAGGGGTTTTTCTATCGAGTTATTGTTGAAGCTTTCGGACTTGGACTTGATTTTGGAGAGGGTCTTTGGGAAGCAAGTGCAGGTTTGAAGGTCAGAATAAGGTATGAGTTTTCTTAATCTTGGTCCCTTTCCCAAGATACACTTAAGACATAGATAAATCTATTCCGAAAACTAGGGTTGTTCCGTGTTGCATGTCCCTATCACTAGCTCCCATCGATTTAGTTTGGGTATCTTTGGTGGTATAAATTAGGACGTAATGTGTTTTCGTGATGATTACGTTCATGTATGTATATTTGGAATTATGTGAATATTTAGCATGCTGTCCGAAACTATGTGTTTATGTGTGTGCAATGTGTATCGGAGACATATACTCTTGGTTTGATGTTCGAAAATTACATGTTATGGTTGTACTCTTACGTGCACAAACTTTTATAAATCCTTATGTTCATATGAAGTATAATGTGGATGATTTGAATGGAAATTATAGCTAAATGAATCCATGAAAATGCACCTAAAGATGTGCAAAATGATCCATTAATTACCCTAAAAACTAACATGTAAACGTTGATGAAAATGGGCTGAAAACATATATAATTTCCATCATATTGTTGATGAGTTTCAGCCAAGCTAAGTGGTATATCATTTTATCTAAAATGAATTTAAAATAAGTGAGTTCACTGAGAATTGAACCCGTGAATTCACCATGTTAAAGATCTTAGAAATAAAGTGATAGAAAAATAATGTGGCATATGGGATTCAAACCCGTGTGCCTTGACCAAAACATGAAAAAGATAATGAAAAATAAAAATGAGAGGTGTGGGGATCGAAACCACAACTTCTCGGTTAAACTTAAGGAATAATTAAAAGATAAATAAAAGTTGAGGCATGTGGGAATCGAAACCACGACATCTCGGCTGAATAAAGGAAATTAAGCAGAAAATAAAGTGGGGTTGTGGGGGTTCGATCCCACATCCTCTCGGTCAAACGAAAATGGCTTAAGCAAAAAAGAACAAAAGAAAATGAGGTTCTGGGGGTTCGATCCCACATCCTCTTTGTCCCAAACGAACGTAAAATAAAGAAATTAAGGGAAAATGAAGAGAAGGCGTTGGGGATCGATCTTGGGTCCCAAAGACGAGTGGATCAAACTAAAATAAATAAAAATATAAGTGTTGTCCAAGGGATTCGAAATAGGGTTCCCTTGCCCTATTTATATATTGATGCATAAGACATACGTGAATAAATGTTCAAAATAATATTTCCTACATAGATCGAAATCGATGATATTTCATACATACAAGATGCATAAGTATTGTATCACAATCATAGGAAGATATGAATCACTTTAACGAACTATGAATGAAGCCTCATGGCTTGCATACGTTTAAAAGTAAGTGAACCTAAGATGTATGTAATTGAAAGAATGTAACCCTAGAAGGGTTAAGCAAGAGTGTGAAACACACGAAAAAGGCCAAGTGAATTGGCATATGATGAAATGAACATTCACGAAAAATGGGTCAGTAATTATGGACAGCAAATAGGCTAAAGTTAATGAATGCGGTGACAACATGATAAGAGGCTAATGTGAAAGATGAGAGCAATATCAAATGATCCTAAGTAAATGTTACCAAAACGTACTCATCTATGAGAGTGTAAAGTTAATGAAGAGACTAGTCTCTATGAAAACTCTAATGAAATTATTGAGTTTAATGTATACGTAATACTGATGATGAGATGAGAAATCATCTAATGAGCTATGATGTCCTCATACTAGAAGCCAATTTCCCTGACGTATGAGTTGAAAGTAATTGAACTTTATATTGAGTACCGATAGTCTAGTTATGATTGGTGATGCCATCTTTCGGGAAGGTCGGAGGTTCACGTAACTCTAATGAGATGAGACTGTCCAGCATGCCGGGTATGTGTCTCCTTATATCTCCTAGTCTTTGAACCTTTACTGCCAATATAGGGATATAGAGGGTTCAATTCCCTATATACGCTAGCATGTTTTGGTTTACCTTGGCCGGTGATTCCACCTCTTTTTGGTGTGGGGATGACATCCTGGATTTCATGATGCTCACATGATCTATGTCAGCTAAGGTTAAAGTTCCCAAAGAAAGAATGAGGCCAACCTCAAATGATGCACATAATAAAATGAACCATACCAAAGGTGTTAGGATAGGATAATCAAGAGGTTAGCTATACTCAAGTAATGAAACTAGGTTATTATTGATCCTTGCATAGCAAACCAGATGAGAATCTTAAAACTACATCCTAGGTATGACTAGTGGTTGCACTAGTATATGAATGAACAAAATGGAGTACGTTTGAATGAATGAAGCAGAATCTGTGTTTGCTAAAGAAGGATCCCTAGTTGAGGTCCCATATGTTGAGCCCTCATTTTGGGAAGTCTTAATGTCAAGTCAATGATTCACGGTCTCATGACATATGATCGAATGATATGAAATATGTTATGTGCTATATGTAATGTGTTATATGTTGTGTGCAATATGATACGTATGATGATGCATGTTACTGTAACATTCTGAAAAATTACCTTCTAATGAAGAGCTAATAGGTTTTAAAGAATTCATCTTCGGGACATATAGGCATTCCAATGCGCAATATTGTGAAATATTGGGCATAGTATGGAAAATTTTCTCAGGGTATTAGCCAATTTCTATATAATATCCAAATAAGCAAAACATTGGGCACATTCGAAAATTTTGGCATAAAGGGTTAGACAATTTTCTAACATTAATGATCTTGTTTACAATATGTACCTGCAATGAATACCCTAAGCTAAAAGAAAAACACGTTCAGATTAGTTTCACGCAAAGTACTAGGCATCCAAGTGTCAAGCGTAGTACCATTCCACATGACCATTTAAAATGATCATGTAAATTAAGCCGTGCGAAAGGACATAGTGAGGATACTTGGGACAATAATTAAATATTCCACATAGGACATAAATAATAGTTATTTTAGGAAAGTGCGACCAACCCATGTGAAAGCACATGTGCGAGACATGTTAAGAAGCAGCCAAAGGAGGGGACCACCCTAACCGAATTAGTTAGGGGGGAAAACGTGCACAAGGGACCACTCCATATGAGGACTAACCTTTCTACAAATCTAGACTCTAACCTACTTCCCTAAATAACTAAATGACCTAGGACTAACCGAATTGGACCCATTAGTGCACCTGACAACCTAGGACCAAAACCTGGTTGACACTAACCTATTACTAGTTAAAGAGACAAACTAATACCTAACTTAGGATGGTCGAAAAGGTTATTTGTGGTACTTACCACTTAGGGTACTTTAGTAATTCCCCTAGGTTAACTAAATAATTAACTAATTTAATTTAAAAGGGCTAAAACCGAAAAAAAAGGAATTTTTAGATTTCAATAAAGACAAGAAAAAGACAACCTAGTATCTAACCTAGGATGGTCCAAAGAATTAGTTATGGTTGTAAAGACTTAAAGGTACTTTAGTAATTAACCTAGGTCACATAATTAATTAAATTTAACATTTAATTAATTAAATTAAAGGTGTCAAACCTAAATTCTTTTGCTAACCTAGTACAATTCAAGAAATACCCTAGTACTTAACCTAGGATGGTGCTAAAGGGTTGATTATAGTTCGAATGACTTAGATGTACTTTAGTAATTACCCTAGGTACATAAACTAATTAAATTAAGGATTTATTAAATAATATAAAGTCAAAATATTGACCTAAACCATAGTCAAGACACTTTTCAAGATTTGACTAAGTGTTATGTTCTTCTATGTTTAGTCAAATTAGGAGGGGTATTTTTGTAATTGTTTAATTAGTTTATTAAGTTAAATTATTAAGCCTAAGTTTTGTTATTCAATTTCAGTTCCTAAACCTAAAAATCACGATCAAAATGATGAGACTAACGATGCTAAGAGAGTAGGTGACAAACCGCAAGAAAAACGTAGAACGCTAAAGAGTTATTAAGCGAATTCAAGGTTTTCTTCAAGGTTTCATTCAAGATGATATTCGTAGATTAAATTATACATAAGGTATGGGTTTCTCTCCAGTAATTAATTCTACAAGAGAACTTTCTTTCGAATGATTCAAAGATCTTGAAAACTAGGGTTGTTTCCCGTCGTTCTTGTCGAACTCCTTTCCCTAGTATCCTTGTTACGATTTCAATGTTGAATAGGTTAGAAATCATGTTGTTGGCATGTGGTTCTGTATGGTGTTAATGTGTATGGTTTATTATTAAATAATGAATGAATGAACCTATGAATTGGACTCATTTGATGCTAAGTATTATTATGTGAATTAAAAGAATAATGCTTTGTTAAATATATGTTAGAAAATGTTAGGTATGAAGATGTTACGATCTGTCGTGCAGACTTGCTTTTAATATGACGTCATGAATACGTTAAAGTCATCAAATATTAATATGATTCTCTGCATTACTACTTTAAAATGTTACTCTAATGTCATGAACTAAAATTGGATTAACAAAGACACTATGAAATCATATCTTGAATGAATTGGCTATATGGTTCCAATAAAAATGGCTAACTCTAGTTGTCAAAATGAATATATGATAATGGATAGAAACTTAAGTAAATGATTAAAATATTGTCTAAGGGTTCATACATGTGGCAAATTAAATATGAACATACGTAAAATTTGCTTATGCCAATAAGAATGAATTCGCTAGTCTAACATCCCAAATCTTGAGCCAATACTACTCATATGCTAAATCTTGTGTAATTAATGTACCATATGATAATATAAGAACTTCTAAAGTAATATCAATGAATCCATAACCAAGGGAAGGACACTCATTTGGACAACTCCCAACATGCTCTAAAAGAATGACATATAAACACATGAAACTCATTGAGTGAAGTGCTCATCGTCCATAAATGATGATATGAATCTACTACACTAAACTTAGTAAGTAACGTGAGTTATCAGATAATTAAAGGGGTCTAATGTAACTAAGTTACCAAAATGGGGTGTTAAAGGAAGTGAGACAAGTCTCACTTACACCTAAGCTACTATGTTAGAAGAATACTCACGTATGAAGGTTTTAGAAGTTGTGAGCCTATCTCATTAAAACAAATGGATGATATGTAAGGAAAATTCATATTTCATTAATATAAAGTAAGGATGACCAGTCATCAATAGAGTAAGTAAATCTCAATCTAGAAGCAAGCCTCCATAATGCTTGAGTCAACACTAGAAGATAAAGAGGAAATGAACATTCACATAAAGGGGTGAGTAATTATGAAAAGAAAATGTGCTAATGTTAATGATTGTGGTGAGAACATGATAAGAGGCTAATGTGAAAGATGAGAGAAACCTCAAATGAGCCTAAGTAAATGTTACCAAAACATACTCACCTATGAGAGTGTAAAGCTAAAGAACAGACCAGTCTCTACGAACACTCTAACAAAATTATTGAGATTAATGTATACTTAATACTAATGGTGAGATGAGAAATAATCTATTGAGCTATGATGTCCTCATTCTAGAACCCAACTTCCATGACGTATGAGTTGAATGTAATGGAACTTTATACTGAGCACCAATACGCTAGCTATGAGCGGTAATGCCTTCTTTCAGGAAGGACGGAGGTTAAGAAACTCTAATGAGATGAGATTGTCCGGCATGCCAGGTATGGTCTCCTCATATATCTCCTAGTCTTCAAACCTATACTGCCAATATATGTATCTATCGGGGTTCAATTGCCATGTGAGCTAGCAAATTTTGGGTCACTTTGGCCGGTGATTCCACCTCTTTTTGGTGTGGGGGAGACACTGGATTTCATGATGCTCACATGATCTATGTCGGTTAAGGTTAACGTTCTCTAAGAAAGAATGAGTCCAGCCGCAAAGAATGAAAGATAATAAAATGAACGATACCGAAGGTGTTTGTGCAAGTCAATCAGGAGGTGAAATCAGATTCAAGTAATGACATTAGGTCATTCTTGGTCATTGCACTTCATGATCCCGATGACAGTATTAAACTTCATCCTAGGTATAGCTTGTGTTTACGTCATCCTAAGAAAGAATGAAATGAATAATGTGAAGTACGAATGAATGAATGAAGCGGAGTCTATGTTTGCTAAGAAGGCCCTCGGTTTGAGGTCCCATATGTTGGGCCCTCACTTGAGATGTCTTAATGTTACATCAATGATTCTAATGTCTCGTGTAAATGAAATGTATAATATATAAAACATGAAAGTAATGAAATCAATGGGATGATCAATAGAGAATTTCTTATGAAAGGTAATGAATATATAGTGTAAAGAATGACTCACTATAAGGTAGGGAAATTATTCCTTGGTGCTTGGATTACTTACTTGATTCATTGTGGGTATGGGACTACAATGAATCATTGCACTTGTAAGTAAAACATAGGATCAAAAGAATTATTGAACCACACAACAAGAAGAAGAAAAAGACAGAAAAATAAATAAGGCTTGTGCGAATATTGGAGCATGAATAGATGCCTCAAGGTATATATAAACATGGTTTATAACCAACTAATGGGCATACATTGGCTTATAAATACATTCATACCCAATTTAAGAATGAAATATTTATCTTGTAAGTAAGGTAGCCAATAATAGAGCATGGATTATGAATCAACTAAAGAATGGGCATAACCAATAAATATTGGTATATATATAAAATAATACCCAAAGGAAATAAGAATGAAGAATCTAAAGTATAGTAGCCAAATCATCTCCTTCGTCTTATGAATTTCTTACTCAATTCATTGTAGGTATGGAACTACAATGACCATTGCACTTGTAAGTGAAACATAAGATTAAAGGAAATCATTGAACTACATAACAAAAAGAAGAAACAGACTGAAAAATAATCTAAGTGTCAAAAATAGGGCTCTCGGGTTTGGACTATCAATTTCCAAATCTTCGCTCGAATTGTTCTATAATTAGTGGATAATACTAATGTTTTTTATAATATAGAAAAGGATTTGTGTGCTTTTGATGAATTAAAATACATCATATTCATACCACAATTTACATCTAACGATTTAGGAATGTCTAGTCACTAAGCTATCTAGAAATAGAATGTTGTTTAGGAAGAGCTTTTTTGATCATGCATAGCCTTATGTGTATATGTGCATACACCCATACTTAGTACAAGTGGTGTACTAACCCCTACTATTACTATTTTATAGCTTCTGGTTAAGGGATAAATTAACGACTCTTGCAACGGTTTTGACATCAGCATTTCTCCATACAAATTGGCAGGTCCTAATTATTTCGAGGATGCCATAATTTTAGTCTAGCCTTAGTTTTAGACAAAGTTAGTGGATATTGTCCCTAGTGTTTATTTTGTACTTTTATTTTGAATATTTTGTAATAAGGCTGTGTTTGGCAAACATAATTATGCTATATTCTTATTCTTTTTCGAATTAACTCTTTTGATAGATGGTTGTTACATTTATGTTTAGCTACGTATATGATGAATTCAAGAAATTACTATGTGAAGTATATTTATACTTCATACGTTTAATTGTTCTAAATTTTCTGCTAAAATAAACCATATTAATGTGATTAATGCAAGATGAAGCTTGTCTGCGACCTCTGAGAGGTCAAAAACGCCGGTTGAAGTTCGGATTCCAGAATCCAGGTCGTGACAGTTACTCTCATGGAATTACTTTCCTATATCCAATTTGACAAGTCCGTAAACATTCCTAGTCTAATTTGGCAATTCCACTGACTTTCCTAATCAAAATCTTGCAACTGCACTGAATTTCCTAATACAAATTAGGCAAGTCCATTCACTTGACTTTCCATAAACCAAGTTGTTAGGAAAGATCTATTATTAATCATGCATGTCCTTGCTGTGTTCTTGCATATACCCATACATAGTACAAGTGTGTACTAATCCAATACAATATCTACATTTAGGTGCAGGCACATGTGGACGTTAAATCTTACAGTACGACATTGCAACTATCCGGACGTGGAGCTTTCTTTTGGATTTGGTAGGCCCTCAAGCTTTCGAGGATGTCTACTATTATTTTATAGCTTAGATGTAGGCTTTAGCTAGTGGATCCTTTTCCACTAGAGTTTCATTTCCACTTTCATTTCAGACTTTGTATTGGTGCCGTTTTTGGAAAAATACGTTTAATGCAATTATGAACTATATCTTTCATTTGATGATCTTAATATTAGATGGTTGATTGTGAACGTTTATGAGTTTAAGTAGAATGAGTTACATGAATTCTAAGTAATAAAAAGTTCAAATTTTCCGCTAAAATTAACCTAGATGAAGTAACAATGACGTATGTAGGCTTGTCTTCGACCTCTGAGAGGTCAACGACACCGGTCTCGTCTGGGGTCTAGAATCCGATTGTGATACAGTGTATCATGTTTCATGAAGTTTTGGAGGTCACGTCCAAGAACATCCATGTCGTTCGAAAGGTTTTCCTTGAAACAACATTGTGTGTCTTGGCATATTTTGTCGAGTTTTATGTATTTTTTGATGAAATTGATGTTGGAGGTCCTGAACTCGTAAACAAACATATTTAGGTTGGAAACGTCCGGGAAAAAATCCCTATGGAAAATCCAAGGGTCCTTGAGGAATGACCCACATTGGTGGCCAAAACTGCCCAAGGTACTCCCCCCTACAAAGGCAATTGAGGACTAGTAGGTTGGTTCACGCCCGGTAGGTCGAGGGCATCGATGGGTACTAAGCCTAGGGATATTAAGATCTCATTTTCATGTTTTTGTACCAAACAACATCTAGATAGTATGGTCCATTTATGGAGAAATGGTTCGTCTGTTTCCAAGTCGGTAATGGGTTTGTAATTCGCCTGCTTCACTGAAAAGTGAAGGGTTGACTTGGTAAATTCACCCTACGTACAAATAATTGTTTAGGCATTTACTTAGGGGCATTTTAGGTATTTAAAGTGGGTTTATAAGTCCTATATACCAAGATGAACTCATTCTTCCAAATCAAAACCCAAAAATTGTTAAGAAATACTATAGAAATCTATTGAAACAAAAGCTGAAGGAAAAAGATCTTGAATTGGATATTTGAGTGGTGATTATTCATCAATTTTGTGGATTAACATGATTGTGGTATGATTTTTGATATTTGAAACTCTATTCATGAAGGATCCCAAAATTCAAAGAGATTTCTTATGTTTTCAAAGATGAACTTGTCCGATTTTATGATATATAATGGGTTCTTGCATTAAAGGTTTTGAATCACTACATATTGATTATATTGATGTTAATCAGATTATTTTAACATAACTAACCTATGCACTCATATAATTGATGAACCCTAGTTTTTGACTACTTTATGGGTTAATTGATATTGTCTTAACGCTTATGAATTCTAGTGTAGTTTTCTATGGGCTATTGAATGATGTAAGAATTGTATTCAATTGATGTCTAGGTTGTCTTAGATAGATAAATCTATATTTTATTGACTTATATTCATAGAGAATTATAATTTTTGTATTGAATTGATGTTCATGGCCATGGTTAAGAGCTTTCGGTATTGAATTGGATGATTTAGCTATGGAATGATGTGGTGAGAATGTATTGGTGGTATGATACCCTAATTATCTTTATTTTATGTAATTTATCTCTTGAATTATGTTGTTATTGGTACGGTCCTGTTATGGTGGTAGTGCTATGTACTTTACTTGTAATTGATGTGTCCTCGTCGGTGTTACTTTATGTACTATGACGATCATGGCCTTGTCGACATTACTTTATATATTGTGATGATGTGTGTAGTTGATTATGTGGAGTATGATCATATCTATCTACATGTGGTTAAGGTTAAAGTATGTTTTCTTCTATAGTTGATAGGTGATCATGTTAGACTATGAATAAGTACTTATGTGTTTAGTCTTAGAGTTGATACATGATTATTACTACTTGACTATATGAGTCTATAATTTTTATATTGATGATGATATAGTAGTGTATAGGGTGACGTAAAGATAATACTTGTTATTCCTATGTGCTTCTAGAATGATATGCAATATGTGATAAAGTGAAGTGTTTGTGTGTCTTGTGTGGTAGACTTGTGTCCCTTTCTTGATACATGCCTAAATGTAAATATGAGATTTCTCGACATAGGATTCTAAAGCCTCTTAGTCTTATATGTATGAATTACATTAGACCTTGAATGATATTAAGAAGGTGTTTGTGCGGATCCTTAAACCTAGTGGTAAGGTTATGAACCTTTAAGCTGAAAGCCATAATGGTATCGTTCTTGTATGAATTATAGACTCAAGGTTGGTTGGCTGTAACGACATCATATCATCCTTAGGAACGCCATTAAGCTATCTTCATCGTCATTTTAAGGCAACCCTAGGGGATCTCTTTTGGTACGATGAATGTGGTTGGGTTAAGAACTAGATATGAACCCTCTTCATGTGATCCTTTAACGTGAATGACTCTATAAGAAAAAAAGCTAGCACTGAATGACTCTTGTAAGGGAAGTAGCTCTATAAAGGAAGAGGCTAGAGTGAAAGGAAACCCTTGATATTTCTTAACCATGTGCATACATGAGATGTGTTCAGGTTCTACCATTTTCAAGTAGAACACATTCCATTGGAGTAGGTTACCACTCCAGATTCCATGCTTAGCTATGATGGTCAATTTCGGTTATTGGTAAGGTTCTATGAAGTTCAGGTGGTGGTATGGGAAACTATCTACACATTACACATTATAATTTGAAGATGTTACTGGGAGTCCCTAAGACTTCTCTAATAAACTAATGAATGTAATGACTTAAGTTAGAAAATCATAAATTAATAAGTACTTATCTAGAGTAGTTAAGGGTTGTCTTGTTAAAGTGTGAAAGGGCATAATGAATGGTCGCTTAGTATCTTAGCTAGAAAAGTCTTAAGGATGACTCTAGTTAGGGAAGTTAGTTGATTAAGTAGGCATGATCAAAACTTAGGTAGTTTTAAAGATTACTTAGGTAATCTTGAAGAGGTCAAGCATGGACATTCTCTTCTTGATTTACTTAAGTGAGTCTTTTGATAATCATTGGAAGGAAGAATGTCATGTTATATGTATGTTTTTGTATTAAGTGAGAATGATATTATCCTAGGTAATCTATAGTTCTCTTATGTGTATGTGAAGGGATTGTATGGGCGATCACTTCAAAACTCACTTAAGTGAACCTTAGAATCACCTTTGGTAAGGAAATCTCATGTCTATGTGTTAGGTGTGTTATAAGTGTGTATATCTCATTATTGGTGGTCTTAAGGCTCATTTAGTTGTTTCTAGAGAGGGTGTACGGGCGGTCTCATTTTGACTTACTTAAGTGATTCTTAGGATAGCTTTTATTGTGGGAATTACATTCTAGAAAGTGTCCAATATGAAGTTGAGGAATTTCACTGTAACAGTGAAGGAGTTGAATTTAAGAGTGAACTAGGTTATTGTAAAGTTCTCCTCAAAATGTGAAAAAATGGTTAACTGTTATATTATGTGTTTCTAAGGTGTTAAATGTTGTTATTATGCTTATATAATGATATTTAAATCAAAAAGACCATTTTCCCAATAAATATCCGTTTTCATGATTTTTATGCATTATGTCATACTTAGTACATGTGTTTTTACTAATTCCATGCTTTTATCTGTCTCTAAGCGCTTTTGGGAGCGAAGCTTGAATCATAGATCATTCAAGGAAGTTGAAGTATGTCTTAGATAGACTCGAGAGCATAGATGTCTTTTGTTTCTTTTATTGAAGTATTGTAATAGACTTAGTATATCTATATTAGTACTATATGGGCAGTGCCCCAAGTACTCTTGTGTCGAGAATTTGATGAAATGAGACTTAGTATTTCTTATGAGTTCTATATGAAAGAGAATTTTAAAGACTATTCGAATGTTTGTGAAAGGTTTTCATTGCACACTAATTTTCATATGTATATATGCGATGAACGGTACGAAAGGTCTTGTACAAGAGTTCCCTAACATCTAGGGTGTTCGTTCGGGATGTGACAAACTTGATATCAGAGCATAGGTTATGGAAGTGGTCTAAGGAATCCAAAAGTCTCATCAAGTCACGTCTAATAGAGTCTTTACAATCTGTATGAGTTGCGACACATCTATGGGTGAGAGGCTATAGCACGATAGAGTTTTCATTCTTTCCTACTCTTATGTCGTGTCGTAGTAAAAGTTTTGATTACTCTTTTCTTGCGGTTTTTCCTTGTGTTTATAGGAGATGAAAACTAGAAGGATGGCCACTAGAAGGTCGGAAGAGAGAAGGTATAATGAGGAGATTCCTCCGCAAGTTAAGAGAGTTGAGAAAGTTCCTCAAGGTTCTCAACATGCTCGAGGTGATCAAGTCCCTATTGTGGGTTGAGGTAATGATGTTCAGGTGGTTCCCCCTGGAAATTACTAATGGGGAAATTAGAGAGTCTTTACTTTCTTTAGCCCCACCTTTTACTACCTATGCGAATATGGGTATTGGGCCTAGAGAGAATATTCTGGAGAGCACTATGACATCTATATTGAAAGATTTTGTGAAGATGAGTCCTCATATCTTACTTGGATCTAAGGTTTGAGAGGATCCCTTTGAGTTTCTTGATAGTGTGTATAAGGTGTTGAGTGCCACAGAGTTGACTTCTAGGGAGAAGGTGGAGTTAGCTTCATACCAATTAAGCTAGGTTTCTCAAGTGGGTTACACTCAATGGAAAGATAATAGGTAGGTGAGTCGGGTCCTATTGAGTGGGAAGAGTTAAATGAAACTATTCTAGTGAAGTACATTCCCCGTGAGAGGAGGGAGGTAAAGGTAGAAGAGTTTATCAATCCCAAGCATGGAAATATGAGTGTTGAGGAATTCACATTGTTTTTTTCTAGGTTGTCTAGATATGCACCGTCCTTAGTGTCAACCCTAGGGAAGAGATGAGTAGGTTTGTGATCGGGGTCGCCCACCTAGTGAAATAATATTGTCGTACGACCATGCTACATGATGATATAACCCTAGCTAGACTTATGGTGTATGCTCAATCCATTGAGGAGTCTAATCTTTGTAGAACTACTAGAAACTTGAATAGAAGTGGTTCAAGTGATAAAAGTCAACCTAGGTTCAAGAATAAGGTTGCAACTCTAGAAGAAGCTATGGGTTCTAAGGTGAAAATTGAGAAGCGAGGAGGTTCTCAAAATGACAAGCCTACATGTGCTACTTGTGCAAAGACGAACTGTAGTGAAAGCCTTTTGGGTAACGGGAGTTCTTTTGGATGTGCTAAAGATGGACACAAAGTGAGGGATTGTCCTACTAAGGATAATAAGGAAGTTTCTCCAAAATTTATAAAAGATGATGCTCCAAAGAAGAGGTGTTTCTATGCACTCCGGACTAGAAGAGCAAAGGCGTATGAGGGTAATGATTGTGATGTTAAATTCTTTTATTTCTTTAGTGGTATGATTTCCTTCTAAGTGTGGGACTATGGTTAGTAGATGGGATAGATGGTCATAGTAGTATGTTGTATGTGCATGGAGTTTAGGAGTCTTGTTAGAATTGAATTTCATTGATTCATTGAATTGTGTATTTAATGAATTTATGATTATGTTGTAAGATGTTTTTATATAATTTTTATTGCATATTAGCACGTTTCCATTATCAATTGGTTAAAAGTTGCATTTTTGGATTTTTGAAGTATGTTCACTGTAGTATTCGTAGTTCACTGTAACATATTTCAAAAAGTTGACTAATTCACACTTTGGCTGATAATTGTTGTAATGTGGTTATAAATGATGTATATGAGCATGATGATGAACATAAAATGAGTTTGTTCTATTTGGAATGAAGGATGTGATTTTTATGGCATGATGAGTTGTAGAATTTATTCTAGTAACTTGTTATGTTGTGAATCTCTTGATCATGTGAAATTGATGTATTCATTGATTTTTGTATTTTATAATGTTTTATATTGTATGGTTATGAGTTTTTAGCTGAATCTCTACTCTAGGAATTTTTCGGAAAGTGGCAAGTGTCATTCGAGTACAAATGTTGTCCTGGTGGGGGAGAGTGTGACACCTCGAAAATGACTTAGGTGAATCTAGAAACAAACATGTTTTTCTTGAGGTTCTAAGGTTCTAAAATTGTTTATAATGTTTTATTGAGGCAGTGTCTAAAGTATTAGGGTATTGGAAGTTAAACGTCAACGGACGACTAAGATGTTCGAGGACTAGTCACCTATGTGCCTCATGTATGGTTATGTGCTTATCTGTGTGTTTTTATGAGATTATTAGGTCCTTATGTGAGTTATTTTAGTGTTCATAGGCACTGTGTAAAGTTTCAGGATGTTCGGAGATTAAACTTCCATGAACGTCCATGACGTTCAAAAGGTTAACTATGAAACAACCTTGTGTATCTTGGCATGTTTTGTTGAGTTTAATGTGTTAGTTTTCGATGATATTCATGTGGGAGGTCCTAAAATCATATACAAATATATTAGGGTTTGAAACTTCTGGGAAAATTTCCCGAAGGACCATACAAGGGTCTTTTAGGAAGGACATATATTGGTGGCCAAAACTGCACAAGGCAGTCCCACCTACGGAGGCAATCAACGCCCTGTAGGTAGAGGGAGTCTATGGTTACTTAGAATAGGGATTTTAACCTCCCATTTTCAAGGATCAGTACCAAATGACGGCGAGACAGGACGGTCCATTTGTGAACAAACGGTCCGTCTGTGGCCAAGTTGTTGATGGGTCTACAATTTGCCTGCGTTGCTGTAAAGTGAAAGGGTGAATTGGTAAATTTATCCCACGTCCAATTAAGAGTTTGGGAGGTTTCTTCAGGGTATTTTAGATATTTTAAGTGGTTTATAAGTCCTAAATACCTAGATGAACTCATTCTTCCAAATCAAAACACAAAAATCTCTAAGAAATTGTCTGGAACTCCATTGAAGCATAAACTTAAGGGAGAGCTTTGATTGGATATTTGAGTGGTGATTATTCATAAATTTCATATATTAACATCACTTAGGTATGTATTTTGATCCTTTAAACTCTATTCAGCAACAGATCCCATGATTCAAACAATTTTCTAAAGTTTTCAAAGATGAACTTGTCCGATTTTATAATCTATCCGTGGGTTCTTGCGTTAAAGGTTTTGAATCATTATATATTGATTATATTCATGTTAATTATATAATTTTACTAATTTATGGGTTAATTGATATTGTCTTTATGCTTATGAATTCTACTGTAGTTTTCTATGGGCTATTGAATGATGTAAGAATTGTATTCAATTCATGTCTAGGTTGTCTTAGATTGATAAATCAGTTTTTAGTTGACTTTGATTCATTGACTATTATAGTTTTTGTATTGAATTGATGTTCATGGTCATGGGTAAGGGCTTTTTCTATTGAATTGGATGATTTAGCTATGGATTGAAGTGGTGAGAATGGATTGGTGGTATGCTGCCCTAAATATCTTTATTTTATGTAATGTAGATCTTGAATTATGTTATGAGTTGTATGGTCCATTTATGGTAGCGGTGCTATGTGCTTTACTTGAAATTAATGTGGCCTCATCGACGTTGCTTTATATAGTAAAATGATCACGGCCTTGTCGGCATTACTTGGTATATTATGATGATGTGTGCAGTTTATTATGTTGATTATGATAATATCTATCTAAATATTGTTAAGGTTAAAGTATGTCTTTTACTATTGTTTTTAGGTGATCATGTTAGACTATGAATATGTCCTTATGTGTGTAGTCTTAGAGTTGATGCATGATTATTTCTACTTTACTATATGAGTCTATGATGGTTATATTTATGATGATATAGTAGTTTACAGGGTAACTTTAAGATGATAATGGTTATTCCTATATGATTCTATAATGATATGCTATAGGTGATAAAGTGAAGTGTTGGCTTGTCTTGTGTGGTAGACTTGTGTCCCTTACTTGATACATGCATAAATGTAACTATGAGATGTCTTGACTTAGAATGATAAATTCTCTTCGTCTTATATGTATGAACGACATGAGAACTTGAATGATATTATAAAGGTCCTTTTTGCAAAACCTTAAACGTAGTGATAAGATTATGAACCTTGAATTCGAAAGCGTAAGTGTATCCTTCTTGTATGAATAATGGAATTAAGGTTGGTTGGATAGAACGATATCATATTATCCATAGGAAAGTCATTAAGTTATCTGCGTCACCATTGTGAGGCGACCCTAGGGGACTTCTTTGGTAGGGTGAATGTTATTGTGTTATAAACTAGATATTAAACCCCTTCATGTGATCCTTTAAAGTGAATTAATCTATTAGTAGAAAAGCTAGAACCGTGTGAGTCTGGTGAGAGAATTAGCTCTAGTTAAAGGATGAGGCTAGAGTGAAAACAAACCCGTCATATTTCTTAACCATATGCGTACATGGGATGTGTACAAGTTCTACCATTGGCAAGTAGAACACCCTTCATTGTAGTAGGTTTCAACTCAGGATTCTATGCTAAGGTACCATGGTCTATGTCGGTTATTGCCTATTCTCATCATGTGGGATACCTACTAGTATTGGAGAAGTTCTATGAAGTTTAGGTTGTGGTATAGGACACTATCTAGACATTGCACAATAGGCTTTGAAGATGTTAGTGAGAGTCCCTAGGTATTTTTTAAGACCATTACTTGAATGTCCCTATGTGATGATGTCTCTTTAATGAACTATTGAATGTAATGAATTATGTTAGAAAAGCACGTTAAAGGAATAAGTACTTATTTAGAGTAGTTAAGGGTTGTGTAGTTAAGGTGTGAAGGGGGCATAGGAATTGTCACTTCGTATCTTACCTAGAAAGTCTTAAGAATGAATCTAGTTAGGGAAGATTGTTGATTCAGTAGGTATGATCCAAACATATGTAGTCTTAAGGATTATTTAGGTAATCTTGAAGACGTATATCATGGGCATTCTCTTCTTGATTTACTTAAGTATGTCTTTTGATAACCTTTGAAAGGGAAAATGTCATATTATAGGTACGTTGTTGTATTAGGCGAGAATGATCTTATCCTAGGTAATCTAAAGGATCTCTTAAGTGTGTGTGAAGGGGTTGTATGGGTGGTCACTTCACAACTCACTTTAGTTAACCTTAGAATCACCTTTGGTAACAGGATCTCATGTCTATGTATTTGGTGTTTTGTAAGTGTGTATATCTCATTATAGGTGGTCTTCAGAATTATTTACGTGTGCCTACATAGGGTGTATGGGTGGTCTCTCTTTGTTTAGCATAGCTTTCATTGATGGATTACATGCTAGAAAGTGTCTAATATGAAGTTGAGCAATATCACTATAACAATGAAGGAGTTCACTGTAACCATGAACTTGGTTACTGTAAGGTTCTCCTTATAATGTGAATAAATGGTTATGTGTTATCTTATGTGTTTCTAAGGTGTTAAATATTGTTCTTATGCTTATACTATGCTATTCAAATAAAAAAAGAGCATATTTCCGTTAAATGTACGTTTATATGATTTCTATGCATTATGCCATACTTAATACTTGTGTTAATACTAATTCATGCTTTTATTTATATCTAAAGTGATTCATCAGTGAAGGTGCTTTTGGGAGTGAAGCATGGATCGTAGGATCGTTCAAGCAAGTTGAAGTATGTTTTCATTTGACTCGAGGGCATAGATGTATTTAGTTTCTTTTATAGAAATTTTGTAAGATAGTATTTCTATATTCGTATTGTATAGGTCATCTCCCAAGTACTCTTGTGTCGTGGATTTGATGAAATAAGACTTTGTATTTCGTATGAGTTCTATATGAAATAGAATTTTATATACTATTCGAATGTTACTAAAAAGTTTAAATTCTGCACTACTTTTCATGTGTATATATATGTGATGAACGATACAAAAGGGCTTGTACAGGACCTCCTCGAGGTCAAGTACGTTATGTCGCACTCCAAGAGTGCCCTAACTTCTATGGTGTACTCTCGGGATGTGACACTTTCCCTATTCTTGAGACTATTGTAGTAAGCCTATATGTGACATAATGTACTTGTATAAGGGCTATGCCCGAACATTGTAATTCTCTTTAGATGGTTTATATGTGAGAAGAAGATAATAGACTCTTAATTGAATAGATTATGCTAAATGATAAGTCTATGTAAACTTCATAAGCGAGGAGTCTATATGAACTCCATATATGATATGTGACAAGTCTAACTATACTTCACTACGTAAAAGTTTTAAATTTTCCGTATGTAATGATAATGCTAAGGTCTAGTCTAAGTCCTCTTTGAGGACAAAGACGCCGGTTACTTCTAGGGGGTTCTCCTCGGTCGTAACACATCTTCTTTATAGTAGTACTTGTATGTTGGTGGTGTAGTTCTAGTCAATAGTTTACTGCATTGACCTTCTTTGCGCCTCGGCTATTATGCTTAAAGACCAACGCCAACTCGGTCCTCATCTGTACCATCTCTCTAGTAATCTCATCTGTGGCTAAATTGCTTGTAGCTTGAACAATGAAGGTTGTTTTCATAGTGTTCTACTTTCTAGTGCTCGAAGCTTTGTTGTTTTAAGATATCTTTTCCATTTTCCTAGCGATTTGTACCCTTGCGATTTCTCCATACAACCCTCCTGCAATAGTTTATTAAAGCAATGCATTTCCATTGTCATCTTGTCCCTAATGAAAGTACTGTTTCAACCACTCATCATCAATATAGTGGCTTGGGACGCTTCGCATGAAGGTAGTGAATCTATCCCAAGAGCTACTCACAGACTCTCTAGGTTGAGCAATAAAATTGTTGAGCTACTTTTTTTATTCAACCTCTTGGACACTGGAGAGAATTTTGTCAAGATTGCATATGTAAAATGCTCCTATACATAGATAGAGTTGTAAGGGATCTCATTGGACTAGATAACAACATCTCCAGTGAACGATAGGATGAACACCTTCATCCCGATAACATTCATATCCTGATATTGTTGACCAATGCAACTTTTACAGACAAAATTGAGTTTACAGTTGTGAGCGTGTGGATCATCAGCTTGCAACCCCACACTAAAGCTTCTCATCGTCAGCATCTGGATCAAGCTAATAGTTACCACAAAAGTATGCCCTAGAGGGAGAGGTGGTTAGTCAAGAGGTCCATCAAACTCGACGATATTCATGTCGTGCCTTCTATTATCATTCATCCATACTCCTTGAGGGTCTTGGGTTCTTAGATGGGGGCCCACTCTATATTGAGGTAGAACCATATTGTTCCCTTCTACAACTTGTGGGTTTTTCAACCTTCCACCATTACCTCCTCCCATATGATTAAGCTGGGGTGCTTGATTATTCATTCTACACAATGTTCTACCCAATTTTGGATCGTAAGAAGTGAGAAGTTGGCCTCTGCGCAGTGTACTTTGCATTAAGTAGAGTAAGATCATAGAGAGAGAAAAACATAATAAAAAGTAAAATTATGAAATATTTTACTTAAGTTCAATAATGTAATTAAACAGAATCTAAAATCCAAGACTCGCTGGTAGCAGTGCCAAAATTTGATACGCTCAAATTACACCACCCTTAAGTGAAATGCATTAAAAATACTATGAACTCACGATACATTAGTAATCTATGTCCTCCTCTTCACCATAAGGTTCATCTTATGTCACCTTGAGATAAAGTAATTGTCTTTATTCAACTTCTTTTTGGACATTTCTTGATTTTTCTTCATTTCGAGTGTTTGAAGGATTAAAATAAGGAAATCCATTGTCAACACCTTCAGGTCTTTTGCTTCATTAATGACATCCATCGTGTTTGCTTAATTCTTAGGAAGGGTTCGAATGATCTTCCTAATAGAATTGATGGGATGGATAGGCTTTATTAAGAAATGTAACTCGTTAGTTATGGAGGAAAATATGGTGTGCATTTCATGGATTATTTGTCCCTCTATAATTATGAATTTCTAATAATGGGTAGTAAGAATGTCTACTTTTTACTCATTCAGTCTCTCCATTCCTTCATGAACCGTCTTGAGGCAGCCCCATATTTCTATTGTTGATTCTCAGGAAAAGATGCGATTGTTCTCTTTGGCACCTATACTACACACCATCAGTTTGTTTGCTTTGTAGCTTTTCTCAAACTTCTTTCTGCACCTTCATCATATTATGGACCATTATTTGTATCAATTCTAGTAATTTCTCAATCATTTACATCCATTGTAGGTATGAAGGATATGTCCATCATGATGTCTCACAACTCACTATTTTCAGACATTAAGAAGTCATGCATCCTCCTCTTCCACCAATTGTAGAATTGTCCAATGAAGTGAGGTGTCCTGGTTGATGATTTTCCTTCTAGGTTAAGTGGTGCAACCATCTTTGAGTTTTTGAATTAAAACATTCTTAAACTATTCTATCATTTTAAATTCCATTTTGAAATTATTTTTCTTAACATTAAACACCCCTCAATTATTTAAAATTTAACAACTTCATCATTTATTTAAAATTTATCAAAAAAATAACAAATTCTTCACAACAAAATGCACGTTTCACACAACACTCAACAAATTAAACTGCCTAAATCACCCCAATAAAAAATGATATCATTCTACATATATCTAGAATAGTATTATAATTTTTTAAGTAACAACATTTTGTATGATCTTCCTTTTTCTTATACTCATACCATCCTAATATTGTTTTTTAATATATAACATGAGTCTCAATTTTTTTGGAGGTTTATTATAGATTTTTTTATCAAAATAATATGAATTGTATATGTTTTTATGTGAAATTAGCTAATTTTTGACAAATTGTAATAGAGGGATGAAAGTTGATAGCATTAAATACTTGGAGGATGTTGTTTAAATTTGATGTATAATAATGATGTTTTTAGTCAATAAATCGCCATATTTGAACAATAATCTCTATTGGTCTTTGATGAAACAACGTTTCACGGTGCTTTCAACAAAGAAGGAAGCTGAAAAAGTTTAGAAGATGACCAACGATGTCCATCGACGGCGCGTTGATACGCTCAAACATACTTCTCAAATAAGAAGTAAAGCGGTCGCGTCAAGTAAATAACCCAACTAGTGAGGTTGGGATCGTTCCCACGAGGAAAATAGTCTAGACTTAACTTCAACTTGTTATTACTATTGTTCGGTTAATGACTTCCTTTGAAAGTAAAAACATAAAAAGGGGGGTTTGTGTTTCCTAATGAGTAAAAATAACTAGCGAAATTGAAAGAGACACTTAATGG